>NW_006442484.1:12684755-12688443 GCF_000325575.1 Pteropus alecto
TTGTGTCCACAGAGTAAAATTCAGTAAGGTCTGTAGCCTGGTAAGGAGAGCCCTGCTCTTACCTACCTTCCCAAGCTTCTCTCTTTCTGCAGCCTTCTCTTGCACCAGCTGCACTAGCCTAATCTACTTGTGGTTTTTAAACCTGCCTTCTCTGATCACTCCGAAGTCAGCTCATGGAATGAGACTGAATCCTTTATGACCTTCCAGGGAATGCCGTCCTGTCAGACTCCATTGTAGTCCCTACATTTGCATGAGGGATGCTTTAAAGTTTCGTGTCTTTCACATTAATAATCCATGAGCATTTTAGTTAGGATTCAAGCCGGAAGGTTACTTTCGATGGATAGACAGTGGAAAAGGCAGAAACCGGGATGTTTAAGAAGCCCCTGGTACTAAAGAAGAATGATTTCATTTGCAATTTTGTCAAAGACTGGCACTGGGTACGCTCAAGGCTTCCGATGATACTGAAGACAGATTCATCCAGAACAGCCTCATGAGAATTAGGCTCTAAGAGCCTGGTCATCCAGAGGTGGGAGAAGGTAAGCAAGGAGCTTAGCTGGGAAGTAGGGACTTGTGTTGGGATGCTGCATTTGGTAACTGATGGAGAAAACTTATTCCTTTTAGGGTGTAGAGATAGGGCAGTTGCAAGTTGAGAGAAGAGCTGGAAGTCATCCACAACAATGATTTAACAGCAACGTAAAATGTCAGACAAAGCTTTTGATGGCACTACGCCCTTATTCACTCAGTCACATTTCTCTAAGAATTTCTAGTGAATTTTAAGGAACAGAAAGATTATTTTAATGGTTGAAATAACTGACTAGCGTTAACTTTTATGTACCAATGGAGAAAGATTTCCAAGCCCAAAGTAGCACATCGCTTATATTTGAATAGCTTTGAAAAAAAAAAAAGAAATGATACCACAAAACCAGGTAGCAATGTGATTTGTTGATTCTGCTTCAGACATCTAAGAAAGTCCTAGGTCATTACTAATGAAGTGGGTCTGCAAAAACTCACTTCTAAAACAAATAATGTAAAACTAAATTCATTAGGATTAAGGCATTTGTTTTATAAAGGAAATGATTAATGGATAATTAAAATTCCATGCATCACTGGTTATTAGTGACAATTGGTATTTCCACATTGTTAAAAAATACAGAAATTGATTTAATTAAATTTATTTTAGCCAGCACCTCATAAGAGTAAAGTAAATGGCCTGTGGCAGATACGTATGACCACATAGTGTTGTAAGTTATGTCTTGTATGTGTTACTGAAAGTATTTAGTCTAGCCACCAATGTTTTATTGAGTTTTTAAAAATTTGAATGTCTAGCACTTAACACAAGACTCTTGGTTCAAAATGACTGTATTTCACCTCCATGTGAAATGTATTAGATTTTCAGCAAAGTCCATATATTGATGTCATTGTAAGAACTCTAGGCTGGCATTAGTTAACAGTGGAAGGTGCAAACTGCTTTTGTCGTTGTGGCCCTTCCTGCCACCCTATTTGCAAAATGCTACCCTGTAGAAGATCCCCACTCTGGGCATGTTCCTTGTGTTGCTCTAAGTACTCTTCTGCCTCACTTCCACCAGCCCCCAATTCCCTTTTGAGTAAAATAGAACAAAGAGGGCCCACGTCATTTCAATTCACCTTTATGTCACCTTTCAGATGGTATAGAAAATGAAAACGCATAACTGATGTGTTCAATCACTGGGGCCCCTACGACTGGCCTGCAGCCAGGCTAGGCAGTGTGTCGGGGGAGGTCAGTTTTCCCCAGTCATACCGGAGTTCGATGGCTACCTTGGGCTGGGCCTCAGCTCTGTGTCCCCTCGGCTTGCTCTGCACCCAGGTGGCCTGCAGCCCGCTTTCTCCAGGGTCAGGTACTGCAACTGTTATGCCTTGGCTTCTCTCACCTTCTCTCTAGTATTCTGAATTGAATGAATTAAGAGATTGGCTTCCAATTGTCAACATACTTAATTAAAACTACATTTTGACCATGATTGGGAGGAAAATAAACATCCGGGCTCCCTGACCTACCAAAAGATTAAAAAAGAGTGTCAAATTGAGCAACTTATATCAAAAGCAGGTAATTAACTGCAAAGGAAGTTTGTCAATTGTTCTTTTTTTGCAGATGACTTTTCCCCTTGACTTTTGTGATACTAATATATCCCTTCTTTTATTAAATGTTAATAGCAGATACCCACTTGCCTTCCTCTCTTCTGCCATCATTTTTGTTTCTAGATTACAAATCTGACTTTCGACTTGTTCCTCTTCTGTCAATTCTGCACCAGCATTGAATCGATCAGTTAGATTATGCAAGCGAGATCATTTGGGGGATCAGGCGTCCCACTTCAGCAAGAACTAGATTCGAAATCTCCAGCATGTCCCACAAGGCCGACCTGACCTCTGCCTACATTTCTTACTTCATCTTCTACAAATACTCTTGTTTGTTATACTTCAGCTACACTGACCTCTATGTCTCTCAGCCATGCAGAACTCATTCATACCTCAAGGCCTTTGCACTTTCTGTTCCCTCTGCCTGTACTATACTTCCCCCCAGATCTTTGAAGGCCTGGCTCCTTATGATATTAGTATATTTATTGTTTTCATTATCCCGCAGGTCTTCACTGGCCTCTCCATACAAATTACCAATTTCCTACAGGTCCAGCCTCATCTCATCCCTCTGCTTAATTCCCTTCTTAGCATCCTCCTCTTTCAGGTGTTCCTGTGCTGCTGCTGTCTCCTCTCTTAGATGTGCTGCCCCATGAGAGCAGGCGCTTGTCTCTCTTCTTTAACGCTGCATCCCCAGTATCTACAACAGAAACCAACAAATGTAGGTGCTTGTACACAGTTACTGATTTAATCAATTAATTAATGGCAATTGTTTTCATAATATGTCCTTTCTTGGCAAAATAGAAGATATAGGCCATGTTTTAATGGTATCCGATCTTTGAGGAAATAATTTACAAGTCTATGAAATCCCTACTTTGAAGAGCCATTGCTTTTAAAAAGCACTCTCTACAAAGCTCCAGCATGTCATCTCTTCCCATTATGTTGAGATTTTATTCAATCACACATGTCATCAATAAATCAATAGCAGCATCTCAAATCAGAAGCAGTACCCAACAGTTGAGAGAAGAGGGGATTTTAGGCAGTTTTACCTTAGTATGGATACAGATTGTTATTCTCTTATCTCTTAGATGAATTAAAACAATTTCCCTTCATTTAACTAAGCTGATTTGAACTGAAAAAAAAAAAAAGAATCATTATGATGAATCTTGTGGGGTGGTTCTGGAGAAAGGTGAAAAGTGAGAAAAGATATGCATAAGCGGGTTAGTGGGGGAAGAGGTCACTTTGGAGAAGTAGAATTCTGCTCTAAGGAACTGGACTCCTACAGAGGAGAAAAGACACAAACGATAAGAAAGGGGATGGGAGGGCTTCAGAACTGAACCTCCCCATTTCACAGTTTTGCTCAAGGCCGGACCTGCCTCATGCTCTCTTGGTATGTCACCAATTTGTTTTTTTGTTTGTTTGTTTGTTTTTAAAATAGAACTCTTAATAAAGATGAAAAGAAGAAAGAGAGGGAGGGAGAGAAGGAAGAAGGGAGAAGAGAGACAACTGAAAAACAGTTAAGAAAAAAATTTCAATGTAGAAAAAGTTTAATGATTAACTGGTTAATAAAAGATCAAAGTTG
>NW_006442484.1:12688454-12729590 GCF_000325575.1 Pteropus alecto
GAATGCAGATATAGCTTTCTGCTGAGTAAACTCAGTACACTCACAGACCTGGACAGACACTGACTACACTGCCTCATTCCCAGAGACACTGACCCAGACCACAGTTTAGCTCCTTAACCTCAAAGTAAAGAAGCAAAGTCCACACTCCCTCCTGATGGCCCTGCCTTCTGGGCCATTTGCATTGTTCACATCAAACCCAAACCTGTCTCTCTCTCATTGAGGGTTGGGGGAGGTTTGGGCTTCAACACTTTATGTGATATAGATACAATCTTTCTCACAACTCTTTTGAGATTTCCTATATCTCAGATCCAACATGAAGCCTCTTGGAAAGCATTCCCCCAAATGGGAAACGGAGTACTTCTGTGCCACAGCATTCCTATTTGACTCCAGCTAAGTCTGTTTCCCAAAGAGGTGAGCTCATACATGAGCTTCTGAAAAGTATAGAGGCCTAAGTGCCATGATAAGGAATAGTACCTGCTAGGTATTAAAGGTAAAGTAAGGGCTCCAAGAATTTCGCCTTAGCATGCAAGGAAAAAGATTCTAGTGTTCAAGTGTTGATCAGTGTAGATTTTCAAGTTTTCTTAGAAACACAAGTGTTTGCTCTCAGAATAATTATACTGTTTCCCTTTCAGGCTTGTCTGTCTGTGCACCACGAAAACAGAGAAACCAAACTAATCCTGGTCCCTCCTGTTGGCTTATTTTAAAAGCTTGAGTGGTTTCCAGTCCAAACCAGATTTGCTCAGACTTCCATTTAAGAATAATCCATTTACCACAACATTGAAAACAATTTAGAGCCTTCCCCGCTGCTACAGTTTGACTATGGAAACCAGCTCAAGGACTCATACTTTAAGCCAGAACTACAGCAAAAATGATGAAATAAAGAGAAGGCAGCTTTGATGACCCAAGGCAGAATAGCAAGGATTCATGACCTCAAGTCAAGCACAGGAAATACTAGGCAAAGGGTCAGCGTAGACTTGGAGTCAGAGACCAGACAGCATTGACATTGTGCTAAAGTCAGACTCAGATTCAGAGAGAATGCTTCCCATACTTCTCCTGCTAGGTGGCTAGCAGATGTCCTAGGTAACTTGTCACACCTGTAATACCCTAACATGCTGTTATAACATCACCTGTATCATAATAACTGAGTGCTTAAGCACATTTCCTACTTCATCAGTCCTGAAGAAATCATTCGTTCTCTGACATTGAGTGACTATCTTCCTAGCCAGCCAGTAAACCAGATACTGGAGATGCAAGTTTAGACAACCCATGTACCTTGTCATGGAAAAGCATAGAGAGTTGGCAAGGATTCTTAATCTGGGTCCTGTGGCTAGGATCCATGGATGAGCTTCAGTGGTCTGCTAAAGCTCTGAAAAGCAAGGCCCTGCGTGTGTGTGTGTGTATGTGTGTGTGTGTGTGTGTGTGTGTGTGTGTGTGTGTGTGTGTATGTGTGCGCGCGTGCGTGCGTGCGTGTGTTGTTCTAAAAGAGTCTATATTGTTCATCAGGTTTATAAAGGAGCCCATGACTCCAAAAGAGTGAAGAAATGTCTGTCCATGAAAACTCCTGTAAAAGATGACTTTATGGTAAGTGCATTTACTCATACTTTGCTATGAAAGATCAAACTTTAGACCAAGTAAAAATAAACATTTTATCAAGATGGTTAAAAAAATTTTACACGTGATAACTGGAATAATGATAAGAGCTTATTTAACAAATGTCCCCATTGCAGAACTAATGACTAATAAAATGGTACTAGAGATGTTACAATGAAAGGAACTCCATCTTTTCCACTATAAAAGTCAATCACAGACCAAGAAAAGCAAGGCCTCAAGGTTGCTTCGATACATGACAATATCCATAGGGTAACAGTAGCAATTCCCATGCCTCACTCCATCTCCATTTGTATCTTCATGTCAAGTATAAAGCAGAATGGGCAGAATTCATAGCCATGATTTAACTATTTATCCCTTTTTGTTGGCTCCATTGGCATAGATTATACGTCGAAGTTAAGATAATCAGTGTACAGGTAATGGGACCATTTTCCCCTCGAACTGCTCAAGCCTATTCAGCAATAAGTATAGCTGATGCCAATGAAATTCATGGCCCAAGAAGTTATGTGCTATTAATTGTGTGGTTGTCATAATCCCTGCTATGTCGCCATATATCCCAGTTTGAGAAGCAGAGATCTACTTTCTCTGAGGTTCAGCTCCTCCATGTATTAAATGGGCATCGGTCCAAACGTCCCCACGTGCTGATGTGGGCACTAGGCTCTGCCCCTCTTTTCTCCTCCGGCAGGTTTTCCTGATTCCGAACTCTTCATTCCAACTTTGGCCTCGGCACTCAGAAAGTTCAGGTCTCTAGTTAGCCTGCTTTCTTCTCTAGCAATGGTAAGGTCACTTCCCACCTTCTGTCATGATGACCACGAATGACCACACTGTGGCCAGGGAACTATTCTCAAGCTTAGGTTGGAAAAGGTGCTTAGGTCAGTGAGAACAATCAAGAAACGGTTAACTGGACAAAAGTGAAAACTATTTTTCCTTCACTTATTATAAAATAGAAGGAAATCTAGAAGCGTATTTCTATACCCAAGACTCTAAGACTTTAAAATACTCTTGCCATTTTTTTCAATATTATGGAAATCTTAAAGCCATACACAGTAGAAAACTGGCTTTTTTATAGATGTTATAGAAACAAATAACCCCATAACTGTAATCCCCAAATTATGACCCACTTTATTTAAATAAATATTTGAGATCTCAAAATTCCAGCACAAACAAATAAATACTTTGGGTATCCACTGCCTTGAAGTGTTTGCTTTCTGTGGAGGGGAGAGAGATGGAAGAGGTGGGAAGAAAGTTGAAGAAAGCAAATATGAGATGCTTGTGATACCAGAGGGCATGTCTGAGGCCAGTGCCTGCAGGGACAGGCCTGCCTGAAGGACACATGCAGAGCTGACCAAGCTTAAGTGGAAGCCGAGGCCAGCAAATGGAGACGCACAGTGGGGAGTGAAGGTGCAAGTGTCAGAGCACGGTCCAAGCTGGCAACACACTGAGAGGAAGGGAGAGTGTGGGCTTTTAGAAGAGAAGATTGGAAAAGCACTTAGGAAGGAAATGCTGGGAGAGGTCCATTTTCTAGCAAGGTCTAGACAGCTTTTCCAGTTTCAGTGATGGGGCCCAGAGGCATGGGTTGATCCCTTAAATCTAGCAAGACTGTAATACACAGAGGTTGTAAACAGAAGTAGTAAGACTCTCTGTCTCTCAAATGCACTTCGATTGGTCTGTACAGAGTTTAAAAAGAATGAGCCAATAAGGTCAGTGAATAGTCAATTTCTTGGTGATACATTCTAGTAATGCAAGCAAGATGTTACCACTAGGGGGAACAGGGAGAAGGATGTATGGGATCTCTCTATGTTACTTCTCACAACTGCATGCAAATCTATAACTACCCCAAAACAAAAAGTTAGAAAATGAGCTAATCTTTACAAATCAGGAGATTTTATATAAAAATCCTATTTTGCAGCTGCTCTTGAAAAGTCAGAAGAACTGGCAGCCCCAGGCCCATACCATGTTTCCACAATAACCTGTTATCCCATCACCACAATCAGAGGAATGAGAGTAGTATTTGATTCAAGACAGGCATTAAAATCTTCACTTTTCCCCATTCTCTACCCAGCCTGCGTCACTTATATGTTATTTGTCTGGTCTCAATGGACAGTAGATTTTTCTGCTCTTCCATAAAGAATGATGGAGTTGAAGGCTATGCTGTCTATGAGGTCATCTGAGGTCACACGATTTGTCTGAAGTTTAACACTGCATCATGAATGGGAACGTAAGGATACCTCACTGTCTCAGTCCCCTTGGGGCTGTGCACATAACAGGTATCATTACAGTATTGTTCTATAGTCACAGAGCCACCTAGGATGGGTGCCAAGAAAAATCAATGGCATACTAACTGTCGTGGTATAGCAATTTGTGTCACGACTCAGGAGCCATATAAAATACAGTGAGTTCTTAAAGTCACAAGTGCTCTGAAATTATTTCTGAAATAGGAATTAGATAAAGACCAATTTACCAAAATTGAAAATATCTAGACACATGGTTTAATTGGAACTCTCCATGTATGTATTTTCTCTGATTCGAAGACAAAGTGTCATTACACATTGCGTCTCTTTCTGACTTTCTGAGGTTAAAACATTTTCCACATTAAAAATCTGTCCCTTTGGGTTTCCACATGGTAAATTGCTCAAGTGGAATCATTTACCCCAAAGGCAATGCAATGCTCCCATTATCACTAAGCAGCAAAGGGCAAAAAAGGCAAAAGGGTGAATTGAAGACAGGGAGGATGGATTGAGGTCATTCCTTGCTATACCAAAAAGTGCATGAAATTGACCTATATATTTAGGTCCATCTTTGTGTTCATTAAAAGATATTCTGTATAATCTTTAGTCTGCTCAATATATTGTCCATCCTTTCTAGCATCGTCTCCTCACAGTGCACATCATGCTCAGATGTTGTTGTTTTTCCTGGTTAGGCCATTCTAATAGTGATGTGCTCTCCCAGTTTTAGCTACCCAAATCAGACCCTCCCCATAAGAGTCTACTGAGATGGAATATTACAGCACACAAACTAACAACAGGCAGAAAAAATGATATTTTTACATTTTATTTAACACATGAGTTAACCTATCAAGAGAGTTAAATTGCATTTAAAATCCAGAGGCAGATGTAGTTCCTGGCTAATGGTCCCTCAAGTGGCCTGCTGTGTCAAAGATTCACTGATAGGATTCTCCCATTCCTCCCTGGTGTTGAACTTTGACCCACAATATGCTCCCTTTATGCTTAGCCATTTTCTAAATCAGTAAATACACAGACCAAGCTGCTTCTGTCGATTATGTCCTCATATTTACTCAGTTTGGTTATACAGGTTAATTCAACCCTATAGTCCCCACTGATGCTGCTTTAGTTCATACTGGCAGAAGTGGGTTGTGAATGTTGCCATTTGCTTTATGTCACACATAGCAAAGAGGTATGTCTGGAATTCCATGCGATATACCTGCAGTCTGTGATCTGGCTGCTGAGCAATTGGAAAATTAAATTATAAATGTGAGATGCTCACTCTGCTGGATTGAAAGTAATGGCTATAACATCTAAACCAAGACATTGTATATGAAATATGGAACTGGCTTGCACTGTGTGAGGCATCAGCTGGATGCTGCTATAAGGCATCTGGTGAGGCCATGAGTCCCTCCAAGTTTTCTGCTGCACACGTGTGAGGGCCAGCTGGCAGAGCAGCTGCAGGCCCAACTCACTTTGGGAGCCAGCTGACCATCACTCCCTCAGACAATACACAGAAAGGTCAAAGGGCCTTTGGCTCTTACTTTGAACAAGTGTGTTTGGTCACTAGGGTTCCATTGACTATTGGGCAGCAGAACATGCAAATAATTTGCTGTTTCCTTAATTAAGATAAATTCTAATTCCCAAACTAATGATCCACCTCAAAATGTTATTTTTATTTCTTATTCGAATATTTTGTTGCAGCCACACATCCCCTTTCTGTATATAAAGGCTCTCTTTTTAAGGCTTTTAAAAAAATCTATACTCTTTCTATTTTTGAAACAATGCACTTATTCTGAATATAGTTATAGCTATAAGTATAGTTATTGATCAAATATGGTTTTGATTCCCAGAGATGAGTTTATCTGAGCAAAAGTAAAATATTATTGTGAGTGGTAAATTGCAAACAACTTTGTTTAATTCTGAGAATAAGTGTCAGACTAACAGTCAAATTGAGTGAAATATTTCTATTAGTCATTTAATGCCAGTTTTCTCTGCTGCTAAGAGATTTCAGGTTCCCATTTGGTCTGATAAACCTCAGGTCTCCCCTAACTCTTCGTAAGGTGGCAAGTTATTATGCATTAAACAAATATCTACAAAACACCCTCCTCTGTGCTACGTGGATCCACTGGGATCCCTGGGTCCAGTGAGGAACAAGACAGATGAGGTCTCTTCTTTCATAGAATAAAACTAGTGAAAATTCCAATTTAGTGATCCTTTCCTAGCAGACATATGTGTTCTATTTCCTAAATTCTAAGACATGGGAAATTTCCCACACAGTATCAATAGAGACGTCCTTTGGATTTATTTATCAGAAATCACCTATCAGACTATAAAGAGTAAAACGTATTCTCTGAAACAACATTTTCACATCTGCAGAAAGCCTCAGGATTTCTGAGAATTTGGTACCTTTAGACGAGAAAAAAAAAAAAGAAAGCCATCTTCTGTGCTGTCTTGATGAGAAGGATCATAGCAAATGGAAACCAGAAGTTTCTCGAGAATGCCCTGAATGTGTTGGAAGGATGTGGGTTCCCCCCTATTGCTAAACTAGAGTTGCAGGGGAAGAGGCGAACGTCCAACTTGGCATTGAAAGTAATCTGCTTTGGCATTTTGCAAAGGGGTCAATTTGGTTATCATATTGAAATAGCCACATATCCTACAGGATTTTGACATGCTGATTTTCTGATTTTGTCACTCAATAGAATTTTGACTCAGCCCAGACTTAACCATTCTAAGCTTGTGAAAGAAATATCTCACATTCCTGGATCAAATGAGTTTATCCTGGAGAAAACTCTAGTTTCAAAGCAACATGCAACTTCTCGAGTTTTAGAAAAAGACGCTTTCAAGTGCAGCATCTTTTTATTTTACAAAACTCCTTTCCCTGTGAATATTTGGTTTTCCATGCATCTACGGGTGGGCAATATTGAGAATTAGGCTGAGAAATACAAGTTTTTGTAAAAGGGTTCCCAAATACCCTGCTTTTAAAATGTTGCTTAAAATAAAAACACTTTTTTATGTTTTTATGTGAATAATAAAAGTATCCTTTTTCCCCTAGAGAGTATATTTTAAAACAAAAAGAAAGCATTGTTTTGTTTTAGGACCAAAATTCTCTTCCATTTGGCTCATTTGGTTTTTCCAATTATTGGCCCCTGACAGTTGGCACTTTGCTCTGACCAACCCCAGAGGATTCAGAAGAGTCAGCTCTCCCAGCATCTCATGATTTGTGACAACCCCAAATGGCAATTTCCCATTAACCCCCGTTTGCCTTCCCTGGAAGGCATGCACTTCTCTTTCACAAGGTGAGCTTGCAGCACTCCCAACGATGTCACAGCATGTAACCAATTTCTGACTCACTTTCCCAGGTTGATTTTGTGAGCTGAGTAGGTCAGCCTGCCAACCAGCCGGCAAACTGCCTGAATGGTGGCAGGTGTCGGTCTCAGCAGAAAGCTAATGCTGCAGTGCACAATGTGGGAAATATGCTAATCCGAGGGGTTGGGATGGGAGCCCCAGGCTTTGTGACCTCTTATTTGAGAGGCCTCAATGCACTTTTTACAAGATGGAGCTATTGTCCTCTTGGGCCTCCCACTGAAGGAGGATTCAGAAGAGAACTACGATGTAGATCAAAAGATGGCAAAATAAGACCTGGGAGCAAAGGCTAAAAGGCCCTGGTATTATTTTATCTAGAGAAGGGAAGGCTGGAGGTGAAGTGGGTCGAGCAGGCCATAATGGTAGAAGAGTTATTATGCCGTCAATGTGGCCGGCTGCTCAACATTTTGAGCAAGAAGAAAAGGAGTATGAGAAAATGAATATAAACTGCAATGTGAGAAATATTTTGAAATTTCTAAAAACAACAACAACAAAAATCTAACAATGAAGGCTATTGAACACTAAAACTGGTAATGGGGAAATACATCTCTTTCTTTAAAACCAAGATTTTTCAGTCAAAAGTTTTAAAGGCAATTATGACTGAATGCAGTGTACAGCTAGGAAGTAATTTAGAGGCCTACTTTACTTACACGTGTACAACCCATGATTTTGGCCTTTACCAACTGCTCTTAAAACTGACATTTTCTTGGGAGATAGTATTAGAAACTGCTACACAGGACTTCTTAGACCTTGCTTTAAAGATTTAGTTAACTGGGATCAGAATGGCCTTTGTGGCCAAATGACTGACAAGTATATTAGGTGATGGGCATCCTGATTTATGTTCTGCTGCTAATAGACTCTGAGACTTCCAACAAACACTGAACCTCAATTTCCTTAACTGTCAAATGGGAACAACAGCTATGTTCTACCTCTCGTAAGACTGCTTGGAGGAACATACTATAAAAGGAATGAAAAGCACACTGAACCCACGTATATAGTAATTAAACTATTCAGACCTTAGGGCCACTCCCAAATAGATAACGGAAAATTAAAGAACACAGCTAGAGCTGATATCTTGTCTTTCCCAGGTCTGTAGCCCAACCTCAGGCATAACTGGGTGGCACATAGCAGTGCAAGGCAAACACACAGTGCCTTCGTTACTGGGCTGTGGTCTCTGCAGTGTTTGGACAATTCAACTGGAAATATTCCTCCATAAAATCCTCAAATATTAGAACTAGAGAACTCCACTGCCCTTGATATTTGCAATAGGTAAGTTTTAAACAAATAAAAAATAGACAAATAAACATAAATGTTTTATCACAGTAATAAAGTAATAGAATATTTTATCCCTGGAGTGGGTTCAGGCTGATGACAAATTCAGTCACAACGAAAGAAAGAAAACACGAAAACTTGTCCACCTAGAATTCTACATACAGAGGAAATATCCTTCAAAATGGAGGTAAAATAAAGGACCTTCTCAGCCAAAAGCAGAGAGATTTTGTCACAAGCAGATCCACATTAGAAGAGAGATGAAGGGGGCTGTTTAGAGTATCAGTGTTATCAGTTAGAAATCTATGCTTCCGTCCATAATGCACTCCACTCCACTGCTATCAGAGACCGAACCATGAACTTCGGCAGTCATTATGCAATTCTAGTGCATTAGAAGCAAAAGGACCAACTGAGCACATTTCTTCAAACCCTCATATTTTCTAAATAGAAAACAAAGGGTCCAAGAAATAGGGACAAACTAATAATAATGCAATTAGGGTGACAACACTGGAATCAGCCCCCAAATGTTGTGGTTACCAGGTGAAGTGGTTTATTCCACTCGAAAAGCTACAATTTTCTCTCCAGCAGGGTAAATGTGGTTCATAGGCACATTGCATTTGGCCCACAAAGTGAATTTTTTTAAATTAAAATTGACTGCCTTGAAATACGAGAAGACATTGTCTAATGAGCTCATGTATCTACATGGTCATAATCCACTGAAGTTCCAACATTTTCGGTCACTTTCAGATGGGACATATATGGTCATGTGCCACAGAACAACATTTTGTTCAACAATGGACCTCATATACAATGGTGGTATACCATATAGCCTAGGTGTGTAGTAGTCTATACCATCTAGATTTGTGTACTCTATGATATTCACACAATGACAAAATTGCCTAACTATGCACTTCTCAGCACTTATCCTTTTCATTAAGTGCCATATGGCTGCATGCTTTAGTTTGCCATAGTCCCACCACTCCCTAATGTCTCCATGAGGATGGGCCATAGGTGATTTAGAATGACTCATCATGCTCACATAGTTGCCTATATTAACCATCCATTTATCCAGTTATCTCATTTTCCTGTGCCATGTGAACATTTGTCTTTGCAGTTTCTTCTCTGCCATATGCTGCTTCTATTTTCCTAATCAGTAAAACCATTCGTGTTATTTCTGCAAAGAATAAAAAATATAATGTCTACATGTATTGATGACACACACTTCAACCTACAGTGATTATGTATATAGAACTCAAGACATATATAAATTCACATAAGCTAGTAAAGAGGACTGGCTTTTTTTTTTTTTTAATTTTTATCTACTTTGCCTAAGACTTTACACATTGCCAAAGGTCCAACGTTGTATTACAATATTCTGAAGGAGACTGCTGATCATTTTGTCATTTTCTTCCATTTCTGCTGGGTAAAAGGTGGACTCTTCCAGTATTTTCTAATGTGTGCTCTCATAACTGATCAGAAAAATAGAGTTAAAAATCTCGTTTTATAATTATATTAAAAATACAAGATAGGAAGAAATCTAACTATGGGAGATGAACATAGTGCAAATATGTATATGCCTACTGTCACACTGTACAGCTGAAACTTATTGGATTTCATTAACCAATGTCACAATAAAAATAAATAAATAAAATAAATAAAAATATAAGATAGACACATTTGTCCACTCAAAAACTTACAGATGAATTTCACAGTAGCATTATTCGTAATAGTCCAAAAATAGAAACAACAAATGAATAGATACATCAACTAATAAATGAATAAATAAAATATTTTATGCCTATATAGAATATTATTTGATAATTTTTTAAAAAGAAATACTAGTATATACTACTGCATGCATGAACCTTGAAAATATAATGTGAGTGAAAGAAGCCAGTCACAAAAGATAACATATTGTATAATTCCATTTATATGAAATGTCCAGAATAAGCAAAGTCCATAGAGACAGAATGTAGATTATGTTGCCTAGGTCTGGGAACATAGGGGAGAAATGGGGAATGAACACTAGTGGATATGAGGTTGCTTTTTGTGATGATTAAAATGTTCTAAAATTGATTGTGGTGACGATTGCACAACTATATGAATATACTAAAAAATATCTAATAGTACACTTTAAGTGGGTAGGTATTATGGTTTGCGAATTATATCTCAAAAATATGTTATTTAAAGAAACAAAACAGAATTAGTCTTTTGAAACTGGAAAGAAGGGGGTTAACATTTTGGAAGAATCTGCAACAGCCAGGCAAACTCCAGTGTGTTTTTATATTATTTTACATTATTTTACACAAACTCCAGTGTGTTTTTATATTATTTTATATTATTTTACTCAAGCCGCATAGAAATCAGCCAGTGGTTTTGTTCTGCCCATTTCACAGATAAAAAAAAAAGCAGAGGCTCACAGAGATTTGGCTTCCTTAACTAGTTACTTGTTCAGCTGAGATCTGAACCCACGTCAGTCCCCTGGCATTTTCTCCTTCTCTAAAAGTCAAGTAAAAGAATTTAAGACTGCTTGCCTTATCTGTTTCTTATTGCTGCAGGTGACTAATTTTGAGCAGGACACTAGCTTTCTTTTCTTAAAAGCTAACCCAAGACATGCCAAATGATTAATCAGTCTTTCTGAAGTGAAATGGGGTCTTTTTACTCAAGGTAACATGTATCTTTTTCTAAATGCAGAGCTAGACCTGCCTAAATCATTTCTCTGTCTCCTCTCCGTTGGCATTTTCTCTCCTACCCAACATTCTCCTTGAACTCACCTCTGCTTGCTCCCTCATTCAATATTAGAGCTAAAAACATTGCCTAAGGTACCACTCCCTCCCCACCCGACCTCTGCATATACAAAGCAGCATCCAGGTAGCACCGAACATGTTTATGACCTCCTAATTCTATTGCTGTGCATGTCTCTTAATCGTTAGCATCAAAGAGTACTTTAAAATAAATCATATGGACAAATTCCTCAACTAAGCATTCAAAACACACGCACCGGCATCCAACCCCAATCACCTTAAGAGGTTATATTAAAGCACAAATCATTTGAGAGTATGGTGGGGGTGGGGAGGAGAAGGGAGACAGATTCCAATAGAACTCATGCTCCTTGCTTTAAATGAGGCTCAGCCCAAGCTATACACAAATGGGCAGCCAGCAGAGAGCGTCTGGGATGCCGGCCATCTCCAAGCCACAGGCTCAGAGTCTGCATTTACTCACATCACAATCCATTATCTTCCCAGCCAGGCTCCAATCCTTACCTCTACTGAAGCAAAAGCCAAGTGTACCAGTGAGTGACCTCACTGGGTCAACAGGACCACTGCAGCCACTCAGTTTGGCCTCTTACAGCCTCAGCTCTCTGATCTGACAGCCACAGGCAGATCTCCTTTTCCTCTTTCTGAACAGTGCCAGTATGCTTCCTCCTGCCTGTCAATATTTAACTACCCTGTCAAGATACATTACATCACCTGCACTAAATCCCACCCCATCCATGGCTAGAGGGTGTGCCTGTTCTATTCAATTCAACTTCTATTAAGTGCCTTCCATTCATTCCTTTCTTTCAACATGTGTAGACCCCTTATTGCATTTGGCACTTGGGATACAGAAATGAAAGATCTGATCCCCAGAGTCTAGTTGCGGAGAGAGACAGGACACTGGTACGTGCCATGATGCTGGAGCACAGAGTGTATGGAAATCTCCCATACCAGATTGGCAGCCAAAGAGATGGAGTGAATGGGACCACGAAATTCCCAGAGATGATGACACTCAAAGTGACATCTCTAATGGGCAAAGCTAGATTTAGGAAGACACAAGAAGGATGAATTCATGGCCTCGGTCCTCAGTAAGCTTAAACTCAACACAGGGAGCTCTAGCATCCTACAGAGTAGAAGATTACTTACATAAGTGTCACAGGCAAAGTACAGAATATTAACCCAAAGAGGGCATCCATTCCTCATTTTTTTTCTTGATCAGTTGAATCATTAGCTATTTTTAAGACTAAACATTTGAACAAAGATGTCTCAATAGGGAAAGCTGAATGCAGACCAGAGTTTTCTTGTGCTACAAACATTGGTGATTCCTCAAATCTTTGAAACAGCAGATGAATCTAGAGAGTAAAGGAGGTTACCTGGAACCCATTCTCAAGACCAGGGAAAGAAGAATCCAGGTAACAGTAATATTCTTCCCTGGTCAAATGAATTCATCTGGGACAAATGGCTTAGCCACAGGTAAACAGGGATCTGCCATACACCCCTCTAATCTTTCCATGACTTTTCTGACACAAAATTTCATGACATTTAATAAACAGTTTGATGGCTCTTTTAAATAATATAGACAGACTTGCACAGCCCCTGGGTAATACTAAACTGTCATCTTTAACTCCATCTGTGATCAGAAGCCTCAAAAGCAACTCACTTTGGGATTTTTTTCAAAATTTCAGTTAACCACCAAAGCACAGCTCTCAAATATGCTCACCAATCCCTTCTCTACCAAACTTACTCCAGCTTCACGCTCCAGAGAACAAAGCCCCCCATTTATGTGTGAACATTCAAAGGACCTCACCACTGGGGAGCCTAAGAGGCTGCCATGGAAAGTGCCGGAATATTTAAATTGCAAAACACAGCCTGGGGATCTCAATACATCTAATTTGGGATACATTCCAAGCTCAGGAGCATCTCTGCATGGAAGCAGCTCTATTAGTCAGCTTCTCAGGCAATTTTCCCTTTCCACATGGACACTTCCCCCAGTGTTTCTAAGGCGAACATTTATAGTCTGTTGCAATATTTTACTACAAGGTATTTAGGGTTTTGACAAATACTAACTGACATTGCCACCATTCCAGTGAAAACTGATGACCCATATCTAATGCCTACTACGTGGTTGTCACTGAAGATATTTTTTAGTCAGTAAGTGATTATAAGCAGAACACAGCTCTAGATTCCTCCTTCACATCCTGGAAGCACAGTTTGATTTCAGTCTTTAATAAATCTACATTGCATGTTGAATTGTCAAAATACTGAACTGAAGTTTTATTACACTCAAGCTTGTTCTTTTTCAAACCAAGACTTTTTCAGAACCTCTTTTGCTTAATAACACATAACATACTTGGCATTAGGAATTTTATACATTATTAATGGAATGGTTGTTACTACTAATGACCAAATGCCCAGGGATTTCTAGATTCAATTAGAATGGATTTGTGTCATTTATCTTGCAATCCCACCAGAAGGAGGGGGTGCTATATGACCTTCATTTGTTTTTAAAGGCAATTTTAGTAAATTTTAGCAAATGGGAGGTAAATTTTTCAAATAACATCATTAATATTATGAATGATAAGATAATTAACTAACATTCCATGGAAAATAACCAGAAAATGTGACTAACATTTCCAGATGTAAACCATGAAGAACTTCGGTTTTCGAAAGACAGAATATTTAAAATGTATCCTGTTTATCACTTGTGTATCCAGCTTTACAAAATAGAAGAGTTCAGTCTTTAACAAGTCATCTCAAAGAGAAATTCCAAAGTAAAACTAATTGCCCAAAAGCCAATTTAATAAGTATTCTTTTATTTTAGAGAGGAAATGATACTGTGTGTTCATCGTGAAGAAACAGTACAGATAAAGAATTTGAAGCCTCAATCCACATCATGTGACCCTGAGCAAGGCACTTCATCCCTGGGATGAGGGTCTAAGCCTGCCCTATTTATCACTTATGAAGAGTAATTAAGGAAAAGTGATTAGTTCTTCAAGGTAAACTCTAAAACTCACCAGTGTCAAGGAATACTGTGCCTTTTAAAACAATCACTTTGGGAGCATAGGCTGTGTCCTTCTAATCTGGCCTTTAACTGTCCCAGTTTTCCTAGGTCTATAGGTCTCCCACGAACCATGACTTTCAGTTCTAAACCCAGGATAGTCCTGGGCAGACCACGGGTGGTTCGCCAACTGCTATTACTCAAGTAATGTTAGAATGCCACCTTGGGAGCTGACTTTATATAATATGATAAATTGTTTTGCATCTTGTCTAAGCCAACAAATTCTGATTCTTTAAAATTCAGTTGCCTTTTTTTAAACAAATATCATTTGTAGCCAGGCCTAATAAATAATACAAGTTTTCAAGGTGGGTGAAAACTTTGATGTAAAAACTGAAATGTGTGCATCGATTATAGAGATTTTTTTTTGAGGGGTTCAGAAACTAAATCAAAAGCAACATTTTAAAAATATCCAGAAAGACTTTAGAACCTTGCAACTCAAAGTGTGGTCCACAGGACTAGCCATATTGGCAGCACTGGGGCCTGTTAGAAATATACAAACCTGGCCTACACCAAACCTCCCGATTTAGAATTTGCATTTCTATAAAATCTCTTCAAATGGCTTCAAGATATGTGACAGTTTGAGAAGTCCTGTTTTAGAATTTGTTTAAGCCTGGAGGAAGAGGGAACAGACCTTAATAAAAAACATTTGATAGAGTCATACAAATAAAAACATTCCTGCAACTCATAACATTTTGACCAAGAAAATAAAAGGCATTATTATAATTTATGTTCTCTAAGCCTTGTGAATTTAAACTGCATAGTCAAAAAGGCCATGAAATGTAATTAAACTTTAAATAAGGCCAATAATTCAGTGGTTTTCCCACAAGGCAGCCTTGTAGGATACTAGGATCCACATCAAAAGGGTAGAGTCAGAGTATGTGGGGATCCCCTCTGTGAACATGGCTGGTCACCATCCTCTGTTCTTAGCATCTCCCTGAGTAGGGACTCAAACCTTGGATGACACCTAGTTTTAGGTTCACAACTGAAACATCAGTGGATGGGAGAGCAAGTTTCTGACATACAGGTCAAGAGTGATATCTATTTTGGAACAGGAGGTTTCAGGGGTCCAATGAACACCTATCAGGGGATAAAGATGGTATTTGGACATACGAGTCTGAAGTGAAGCAAGTTACAAAACAGTATGTACGTAATTCTTCTTTGTAAAATAATTTGGGGAGCTGTCAGCCTAGGGACTTTATCAGATAATAACGAGATAGAGAAGAGAGCATTTCAGGATTAAAGGGTAGTAGAAACTGCAGTGAATAACCATAAGTTAAAGTGAGATCTAAATGGCTACAATAACATATAGTGAATTATAATAATATAATGGTTAAAAAGCTTTCTTTCCTGAAATAGAAAATGCATACTGTAATGGCAAATACAATGAGCCTGTAATCAAAATTCTAAATATTTCCAGTGCGGAGCCAGAAAGAGATTGATTACAAAGTTTTCATCTGTGTGTGTATAAGTAGGTAATTTGTATGCTATGAACAGAAAATGCATTAGTCTTCTTTTAATGACCATGGGATGTAAATTTATAGAATATGATTATGTATTAACAAACCCAGATATCTAAATTCTCTTAAATTAAAAAATAGTCTTCTAACAGAACCAAGATTCAGAAATGCGATAAAAATACAAAGTACAAGTTATTTAGAATAAGTACAATCAAGAATACTTCATATCAAAACTAGGATCCAGCTAAACTCAGAAGAAAATATATAGCCTTAATGGTTTATTTTAAAAATAAAGATTAAAATAAATGAATTAAATATTCAACCCAAGAAATTAAAGAACTTAAGAAAAACTAAACTTAAAGAAAAAAGGACATACAAATGGCCAACAAATATTTGAAGCGATGCTCAACATCGCTAGCTCTTAGGAAAATGCAAATCAAAACCACATTGAGATATCATCTCACACCTGTTAGAATAGCTATAATCAACAGGGCAAGTAATAACAAATGTTGCAGAGAATGCAGAGAAAAAGGAACCCTCATACACTGCTGTTGAGACTGCAAATTGGTACAGCCACTGTGGAAAACAGTATAGATGTTCCTCAAAAAACTAAGAATTGATCTACCGTATGATCCAGCAATCCCTCTACTGGGTATTTACCCCAAAGACTTGAAAACCCATATCCTAAAAGGTATTTGCAGATGATTGGCTAAAGAAGCTGTGGTACATATATACAATGGACTATTACTCAGCCATAAGAAGAGATGAAATACTGCCATTTGTGACAACATGGATGGACCTCAAGATAATCATGCTAAGCAAAATAACCCAGACAGAAAAAGTTGAATATCACATGATATCACTTATATATGGGATATAAACCTAAATGCAACAAATAAACAAGACAAGTAAACAGAGACTCATAGACATGGACAATAAAGTAGTAGTTACCAGAGGGGAAGGGAGAAGGGGGAGGGGGTGGTAGACAGAGTATAAGCGGTCAAATATGTGGTAACAGAAAGAAATCTAACTATGAGAGGTAAACACACAGTGTCAATATATATATGTCTTACTATTAAAGTGCACAGATGAAATTTACTGGATTTCGTTACCCAATGTCACCATTAAAAATAAATAAATAAATTTTTTAAAAAATGAAAAGAAAAGAAAAGAGGATAAAAAACTAAAATAATTTGGCTAGTAAAAAAATTAATATGTTAATTGATTCAATAAACATTTATTGAGCAGTGACCAGTTGTGTTTTGTTGTTATTTTTTCCTACTCTTCTACATTCAGCAGATATGACAATATGAATGATGATTGATAATAAATAAACAAAAAATTAATGGATAAATCATTTATGTAGATATTCCACCCTTAAGGAGGGTGAGGAGCACAACTCTCTACTCTTTAAGTACAACGTGGAAAGTGGGTAGTCTGGAAAGTAACTTTACTGTGGAGAAACCTGATAAAAAGTACCTCAGCCAGGTGATGGAGATTAACATCAACAGTGATATACTTGTTGGTAGTATGTTCCCTTGATAATATGTAATGAAAATGGCATTCTTCCTCAGTAGTCTTCCTCCCCAAAACCCAAAACTCCAGTGTAATTATGAGAAAAAAGTCAGACAAGATTCAGTAGAGGGGCATCCTACAAATTACCTGATTAATATTCCACAAAATTGTCAACATGATCAAAAACAAGGAAAGATTGAGAAACTGTGGTTAGCAAGAGAAGCCTAAAGAGACATGACATCCTGGATGGGATCTTGGAACAGAAAAAAAACATTAGGTAAAACTAAGAAAATTTAAATAAAGTATAATCTTTAGTTAATAATACTGTATCATTAATTATGACTAACATATCATGCTAATATAAGATATTAATCACAGAGGAAACTAGATGTGGAGTACATGGGAACTCTGTACTATCTTCTCCTTTTCCCTGTATATTTAAAAAAGATCGAACAAATCAGGTCTATTTGAAATTTAAAAAATAAGTGGATGATTTCAGACAGTGATACAAGCTATAAAGAACGTAAAACAGAGTAATGCAATGGGATGCCCTGAAATGGAAGGATGGCCAGGAAAGGTGATCAGCAAAGCTTTCCCTTAGGCATTTGTGTTGAGGTTTTCATAATGAGGAAGGGAGAAGCATATGAAATATCTTAGGGAAGATGTTCCAGATAGAGGGACAACATCAAAACAAAAAGGCAAGCAAATAAACAAAGAATGAATTAAACTGAAAGCTGGTTATTTGAAAAGACAAAATAAGCAATTCTCTAACATCTTAATTAAGAAAAAAATAAAAGCTTACAACACAAAACCTAAGAAATAAGACATGGATGAGTAGAAATGAAAAATGAGAAGATTATGTACAAATCACTGACATTCCATCAGGAAGGCAATACTTTTCAAGCAAAATATAAATGACTAAAAGTAATGCAAGAAGTATAAGACTGAAGAAAACAAAAAAATAAATAAAGACACTGCTACACACCTATTGTTTTAAAGTAAATATAGTATTATAGCTGAATTTTATCTAAATTTTAAGTCAAAGATAATTCTTATATAATGTAAATTGTCCCAGAGAAGAAAAAATCAAAAAGTTTTACAATTTACTAAGTCAGCAGATCCAAATACTAAAGACTGAATAATACTAATAATTCTAATTATACTAATATAATACTTATAATCCTTTGTAATTCATTTATAAAATTAAATTCATTTTAAATAGAATGTTAGCAAATTGTATTCAGCCTTATAATAAACTTAACTATGACAAATACATTTATTTTAGTTATATAAGGTTGAATCAACACTACAGTTGAATTTACATTAACAAATTTAAAAATACAGGTGATTATATTAGGTGCCAAAAATCGTTTACTATAATTTCATAGGAACTCTTTATTTTAAGTAAAACAAACATCAAACAAAGCTTCCTAAGTATAATAAAGTATTTACCAGGAACCAATATAAAATATATTCATATTAAAGTCATAAAAAAGATAAAGATGTCCTCTATAACTTCTATACTTTTCAACATTGTTTTAGAGCCATCAGCAGATATAATAAGATATGAAAATAAAATGCGTAATACAAATATTAGAAAATAATACAATAATTACTCATAGAATTATGCATTCTGGAATATTTAAGAAATATAACAAAATCTTTAAAAATCCAAGATTACACTAAAGCAACTGAAAATAAGATAAATATAAAAAACAATAATGCTTATTTATACTATACAGTAACAGGAAATAAAATAAAGGTAAAAATCTCAGAACTCTTTTTTTTTGAGGGAGGTTGAGAATCTGTTCTGCTTTGAAGCCCAAGTGCCAATAAGACACACGAAACTAGTACTGCATTTGAGAGAACCTCGGAATATTGAAATAATTCCCCAGAAAACAAATATCGTCAGAACCTGGCTTTTCTGCCAAGTTGGTCAATCTCACCCTCCACGCTTTCTATGTGTAAACTGGCAGTTTTCAGTTGTCTTCAGATGTGTAATCTACTTCCAGCATAGAATTAATTACTGTATGTTGATGTGACATTTTCACCGCCCACTCCTACCCCTGGCCTTTTAGAGGCGGGAAAGGAGGAAGAGATTCATTTCCAAAGTACACAGCGTGGAAGCCCTGAAGCCTGTTTCTTGATGTGGCCTTTTTGTCTGACTGACTCATTCTGGGAGAAAACATTCTGAAGTCATTGAAAAGATCAGTTGAGATTCCTGCAACGGTAAGCAACAACATGCTGCTCTACCACACCTGTATAAACGCAGAGGGACAGTGACCAGGTGACCTGGTCAGTGAATGGGCTTTTTGATAACAGACCGAGGCTGCAGTTTGCGTATATACAAGAGGATTACTTTATTTTATTTTTTAGCGATAATACCTACACCTCAGAAGCAAATGTTTCTTCATGATATTGATAACAAATGGGGTGGGGGAGGGGTAAAAATGATGATAATAAAGAAGGGGGAAAAATTTCCTTTATCACTAAAACAAGAAACGAGCAACACATTTTCCATGTGAATGAGAAGAATCAAATCCATTTATGTGAAAATAAAAATTAAGAAAACACAACCCAAGAACGCGAGGGTTGTTAGTGATTCAAAACTTTGTAAAATCAACCTTAAGAGAGTTATTTAGAAGAAATAAAAATTTATTACCCTTTGAAATATACACATTTGCCAAACACTTAGATCAGATAAATATACCAATTATGGAATCTGTCATTACATCATTCCTTAACTTCTGCTTCAATATCTGCAAATTAGGTTGAAAAGTGAATTTTCTTTGAATGCCTAATATTGCCCTTTGTCACAGCAGGAGCTCATTAAATTTTGAAGAGGGAACATCGCAGTTTACAGTCAAACTGCAGGACTAATACTACCACATTATCTGTATCCTGCAACAAACTTAGTATCATTATGGTTTCATGAGATACAATAAAAATTGTTCATTCATTATTCATATTCTGTTTCCAGTACACAGGATTAAAAAAAAAAAAATACACAGGAGAAGCAGAAATGCTATTACCCTAAACATTTAGTTAGACTCAGCTGAGCTTAAAAACACTGGATTTCAGATCTCCTGAATGCTTGAGTGCTTTGAGAATTCCACACCTCACTTCTTACATGCTGCTTAAATGTTCCCATTACCTATTGTTGCTTTACGCCACAGATAAACACAGTATCAAGGTTCTCTACCCTGCACACCGACGGAGTCGACTGAGTCGACTGAGTCGGCTTCGAATACAAGTAGTATATTTCAGATAAATCTTTAACCAATCAAACTGCTCCCCTAAATACCTAGCCAGGAAAGTGACATGTTAATTTCACTAATATCTAACTCCCCTGTCAGACTACAAGTTTAAAGGCTCAGTAGCAAGTGGTAATTATTGGCTCATCAGTGTAATCTTATAACCTGGAACAGTGCCTGGCACATAGAAGACAATACATATTTACGTTGAACAGGTCACATGATAAAAGTCTCTCCACTTTAGCATGTGTAAAATGGGGCTATTATAATTTCTGTAACTATTTCTACATTGGTGGGCATTCAAGTTCCTTCTTATACTATTTTAAACATAGCTGTGATGAATACTTTTATTCACATGATTTCTTCATATTTCGGGTTCCCAAAAGGAGATTCAATGGGTCAAAGGATCAGAAAAGATTGAAATATATTGCCAAATACCTTATGGATGAATAATAATACCACAAGTAAAACATGGAAGAACAAGTTTTACCACATGCCCATGAAGATCAGCTATTAATTTTTTTTAAAAGAGTGGATAACTGAAGGAAAAGTTGAAATGCTATTTAATATTTTAGCATTTGAATTTCATTAATTTTGTAAATTAAATATTTTTCTGTTTATTAAACTAGTTGCATTTTCTCTTTTGTGTATCTACCAAGGAGTGATCAGCCATGGCCACCACTCTGTGTATGGGGGCCTTTCTCAGATACTTAAAGAAATGCTCGTGCCAGTTTGATTCTTTTTACTTAGGACACACCTTCTTAACAGTGTACCAGGAGCAGTTAAAGCTAGAGTTTAGGTGATATAGGTATACCCCGCTTTTTGAAAGTTTGCATTATAACACTTTGCTTTTCCAAAAGACCTACATTAGGACCTGTTTTTGCTAAAAGAAAGAAATCCGAAGAGTATTTTGACTTCTACGAACAGCAAAAAGAGAAAATAGCATTCAGCATTTGTTTTGCATGAGCCATTACAGAGGCAGCGGCACTCCCAGCAGAGTGGTGCCACGAAGCTCCTTCCCTGGGAACTCAACTCAGCACCTCAGCATCAAGCTGCTGAAGCTCTGAACTGTGTCTGTGAGCCTCTGTGTTTTATCTCGATTTATTTTGTGTCTGTTACCAAGATGTGTCCTAAGGTATCAGAAAAGTCCCAGAGAGCTCATAAGTGTGTTACTCTTAGTGTAAAACTAGATGTAATTAAGCATTTTCATAGTGGTGAACAAAATAAAGACATATAAATTAACGGTCATTGCTTCTTCACTTTGCGCTGTTTCAGCTTAGGAAAGGTTTCACAGAGACACTACTTTTGAATAGCAGGGGAGCCTGTACTTCTATTGGCCAAGGATCTCTTTACTAAATTGACTGACTTATACAATAGAATGGGAGATCTCAGATGGTCATTTGGGTTGTTTACATGTGTATTAATAATCACCTTTAGAAGATTTTACTCTGGAAGAATTAATGAGTTATTTTGTAGAGTCAAGCCAGTTTTAGGAACAATGAGTAATAGCTTAAATAAGTCATAGTCAGGGACCAGCCTACACAATGAAATCCTATACCTACCAAAGTTTCAGTGGTAATACAATTGAAAGCTGTCACCAAATCTTGTTAACTGTCTAGGTAAAAAAGTGCTCAACAAAACACTGATAGCCCAGAAGACAGAAAATTGAATTAAGGGCAACAAAAACCTTTGAGTGAATGGCAGATCCAAGATAACAGCTGAGTGATAATATAAAAATATTTTAGAAACCCATCTTAATAAAATTGCTCTGTGTTTTGGGGCTACTGGACTATCTAACTTCTTTATGTTTCTGGAGCTCGAGGATATTCAATTTGGGTAGTAGGCACATTTATGGATGTGTAGGCAATCTGGGCAACTCCTAATAGGGCCCAAGGTGGAATCTAGTTTAGGTAGCTCAGCAAAGATTGGTATTATTGGGTAAATATTTATATATGACTTCTAAATCAAAACATTCTCTCATTGTTCTACATACTTAATGCTTAAACACTTGGAATGAAAGAAAGATTCCAAGAATACCTATAAAGCTATTTTAGATTTAGGAGGTCAAAAGTTCTCAAAGATAACCCAAGGTATGCATGGTGACCTAAGTGTTGACCTCTTTATTTCTATTTGGATGGGAGATGCTTGTTAGGAAGAGAAAAAAATATTTATCTTAAAATGTTCCTTTTCAAGAATCATTAATATAGAGAGAGCTAAATGTCAACAACCACAGATACACCAAAAACTACATTCTAAAATAAAATAATTCGTTTTGTCTTACACCGGAGATCACAGTTAATTGGGGGACAGGAACTATGGTGGGTAAGAATACAGACTAGAGCCAGACAGCCTCAGCTGAATCCCAGTTCTGCCTTTATTAGCTCTATGATGTGGGATGGGTCATAAATTCTATATTCCTCAGTTTCCTCATCTGCAAAAGCTGTTGATAAGGACAATGCCTATCTCCTAGCGTTATTGTGAAGATGAAGTGAGTTAAATATGTAAAACGTTCTATAACAGTTTCTGGCATATAGCACCAAGCATTTTCCAATAAGAGATTATGAACATCTTGGAAGTGTAGTTAATATAACTGTACTCTCAGTACCCAATATCACTCCAGCACATAGTAGGTGATCAAGAAACAATTGTTGAATGAACGGTGGACTCTAAAGAGTTTTCTTCTAGGATTTCATTAAAGGACAACATTGTCTTGTATCTTCAAAGCAAGGGAATTTAATACAGAACTTAGAGGCAACTTTCAGAAAAAAATCCAGGGTGCAGTGCTCGTGTACCTATACGCATTGGCAGAATGAATAATGAGAGCACAATGAACAATATTAAATAAATGACAAGGGTCTTAACAGAAATTGAAATGACTCTGAATTAATGCAATTACTTTTGGGGTGGGGGGAGGGTGCATAAGCCCCGGCATGCCCTTTTACGCTTTACTGATAGAGCCGTGACTCTGACACCATCTGGGATAGGTCAAGATGAAGTGGACATTCTGAGCTCACCCTTAATTACTCTTTTATTCGAGTGGGGGTTGGAGAGTGGGTGGAAAAGTTTCAGGGAAAGATTTTTCAAATGACACAGATTTATTAATAAAAATGCTCAGGAGCTGATTTAGACATATTTAATCTCCGAGACATCTGAAACAACATAATATCTGTAACCATTTCTTATCCTGGAAAGTCCCAGAGTCATTTTAATTTTTTTAATCCATGTATTTAGTAGTCACATCACTCCCCACTGAAATGTAGTTCTCATTTCTGAAGTAAAAGGGAGCAACGTTTTTTACAGATATCGCAAGCTAAAAGATGACACAGTTCACATCATTGAAAACAGAGACAGACTGGCTTTACCAAGTTGGAACATAGCCAGCCTCTACAGCACAGCACTCACCATATTCTGGGTGTGGCACCATCAGTTTATTTCTTGGGCAGAAATAGGGTAAGAGAGTGTATAAGTGAACGAGTGAGATAACAAATGAATTATATGAACAAATACAATAAATTTAGAGAAGGTACTAACCTACAAAGCTTTCAGTTGAAAGAGGCAGGGTCAAATCTGCCAAAGAAGGAATTTCATTTTAAATATCAACATGTAGCTAGTGGCCGCCATATTGGACAGTGAAAGCTAGAAGAGACCCTTTGTCATTTCTGTTCTTTCTTTGTCTTCTTCATAGTGTTCTCTTCTCTCACCTGCTACTTAAATACTGGGGTTCTGCACTATACCCCTGCTTTGTGACTCTGCATACTTTCCTTGGATGTCCCTGAGACACCTCACATTTTACCAAAATCTCACTCTTTGTCTTCCTGTGCAAAACAGCTACTCTTCAGGAATTTGTTAGTTCAATTGCAGGTACTATTATATACCTGGGCCTCCAAAGGGAACCATCTTCGACAACTCACCTCCCTTTTTCCACGCCATCCAACTGATGATCAGTTCTTGGTGTAGTTATATTCATCCCCCAAATTGTTTTTTCAAATCCATCTCTTGTACCCTAACTACCATTGTATACTCTAAAATCATCCTCTTTTTTTTTTTTGTATTCTACCAACATTCATTCTTCTAGCTCAGGGAATCTTAGTTCTGGCTGCACATAGAGAACTGAAAAGATGACCAGTGCCTGAATCCACCCCCAGAAATGTGTTTTTACTCAGCATGGGGTTAAGCCCAGGCATTGCTCACCTCTCTGGCTCTAGCTTTGTCCCCCACAATGGCCACACCGTGAAGGAGCACCATGCTGCAATTTCTAAAAGATTCATCTGTCCACTCTGCTTAAATTCCTTCAATGACTGCCCATCATTTAGAAAATGAAACCCAAATTTCTTAACTTCCCTAGACTTTCTATTCATGCCTTGACATTCTCTGTCTCACATCTTTTGTTCTAGTTGCTGCTAGTTCCCACCTACAACCTGGCATTTCATACCTATGTTTATGTCCTCTTCTTTGCTCAGCATCCTCATCTCTATACTGCTCCTGGTGAATGCCTATTCATCCTTAAAGACTCAGTTTCAGCATCACCTAATTTAACTGTTCTTCCCTAACTTTCTTGGGTACCACTCCTCTGTGCCTATCTCTATCAGCATAAGATATCATAAGCATATGAATCCCCCACTTCCCTACAAGCCATTTTTCTCAGGACATTCTCAGGCCTGATGTCCCTTTTAATTATTAATAGTGTCCCCTTTTATTTCCAAAGATACCCTAACGTAGCTAACAAATTGGTGGTCACCCTACCTATGAGGTCATTGAGACCAAAACCGCAATCATATTCTTTATTGTAATCTCAACGACGAACATAATTCCTACAACTTGGTCAATGTTTATATGCTCGAAAAATGAAAGAATGAAGGAAGCATATAACTGGCAAACTATCTTATCATCTTCAGAAGCAACCTTTAAGAAGTTCTATTTAAAAACTAAGCAAAACTGTATTTCAGAGAGATATCTGCACTCCCATCTTCATTGACGCATTATCCACAATACCCAAGAGATAAAATCAAAGTGTCCATCAATGGATGAAAAAGAAAATTTGCTATATAAATAAAATGGAATATTATCCAGTCTTAAAAAAAGAAGGAAATCTTGTCATTTTTGACAACACAAGTGATACTGGAGGACATTATGCTATGTGAAATAAGCTGGATATAGAAAGACAAATACTACACGATCTCACATGTGGAATCTAAAAAAGTCAAACTCATAGAAACAGAGAATAGAATGGTGGTTGCCAGGGGCTAAGGGATGAGAGATGTTGGTCAAAGGGTACAAATTTTCAGTTATGCATTATGGATAAGTTTTGAGGATCTAATGTACATCATGGTGATTATAGATAATAATACTGCATTGTATATTTCAAATTTGATAAGAAAGTAGATCTTACATGTTCTTACTACATATACAAAAAATAACTACATGAGGTGATATGCTAATTAGCTTGACTGTGGTAATCTTTTACAATGTATATGTATATCTCGATAAAGCTGGAAAAAAATAGAAGATCTGATTACATTTAAAAAATCTAAACAAAAAAGCAAATTGGCACATATCCACTCCTTAAAAATATAATTTTATAGAGTAAACTTAAGTCGTCTCTCTCTCAGCTTAACAACACTTTTTGTACTTCTGTGTGTTCTCTGGGGCCCTAAGATGTTGGAGACATTCCACATGGCCATCAGGTGGGTGAGGACCGAAACATACACAATTCCTAGGGATAACCTCAGCACATGCCTGCTGTCACAAGAGCAGGTCTATTTTCATGGCCAAGGTTTCAGGCTCTGATGCCAGACTGCCTGCATTTGAATTGTTCCCTCCACTAGGAGGACACATGACTTTGGGAAGTTATTTAAACTCTCTTAAACTATCTAAGCCACTTTTATAATGGAGAATGTTACTCTACCTACCTCACATAGTCTTTTTGAGAATTAAATGAGGAAAACTATATAGAGAGTTTAGCATGGTGCCTGTCACAGAGAAAGCCCTGAATAAACAGTTGCCCTTATTATTTTCTCTATTTTACTTGCTGGATTTACAAATAACATTTCATTTGAAGAAAGGATTTGCCTGCACTTAAAAATACTCTGTGAACGCCCTGTTCTAGAATGCTGTGATTGCAGAGATTCCAAGCCAGTGCTCCCTTGGGATCTTTGTAACTTGAGTTGCTAATGGAGCCAGTGTTATGTTACTTCCTTACTCTGCAATGCAGAGACTGAAGTCCACACCTTGCTTGTTCACTAGAACCCGTTAGTGGAAAAGAAAACACCAAAGCAAGACTCAAATTTCAATGTGAGCCACAGGTGTTGGTGGATGCCAGCTTCTGGCAGCATGGCATGAAAAGAAATGAATGCTCTTGCCAATGTTGGGAATATGGCTATAGTATGCCTATTACAAATATTTATCCTTTTAGCTGGAATACCAGGGGACACTAGGGTTTCTGTTTGAACAGTGCTTTGAGGCAGAACCCACTGAAACGACATGGAAAGCTTTGCATAAATACGGTCTTTAATGATTATGCTTGTAACACATCATACTATCAGACTGCAAAATACAGCTCGGGGGGATAAAATAATCCCAGTTATTTTCATGTAACTCTAATTCCCAAAACAGATTTGTAGATAACTTCACATAAAGTATAATAAGAGATACTCTTTCCTGGTAAATAGGACTAATAAACTAGGGTTGGAAAAGCTGTATAATATGGAGAGTTATAGCCAACACCTTTGGAGTCAAACTGACGTAAGTTTGAGAAAATAAAATACTTAGGGTGTCTGAAACAACACAGATGCAAAAAAAATTTAATTCTCATTGTAATAATAATAGTAATTATTAATAGTGTTATTCTCAGATTTTTAAAATAATTCTGCCAAAGATGATCACATTGCATTTTATTCTACCCTATTTTTGTTTTTTCACTGCTGCTGTTGTTTGTAATTTTAGATCAACTTCAAAATATCTACACAGACTTAAAACCTGGCTTCAAATAATTTCAATTTTCTCTGAGGAGTTAGAGGAACCAGCACAGAGCTATGAAAATGAGATTGAGGTGTCTGCATTTTCATGACCAGCAGGCATAATAACTTGTTCTAAAACTGTTTGATCTTGTTACCATTTCTGCTGAATACTTTGAGTCATACAAGGGTATAGAATGCCTTTTATTCAAAAGCTTCCAAAAGAGAGATTGCATCGACAGAAATTCAGAGCAAGCTGCTGAAAGGCTGTATTAATCCTGATCCTGGGATATTACACTAAATATTTGACAGAAATCTAAATTTTCCTGTAACCTTCCACTAAGAAGATAATCTTTTATAATTTTAACTATAAAAGGGGAAGACTTGATCTTTTGAAATGGAAAAGGTGAGCCTAATTGAATTTCCTTCTTTGATTTCTTATTAAAGATGGGACTAGATTGAATCATATTCAATTAATGATTATACTTGGATATATTGCTCTTTGCAGAAGCTGCAAATAAGGTTAACAAAGGCAGAAAAAAGTTGTAGGGGGCAACAGTGCCAATTCAACACTTAAAAAGTGAGGCATATACAGGAACCTATCTCAATGTCATTTATTTATATAATCCCGGAGCAGGCTGGGCCATTGTTCCTGACCAATTCAAGGATCGAGTGTCACATTGTGTGTTACTGAGCATCACCTATGGAGGAAAACAACTTACAAATCCTGCAAATAATTACCCAGACATGCCATTCTGACCTGCCCCCTCTCTTGACTACCCACTAAGTATACCATGATCCTCGTCATTGTTGATGCAGTGCACAGCTGTCATGAACCCATCTCAACCTCCCCACGCCACCCACTTTCCAGCCACCACAGTTCAGGTTCAAGACTGTCTTTCTCCATAAGGCTTTATGCAGTACTAGTAACCACAGAAGCATGTCTTATGAACTAATAATTGTGATATGAGATCTGACAAGTAAATTAGCACAATTAGTCTAAATGCTTTAAAATTGGAACTGTTTAGGAATACAGTTCCTATAATTCTTATTTCCAAAAAACTCTCCCTTCTATAAGCTTTTCTAGGGGTACTTTTCTTCTATATCTTAAACAATGGCATTTTATCACCATAGAAATTCACATTTTTTGCTGTTTCTCACATCTTTATTTGTGTATTACCTGCATAGCGATGGTGTAAGTTCAATGGCAAACTGGCCAGCCCTTTCTATTCTTCAGTGTCCACAAAGTACAAATAATAGGAGCGTGATTAGTACTTCTCTAAATGCAGCTGGTATATGTGTGGGTGTGTGTGTAGGAGGTAATATAATTTTGGGAGACAGAATCTAGAATTATCCTCCCAGCTCTGACTCTTGACATTTGTGTGAACCTAAGTTTCCATATTTGTAGACTGGACATAATACATTAAATAATACACACATTGTGATGATACTATATGACATTTGTGCAATAGAAGCTCGATCCATACTCATTTCTTTGTTGAACAGAAATACTGGTGTGAGGAAGGTTTTCGGAATATGAGATGGATGAAGCACATGGCTCAAGAGCACAGACTCCCAAACCAGACTACCAGAGTTCAAATCCAATTCTAAACCTTTTGTCTGTGGGATTTGGACAAAGTGCTTCATGGCCTTGTGCCTCAGTTTCCTCACCTGTGAAATGCAGATACTAATTATATCTACCTCCCAAGATTGTGAGGGATAAATGAGCTAACACATATACATTCCTAAGAGTGCTTGACACAGACAGGTATTGGGCTTTAGTATTACTAAGAGTGAGCCTACTTAAGACACACACATGAACTTGGTTAATTTTAAAGGACTTTTAAAACTCTGGATCTGTAGTTCTGTGAAGAAAACATATATACTCTTGCCTTTTAAGTCCCGCATAAGAGAATGTAACACTCATACTGAGACAGCCTCCACTGCTTACACACACACACATACACACACACACAAACTGGAGTTGTCTCGGTTTACCTTTTTTCCTTCCTCTGTCACAGCCTCCACATCTGCTACTTGCAGTCTGAAAACTCAACCAATTTATGGTCTGCCATAACCAGCTAGGAAGCTGGACCCGGAAGGGAGAACTGAAGCTAAACCTGATATTTAGTTTGAAAGATAGTTTATTAGAATATCATTCTCCTCTGAAAATGGCCTGAATGAAGAGCCATAAGTAACTTAGATGCCTGTGGAGGAGAGGTCCAGACTCAGAGTCTGGCATTGAATTGGACTTTCAATGAAACTTCCAGTGAAATTCATCAATGTCTAAAAATTAAGGATCTTACAGCAGCTGGGCTATGTCAGCACAAGGTGCATTACTGAACCAGCTGGAAGCCTTCACAGAATTGGGAAACGAAACACTTGCCAAGAAAGACTAGGCACGAATTGCCCATATAGTCATACATCAGTGAAATTGCACTTGGCAAAATAATTTGGTAATTCATAGAAATGGAATAGAGTGAGCTCAGCACCAAAATGAACAATGAACTAAGACAATAAACTAACTTTGTGACCTATTCGGTATTTAAATTCTTTGAAACAGATTTCGTCCACCATCACCATTTCACGTGGCCTTCACACTGCCAGCCTTCTCGTCTCCCTTTTTCCAGTCACTATTCCTTTTAAATGTAACCTTCAGAGGATATCCCAGTTGCTTTAGCTATTTCCCAAAGAAACTCAGGGGAAATTAATACCATGTCCACGATTTTTATTTATATGTTTATAGAGCCTTCTCTGTATCAAGCTCATTCTTTCAGTCTCTATTAAAAACTCTGTCAGGTATCATGCTTTTTCCTACTCACAGATATGATTCAAATGCATGTCAAATTTGGGAAAAAACAAGAAATGTGCTCACACTGCTTTCAGAACAAAATAAAATGTAACAACAAAAAGAACCTACTGAAGGAACACAGAGCATGCAATTTTATAGGAAAATCTAAGTCAAGTGTGCAGGATGGCAGATTACCAGAGAGGTATCCGCAACTCACTGCAGGAGCATTGGGTAGATGTCAAATGAAACCTGAGTCTTTGTGAAAAGTAACAGACACAAAGGAGGCTATTATGGCCTTCTGAAATGGCAGGTGTTCTCTCACACTTGCGCTCTGTTCAGAGAGAGAAAAGGAGTCAGGTAAATAATCAAGACAGGCAGGAAGAGAAGGAGGTAGAAGGGAAATAAAATAGGAAGAATTATAGTAAATGGGCTGAATTAATGATCCAAACAGAGCTGTACAAATAGCAGGTGGAAGGAAGATTATAACAAAGAGAACCCTCCTCTGGAAAGACCCCCCCAACTCCTCCGTATACATCAAAACCTTCCCTATCACCGAGTCACGGCTGAGGCTATATCTCTGTAACTATTGCAAGCCACTTCTTAACTGGGGGTGCTTTTGTCCCCCAGGGGACATTGGAAATGTCTGGAGACATTTTTGGTTGTAAAAACTGGGAGGATGCTACTAGCATGCAATGGATAGAGAACAGGGGTGCCGCTAAACATCTTACAATATGCAGGACAATCCCACAGCACAGACTATCCATAGTGTTGTGGTCGAGAACTCTCATATGCATCCCAAATCCTCATGGCTTTGAATGTTAGTTCCCTTTTCTGGGTATGTGTCTTTTCTGACTCTGTGTCCAGTTTAGAAGTATCTTCGGGGTATGGGCCACACTTGATATCTCATGTCATCACCCAGCATTTTGAGCACACATAGTGCCTTGCACATGGTAGAGAGTGTGTGCAAAAGTGTGTGGGAAAAGAGAAAAGACAAGATGTGTTTGTTTTCCTGTGGCCAAAGCTGGAAGGAGGCACTTCTTGGCATCATTATTGCCAAACCTTGCTGGGCACAGAATGGCATGAGAAAAGCATCATCCTCATCTGAACAACAGGGAAGGGGAAGCTGCTCAGGTGACAGAGACAGGCCAGGAAATAACTCAGTTAGAAATGAAGAGGTGGGGACTAGGCTGCAGCACTGCATCCAATTGTCAGTGAAAGAAAACATTGAAAAATGGGCTTTTAAGTGGTGCTGTTAACATAATTTAGAGAAAAGGGCAAATGCTATACAAACCAAGTAAAAACCGATCTGTCTGCCTCACCATGTTATCAAGCATCTGCTGGTCCTTCCCACAGAATTTACTATAAGTGCACCTGGGCTTTTTGAGGCTTTTGCTGAGCAGAAATGACATAGATAGCCTCTCTTTTCCTCTCTCCCTTCCCTAGCCCATCTTTTCTACAACTTTCTTTCCAATCTAATCAGCCCAGAAAAAGTACCACCACTACCCCAGGTCGATGTTGCTGGCATCAGCACCACCATAAAGTCTTCCAAAGGCCCATCCTCTGCCCACCCTCTTGAGTGTGAGTCTCCTATCATACTCCTTCATAACTGATGGATCTAAAGCTATTGCCCCACTGGGCTGTGGGCCAGCTGCTCTCTGGTGCTGTGACCACGCATTATCCACCTTTAGTTTACCAGCACCAAGGGAAGGGCTAGGCATATACTACATGCTTGACAATTGTTTTTGAACTACTGAAGAGAAGACTTGTGCCCCTCTGAGACTAGCCACTTCATGGTCAAAGGGTCAATTCCTGGCCAGTGCAGCTCAGCTGGGCAGTTTCAGGTTGGGCCATCTCAGAGAGCTGGTAGACTGGCAAAGTCTGCAGGCTTGATTGCATATTCCACTTGGGAATAAGAGGCAGTCACGAAATTCTTCTCTTAAAATGTACCTACCATAAACTGCATGTAAACTTCTAAGCACTCATTTTTAATAAAGATGAAAGGCATCTGAGTCTGCCTCTAGATACCAGTCTTTTAAGTTATATGAATTGCATGGTTCCAAAGACACATCTGCCAAGATGTAGCTTTTCTTTCTCTACGTGTCTGATGGCAAAAAACAAAAACAAACGCTTAAACTTGTCGATCTAGAGTTTTCTTAAGCCAGTTTCCTCAGGGATTCAGGTTTAGAGGGCTGTCACATTCAGCATTAAGATGCTCTCTTGTCTCCTTGCCCTGCCTGGCTGGGGTCAGCGTGAGCTTCACAAGCTCCTACAGGAGAGCGGGGAAAAGCAAGTCCGCTGCCTGGTCCTGCTCTCTCTTACTTTAGTGCCAGCCTTTTCTCTAGACCTCTCTCTTCTGGTCTAGACTAGCAAAAGCAAACAAACTATACCACTCCAATGATAGCCATGGACTGGTCTTTAGGGTCCCCTAACTTCCCGCTCAGGTTATCTGGCATGGTCAAGCACTGAGGCTCAGCTCATCCCTAACAGGAACTCTTCTGCTTCATTCTGATGCTCCTCTGTGAGACTGGTCCTTCTCCTTTGGGCCCTTTCTCACCTGCAGCTCACTTCTGGACTCTGTTTGCAGGAACTTCCTGAGTTCTTTGAGCTGACTGCAACCTCTCTGGTATCCATCACCTTGCTGCCATTCCCACTATGCTACAGAGCCCAGAGCATGTGCCCCAAGGTGGATGTGCCCCTGCCAGACCACTCCCCTGGACAGTCGCCCTTTCCTCTGATTCCCTGGCTTCTAGCAGGATCCATCAGTTGCTGCTCCAGCTCACTGTTAGGTCTCCTGCTTCCACTTCAAACCTGTTATTTCCTCTTCAGACTTCAGAGCTGTTTTCTCCACTGGAGGAGGGTAGGGGAAGAAAGGATGAGGAAAGGGACCTCTTGAGTCTATTTGCTTTCTCCTAATGATCTTTCCTGTCTTTTACCTTGACAGTTGCCTTTCGGACCTAGAAGTCAAGATTCTAGCAAGCTTATTTATTGATATGTGTTGGACAATTTTCATACCCTTGCCCAGGAAAACTGACTACTCCCAAATGCATGCAAGATCATTAATCAATGCACAACAAAAACTTAATATAGGATTTGTGACTTTCCAACTCATGTTAAGTGTTTTCTTAAATATTTAAAATATTTTTTAAAATGTTTAATATTATTTTTTAAAATTGCCTGTGTTTTTTTAAGTCTAGTTCATTGTCCGAAATGTTCCCATTCTTATGCACCTCCACGTGCATTGAAGCATTATTCACAATAGCCAAGACATGGAAAGCACTTAAATGTCCATTGATGAGTAAAAGGATAAAGAAGATGTGTAAATGTATAAAAAGAATACTACTTAGCCTTAAATTTAAAAAAAAAAGTAAAATCTTGCATTTGTGACAACATGGATGGACCTTGAAGGCATTATGCTAAATGAAATAAGTCAGATAAGGAAAGGTAAATACTGTATGATCTCACTTATGTGTGAAATCTAAACAAAAAAGAATGAACAAAAACATCAAGCCTATAGATACAAACACCGGATTGGTGGTTGTGAGGGGCAAGGGACAGGAAGTGGGCAAAATGGGTGAAGGGAGCCAAAGGCACAAGCTTTCAGTTTTAAAATAAATAGGTCATGGAGATGTAATATATAGTGCGGTGGCTGTAGTTAATACTGTATTGCATATTTAAAAGTTACTAAGAGAGTAGATCTTAAAAGTTCTTACCACAAGAAAAAAAAATTGTACTGTATGATGATGAATGTTAACTAAACTTATTGTGATGATGTTTTACAAAATATACAAATACAGAATCACGTTTTATACTTGAAACTAATATAATGTTATATGTCGAATGTAGTTCAATTAAAAAACAAGCAAACAAAAACAAACAAACAAAAAAACAAATGTTCCCATTCTCATGACTGACCTACATGAAGCCTTTAAATAAAGCTGGTAGGTGTCCAGGACTCCGACAGTTCGGCCAGATGGAGAAAGAGAATACCAGAAAGAATGAAGGACTGGGGTCCTCAAGTTTTGGTAACACGACTTAGAGAAGCACCCACAGCATTTTAGGGCTGTTTAAGCACAATGAAACCACTAAATAATGGCACGAGGGATCCAGAAACTTTGCCAAATTGTAAATAGCTATTTAAGACAAAACCTAGAGGGTTCTTTTTAGAGTTATCCATTTCCTGGTGTGGCTTGAAAATACCTTCTCAATCTACAAGAGGAAAGTTGAGACCCATCGTCCATTTCTCTCCTTCCTGTCAAACACAAGGGTAATGAACCCTGCCCTCCTTATCCCAGCGGGGTGCTAAAAGGATAAAGTCAGATAACGGATGTGAGATGCCAATCTAAAATCAGGAGATTATTAGAAGCCTCTATAACCCTGGGTGTTATCTGTGGGGATTTGCCAGGGTTCTGTGTTTGCCTTTCTTGCACTCTGATCCTTGCTGTTCCACTTTATTGACTCAAGCAAAACAAGAGTCAGAGTTCCCCCCTCGCTTGATTGTCAATACTCTGAACCCAAGGCCTGACACCTGGGCCAGGTGGTGGCCTCCCAGCTCCTTTGAATCCATCTGTTCTCTGAATGTTCCCTCCTTAGCTGACCTCTTGAACCTTCTTCAGGCATATGATTCCCACTCAACCCCCGTGGATGGTTTTCTCTATGCAAAGAAATATTTAACTAATTCTTTGCCTTTTAAGATCTCAAGGGGACTAAATAGATGCTAAATGATAAGAAAAGATTTCTTAGGTCATTTTGATAATTTTATATGAGGCCACTAAATATTTTCTTGTGACCGAGTAATTCATTTGGGAAAGAAAATAATTTATTAAAAGGCTATTCTTACCCAAGAAGGCAGTTGCAAAAGTATTAAAAAATTTAATTATCTCTCTCATGTTTCACTGCCTTGAAACACCTTCCAACTCTAAATAGGTCTCAATTAAAATGAGAGATGGGTTTTTGAAAAGAAGGGACTCATGGTAAGAATGTTTTAGAAGTTGAATCGTATAAATTTAGTCACAAATAACTACTCAACACTAATCTGAAAAGCCAACATCATATAAGGTATTGTGGAAAATATACAGATGTTAAAAATAAATTGCAAAGCAATTAGATTTAAATGAAATTAATTTTTTTTTAAAAAAAGAAAACATTAGTTTTTAAAACATGCACATCGGACAAGTCTCACAAAAATCTGTAATATACTTACATTTTTATTATCATTTTGTAAATGAGAAAACAAAAGTTCGCTTTTGTACACCTTGGATAAAAATCCCAGATCTTCAAACTCCAAATTCCCAATCTTTCTCATTACACAACACTCAGACCTTTGGTTTGCAGCAAATAAGTGTCCCTCAGAGGAATAAACACAAGGTGCTATTTGTTCTTCCGGGGAGCAATCACTTCTTACTGCAGTGATCTCAGAAGGTGTCATAAGGGGTGTTGTCACTCCAGCTGATCCCAGAGGACAGATGGGATTTTAACAGCACTGGGAGAGTAAGGGACAGTTCAGAGAGAGGACAGGGGAGTAGGTGAACAGAAGCACAGAGGTAAAAGGAAGCTAAACAATTTTAGGAAAGAGCAATTAGAGCAGTTTGCTATAAAATGGAGCCCCTGGAGAAACAACAAAGGAGCAATAAGTCAAAAAGATAGGTTTCACTGGACCTTATTACTGGGATATGGGATTTCGATATCATTCAGTGTCCAGCAAGTGAGTATTTGTGGCAGAGTGGCGGTGGTGGTGGTGGTGGTAATTTCAAATGAAGATGGCATGATTAGACTCGTTTTTCAGGGAAACTAGCTTTGCCTTAATGCAAGACAGACCTGCAAAGGCAGGAGGTGAGGACCAAACAATTATAGAACACAAAGTAGGAAGCTCTCTCCAGGGTCCAAGGAAGAATTAATGCAGTAATCATGGGGAATGAGGGGGAAAAGGCAGAGAGATGAGAAACATAACAATTAGGAAATCTAAAAAGCTTAATTTATAGATGGCTGAAGGTTAGAGAAAAATGAAAGTCTTATGGTTCAAGTCTGAAAAGTAGAAGGCAGATTAATATCATAAATATATACAATCTTTAAAAAGGGAAGTGTTCAGAAGCCTGGAGATTTCAACGGATAAAGGAAAACAAAAATGACGAAAACAGCTAACACGTATTTACACACTTACTACGTACCAGGCATCTCTAAGCCCTTTACTTGTATAAATCATTTAATGTTAACCACAACTATTTGAGCTAGGTAACATTATTACATCTATTTTGATGATGAGGACACTGAGGCAAAGAAAGTTAAAACAACTTGCAACAACATCACCCAGCTAGTAAGTGAAGGAGGCAGGAAGGAGGTGGGCCCAGGAAGCCTGCCTCCAGAATCTATACCCCTGACCACCATGCTCTGCCACCTCTCTAAACAAGCTTGGTCCTAAACATGTTGGCTTTAGAGTTCCCTGGAACTACCAGGTAAAGATGCCTAATAAGAAGGTCAAACTCAAGCTTAGAAGTATAACTGAAGCTCAAGTGCACATCAGGAAAACATCTGGGCAAAGGTGACAGCTGGACTTGCAGAAGAGATGAGATGACCAAAGAAAAGGGGCAATGAGAAAGGAGAAGCAGTGAGAAGTGAAGGGGAGGAGGGGACAGAATGAAAAGTGAGGGGGAAAGAGGAGCAGAGATGGAAGACAGAGAACACAACTTGGAATGTGGATGATTAATGGGTGAGTTTCAAGCACAATCTCAATAACATAAAATGTGAAAGATGAGTCAGGCCAAGGAGGCACCCAAGCAAGGGCCACTGGTTAACATGAGATGGTGATTCTCCACGGGATGTGGGTGAAGTTCATGGCTTCTTGGTAACAGCACCAACATGGATTGTAACTCCAAACTCCAACACCACCTACCATCCACTTACTGCCCTTCCCCCAACCATGCCATCGGTGGAATATAAGCAAGTTGTCATGGACCCAAGAGAGGCTCAATATATGAAAAAACTCCATTTGCATCTTCTGCTGAGAGGCATGTAGAATTCAGAGATAAATGACAAAGTCTCCGAAATCCTTCTTTTAGAAAAATAGTGTTCTTATGTAAATAATAAACTCAAAGTTAATCTGTTTAATAACTTATTTTCAAAGTCTGTTTTTGTGTGTACGTGTGTTTTTTTTAAATTTTAAATGGAAGAAAACTCAAAGTGTCAAGGCAGTGTCATCTGCCCTCCGATTGGTGCCTTAAAGAGTAGCCGGGCTGTTTCTGCCTGCTGAATCAAGGTTCCACATACCGTAAATCCAATGGTTTGTCCATATGTGTGGGCCACTTGGCTTATATAACCCTAAGCTTGCTGCTGAGAATACTCACTGACTGAAGCAAGCACACCTATTAAACATATCACAGATAGGCCTGCACAAAGAAACAGACACAGAACCAAATAAAGCAGAAGGGTTGGCAGATCAGTGTCTTAAGACCATATATGTAAAATTTATACTTTCAGTTTTTTCCTCCTTGCATTTTGATTATGTTAACTTCTAAAATGAAAACAAATATCATTCTCCAGCTGAATTTATTCTGCCCTTTGTCAGCATTCTTACCAATAAAAGGTTTGTTGTTTATTCTGGGAGAAAAAAAAAGGAGCACAATTTGTAAGCTTCTGGAAACTCTTTGCCGCAAATTAAACCTTTAAACTATTCTGGCAGGGGGAAGTGCATGCATTTCATTGACTTCAGAGAAGAACAAGCCCAAATTTAACTAATCCATTCTGTATAGAGTCATGTCAAGTAATCCAATTGTTTATCCTGAGCAGTCAAGAGGAAAGACTTGTTAAATCTAAAACAAAGTAGCACATGTAAGTGCTTGATTTGGTTTTCTTCAAGATTTCTCCAAAGGCTGCAAATTGAACTCTACCTAGAAGTGCATGTTTGGGCAGCTTTTTCTTAAAGAATTTTTCCCCTTTAAAAATCTTGATAAGAAAAGAAAAATTGATAAAAAAGAAGCCCAAATTTCTGTAGCTATTTTAGTCTTTTATTCTATATTCTACTTAATTACTCTAGCCATCTTTCTCCTTGTTAAAAAACAGCAGAGGTGGACAAGACGCTATATTTACACAGACATGTGTAAGATGTACACATGAACAAAGATATAGGCTGTTCTTCATGGCCCTTTCTTCCCTCTGTGGATTTGATGTACTTTGACACTTGTACGCACTTTTTCTATTCCTCCAGAAGAGCACATGTAGACTATGTAAAATGAATTTTTCTCTACTAGACTGAAAGTACAAAATAGAGGAGGAGTTTTGGTCCACAGAGTAGCTGCTCTATAAGTCTTAGATGGGTCAATGAATGAATCAATGAATGAATGTTCCCTAAACTGCTATCAAATCTCATCTTACGTGTACTAGAAACTGAATTTCTGACCCTGGATTTTGCTCCTCTTTTCTTCAACTTTAGCCTGAAGATTCAGCACTCTTGTGCCTTAGGCAAAAGCGATTGCGAGTAATGTTTTATATTCAGAATATGTAAAGAAATTTTATGATATATTAGAATAATGGGAAATTATCAAAGCATGTGAATGGCACTTTCTAGATTACGGGGAATACATGTTCTCCTGCAGATAGAAATACTAAACCCAGATACCTCTGAAATTTGAAAATTGACTCCTTCCAAACTTGAGAATTCTCTGAACAAGGAAATATAGTGGTTTCCCCTAAGGCATAGCAGTTCCCTTTAATAATATGCCTCTTTAACTTCCAAAATGCTCCCTCTCCAAGATCTATAGACCAATCTGAAATGGATTTCATGTCAAAGTCAAGGTCACGGATTGTATCACCTTGACTTTATCATCTTTTCTCTTCCATATTGATGTGAACGATAAAGAGTTGTTAAAATATATAATTAACATCATTACGCCTCATCCAAATCTCAGTTTTACAGTATTTTCTTTTGAAAGAAGTTATAAAACTTGGAGACATAAAGACTCTTAGAGGCCGAATAGCACAATTTCTGTAGACTGAATTGCATGATGACTCTCCATCAAATAGCTGGGCACCTATACTTCAGTACTATCAGTTCTCAGAGTGCACCATCTTTCAGGCTATCCATGAATCTCAGAAAAGAGGTCCTGTTACAAAAAGTATATCTTCCAGAAACATTCATTGATTTGTCTAAATTTGGCCTTTGGGAACAATACAGGCTAAAGCTGAATCCCTCTTACACACACACACACAAACAAACACACACACACACAAACAAACACACACACACACACACATACACACACACACAATAACAACCTTTGAAGATTTAAAAGAAAGCTCATTTGTTTAGTCTGATTCTTCTTATCTGTTCTTCAGGCTAACATTCCAAGTTCCATCCATTCCTTAAGTAGTATCATCTTGAGTCATTTACTCTCCTGCCCAATTCTCTGAATACATTCCAAAATGTCCATCAAATTTCTTTTAATATTTGGTAACCTCCACTAAACACAGTTATTTTCAGTATAATTTGACCAGTGCAAAGTAGAAGATGATGACCTCCCTCATTCCATTAATACAGCCTCTGGCTTACACATTACCTTTTGGGGAGTCATTCACCTTGAGATTACTGTTGACTATTTAAATATATATTGTTAATAAACCAATAGACCTCTGATGCTCTAAGACCTCATGGTTTCAGAACCATGTCAAACTTCACATTTATTCTGTTAAACATCTTTGTTCATCTTTCTTTATCCTTTAATATCTTCCTTTGGCTAAAACTTTTTTAAAAAATCAACCATGTGCTAGCCTCAAATGGGATATGCATAAATTCTATTATTTTCACTCACCATTGACCAAAAACTTGAACAGCCCCAGGGCCATAAAAAGTGTGTAGCATGCCACAAAAACCTTCTGGTTGCCATCAATTTCCCATTGGGGGCAATAATTCAACCAAGATCTAATCTGCCACATAGTGAGTGTTACAGTCCAGACCACATTTCTCCACCTTTACTACAAGGAAAAAATGAGAAACCTTGTAAAAGGTTTCCACATGCTAAAACCAAAATATTCTGGCAAAAAAATTAGATAGAGAAAAATTTATTACTCAACCTGTGTGTCCTGGGTTAAATAGTGTCCAACCAAAAATTCATGTCCACTTGGAATATATATATATATATTCAGAGGTACTATCAGTTCTCAGAGCTCACCATCTTTCAGGCTATCCATGAATCTCAGAAAAGAGGTCCTGTTACAAAAAGTATATCTTCCAGAAACATTCATTGATTTGTCTAAATTTGGCCTTTGGGAGCAATACAGGCTAAAGCTGAATCCCTCTTACACACGCACACACACACACACACACACACACACACACACAATAACAACCTTTGAAGATTTAAAAGAAAGCTCATTTGTTTAGTCTGATTCTTCTTATCTGTTCTTCAGGCTAACATTCCAAGTTCCATCCATTCTTATCTGTTATAATATATATAATATTTTTCTTTTCTCTTTCCTGTTTGTGTGTGTGTGTTATCTTACTCTTAACTATGATTCATGAATGTCCTACCACAGAATCTATCTACAATATGAATATGCTCTTCATAGATTATTCCATATCATAGAGGTACTCTCTGAGCAAGTAGGAAATTTAGCAATTTGTAGAGTCTAATCAAGAATAGTTAAGTAAGACCAAGAAGCCATCTTTTACTCTGATGTTATGGTCATGGATTTCACTATGTCCTTTTCATCAGCAGCATTCATTAAATGCAAAGCAAATTCATTGGAAACCAGCTCTCACCTCACCCTTCTCCACATTTCACAGTGCAAAGAAATCAAGGCCAAAACTTCAGTGAACAGGTCCAAGATCTATTTGTATGCAGATATCAGCTTCTACCCCAGTTGCACATGAATATCCTTTCCAGTAATCAACTTTATCAG
>NW_006442484.1:12729618-12730366 GCF_000325575.1 Pteropus alecto
ATATCTTTTCTGTCTGTTAATTGATCTTTTTCCTGGAATGCCACACCCAGCCATGTAACAACTACTCAAAGGCACAGAACATTTTTTTCCCACTAAGGTAGCATATCCACTCCACTAAGAATACGTTGATTTTTGAGTGAAACCTTCCTCTTCCACATAGCAGGGCAGAAAGAGTGACCATATCAGTCAGTATCAGTCAACCAAATGACCTGCATTTCTGGTGCCGACTGATGCCAATTAACCCCACAGTCTCAGAGACCTGAGCCTGGAAACAAATTATAACTTTGAATCCTTTGTCCTAAAGCACCTATATGGCTTTCCCAATTTGTACTTGACTAATAGGTACCACTGAGGACAAGTCTCTTCAACCCAAATGAGTGATGAGAACTTCAAACATTTCTCTTCTCAAATAGAATTGCGAGTGGTCTCTCCTCACACACCACAATTACACACACACCGAGTAATGGGGGCTGCATGTGCACTGCACAAGCAAACTTAGAGAAGAAAATTCATGGAAAAGAAAGGATTCTATTTAGCATTCTTTAGAACAGGTGATCTAGCAAATGAGTCCCCTGAAACAGCTACCCAGCTCACTCCACTGCATGAATATTTCAGTTCTCTGAAGCAGAGAAAATGACCAACTGGCCAAAAATAATAATGTTTGGCTCAAAAACAAAACCATGTCAAATGGAGCCTCCTCTCCTTGAGAGAACTGTTTCCCATTTAAGCAAGTTCAGGACACACTGAA
>NW_006442484.1:12730720-12740798 GCF_000325575.1 Pteropus alecto
ATACCCATCTGACACCTAACATAGTTATTACAATATTATTGACTATATTCCCTATGCTGTACTTCACATTAGACTATTTTTTATAACTGGCAATTTGCTCATCTTAATTCCTTTCCCCTTTTCATCCATCCCCCAAACCCCCTCCCATCTGGCAACCATCAAAATGTTCTCTGTATTTATGAGTTCATTTGTTTTGTTTATTCGTTATTTTTTTTAAGATTCTACATATAAGTATAATTGTATGATGTTTCTCTTCATCTGTCTGACTTATTTCACTTGTGTAATAACCTCTAGGCCCATCATGTTGCTGCAGATGACAAGATTTCATTTTTTTTATGGCTGAGTAATATTCCATTGAATATATGTACCACCTTTTTTCTCTTTATCTATTTGTCTATCAATAGACACTTAGGTTGCTTTCACATCTTGGCAATTGTATATAATGATGCAATGAGCATAGGGGTATATATGTCTTTTTGAATTAGTTTTTTGGGTTTCTTCAGATAAATGCCAGAAGTGGAATTACTGGGTCCTTCTTTGCCTCTTGTTATACCTTTTCTGTAAGCAGTCTATGTAAAAGGGAATATGGGATAAGGAGAAGCCCTGACTAAAAGGAATATGTGACCAAGAAGGAAATCCACTGATGGAGAATAACATGTGCAATAAATTTAGACCTATGGCTGATAATATGGAATGAGGAAACTGTCAACAAACTTCACTAGGGAACATCACTCACAATCATGCATCTAATTGGCAGAGGTGAGTGTGGTGGGCAGCTTATGCACTCTTTGCCTGGATACATTCTCCTCAAATGGCCCCTGTTTAACAATTTCTAAAATATAGAATGTTGACATGACAGAAAGGCTATCAGAAGAAACAGTGTGAAATCAATTTGTCAATCTACTCAGAACAAGATTGAAGCATCAGGAGTTAGACTGTGAAACATGCAGGAAAAGTAATCAAAGTGAGCACATTTTTACATGCTCCCATTGTGGAGTCCCAGCCCCAAGTCCTACCCTTTAGTACTCAAGGGTGACATCTTTCCTCTGTGTTGACATTCCCTCATATTAGAGGTTGCTACTTTTCAACTTACCACAATTTGGTATAATATTTTTCTTTTTCTTGAACTGAATTAATTGGAGTAACATTGGTTAACAACATTATACAAGTTTCAGGTATAAAATTTTATAATACATGATTTACCTATTGAATCACGTGCTCACCACCCACAGTCTAGTCTCCTTCTGTCACTATACATTTGACTCCTTTCACCCTCCTCATCCTTCCCCTACCCCTCTGGTAAGTACCGTACTGTTGTCTGTGCCTGAGTTTGTTTGTTTTGATTATTTCTTTATTGTTTTTACATCTCACATACATATTAAAGGAATGATACGATTCTTGCAACCCCTCTCATAGGTATCTACCCCCAAAATTTGAAAACACTTGTTTGTAAAGAATTATGTACCCCTAGGTCCACTGTAGCATTAGTCACAATAGCCAAGACCTGTAAACAATCTACGTGTCTTTTGACTGATGATTGGATAAAGAAGATGTAATACATACACATATACATATACATGTATACAGTGGAATACTACTCATTTTAGATACTGAAAAATACCATGTTGGTTACCTAAATTAGGTCATCAGGAGGAGAACTTCGGATTTTGTTCTTTTTCTCTAATTTTTTAAAAATAAATCGAAACATTTTACCTAGAATTATAAAAACTATTTGCATAACCTAAGATAATTTTTCGATTCTGAGAACTGATCAAAGATAGAAAAAATTGAGACATTACTATCACATGGACAAAACACCTGGACAGATGGTCACATGCTGCTATCGGAAGGGTCTGAATTGAACAAACATGTAGCATGTTACTCACTTTTAATGAGCTTGGATGGACACATTTAATAGAGCACATTCCTTCAGATTGTAAATGCAATATAGTTTCCACTTGGAATTGATATAAAGGCCAAATAGTAATTTTCAAAAGGCCCTCTCTTAAGGAGTTCTAAGAGAAGGTACAAACATATTTTCTCAGAGAACTATGACTAAGAAGATATTTACATCTTTTGAACTGTACTGCATCAGACGACCGACTACTCTCAAAGCAATCAAAGGAGGTAACCAAAGCCATGAAAATATCACAAGTCTGTGGACCTTCTGTACTTTCAAATATTTAACAGTAGTTATTTGACAACCAAGACATTTTGCAGACCAAATCTACCCGACTCTATGTGTCAGTTTTCAAAAAATAGCTCAAGATTATTTATGTCAGAATCTTTGTTAAAATATTGGGTGAAACAAAATTTTCTACTAGCCAAAAAATTTTAATCAGGCCTGGATTTGTTTCAAGCAGTATCAAAAAGAACAGGGAATTCTTTATAGAGATAGTCCAAAGAGAAAGGCTCCACAATTTTTCTTGGTCTGACTATATCTTAAAGTCTTGACAATTAAGATACTTTTTGTAAAGTCTAAAATGACACATGTCCACTTCATCCCTTTACAAATGTATGCCTTTACAAATACTAAATGTATGGCTTTCCCCCTTCTAGGCTTTATTATAGACAAGTGGCCTTATTTTCATGGGACAAATTTTCCAGTGTCTTCATTATTACTCCAAATTGATCATCCCACACTTTTACCAGTGGGCCCTACATACTACATCCATTGCTCAGGAAGTTCTACCTAATGGAGCAATTATATCTAGAACGTTCTACATGATGAAAAATCTCCATTTGGTCTAATTTGCAATATTTTTCTCCTTTTTCCTTCATGTATTTGACTATTTGCTCAAATATAGATCAGAAACTAAGATGCCTTCACATGTAAATGCTCTTTCCTCCACTCCTACCACCATACCTAAAAAAAAAAGGAGACAATATGAAGTACGAGCATAAAATCATGAGTAAAAAGTCCTTCCACTTTGAGAAACCAAGTTATTTTGTTTTTCCTTACAAAAAAAAAAAAAGAATACATAACTCTTTTTAGTGTTTGAAATCCCAACAATCAAATAGCTGCCAAGTTTAGACGTCATAAGCATTAAGCCTTACATCAGCCATGGTTAGATGCAGAAAAACCAGTCAAGGCAAAAATAAACCATAACTTACTTTCTCAATCACAGGAGCTGAGAAGCAGCTGAAATTCACTAAAGCAAACAGTTCCAAATGAATAAATATCCAGGCTCTGTATCTCTAGAGCTTTTGATGTTTTATCATACTTTGTTTGATTCTCTGGACATTTATTGTTTTATAAGCAATGAAATTATCACTTTGTGATCCCAGGAGAGGGCACACAATGAGCAAAAATTAAGGATGGAACCTGTGGCAGAGATCGGGTGTTTCCTGCAAATTTTTCATTATCCCTTTTATGCTTCACTAACAAAATTCCAATATTGCAAGGGTAGCAATGAATTCAATCGAAAAAAGAACATTTCCTAGGTTCACTTGAGAACAGGGGTAACAACTGAGATGTAAGTAGTAGTCATTGTCAATGTGCAAGGGCTTCCAGGAAAACTCTTTAAAGGTGTCTGAGTTGGCAGATGCCCTTTTGTTTCCACTCTCCCTCTTCTTCCTGCTTAGACTTCCTGTCAGCCATATTGCAAGCTGAGGTGGCCTTGAAGAACCTCACAAATAGAAACTATATGATTAGAAGAGCAGTACAGAAGATTAAAGGGGTCTAGGTCCCTGATAACATCCAGGAGTCACCAACATCAGTTCTGGATTGCCTTGTCCAGAACTCATGCCACGTAGGAGAAAAATAAATCCTTTCTTGAATGAGTCACAATATCTCTTACTTGCAGGTGTACACAACTCCTAATGAATGTAAAAGCTTCATTATCGGTAAATTTAAAGAAGGCTTCTGACACAAAATCAGTAATAGATTAGTATTAAGTTGTATTTCTATTAGTGAGAACAAGGTGACTAAAGTAAACACTTTTTCAAAATCCTTTCTTTTTATTTATTTAACATAAGTACATATTTTCTAGATATTTTGAATTAAAGGAAAAGAAAATCTACCAGCCATGTAGGTGTCAACCCCGCAAATTTAACCACATTTCTCTTGGCAGCCACATAAATGCTTACTAAATTAACTGGGTTAGTTGGATATGTCATTAGTATAAGGAGATCTTCCTATTGTCCAGTCAGTTCCTTTCATAACTACTCCACAGCCCTGGGCTTAATCTCTAAAGAGCAACATTGTTAGCAAAGGAGCCCCAGGTAAGAATACATGCTTAGTCAAGACAAAGATACATCATACTTAAAACAAAAACAGGACTTGAATTCCTGGAAGAGTTATGATGAGGAGAGAGATTCTGTCTGACAAAGTGGTCCCCATGTGGCCTTCTTGGAGCCAGGGGAAATTGGATTAAACAGTTTCTGATGGCCTCATCGAGTCTAAGATTTCAATAATATTTATTAACCTCCATTAATCATGTAATCATCTTTCCATTCTGTAACTGAATTTATATCATTTTAAGATAATGGCTTCTAAGGTCTGTAGAGCCAAAGCTAAAATATGACCTCAAAGAGTCACTCCTTCCCTTGGTCAGATATCAAATGCTGCCACTGAGAATTCTTTCCCATTTAATGTGAAGGGAAAGATGTTCACAGAAACACTTACGCCATGTCCAAGGCAGAAAGGCATTACTGCCTTAAACTTCATATTTCAAAACAGCATGTTCTCTAAAGATCCTACAGCTGGCTCAAGGACAAGTGTAATACATTTAAGATGAGATGATAAATTTTAAATTAATTACTCTTTAGATACCTTAAAGGAACAAAATTTTATGGAAGCTATTTCATTCAGAACAATCAATAATACACATCAAAAATAACATTCATGAGTTACCAAGTGGGAAGAGGTATAAGGCAACTCAATAAGCCCACTTAATAGCATGCATTTGTGTAATTTAAAAAAGGAAATGCAAGAGTCCATTCTTAAAGGGCCAGTTTCTCCCCTCCTTTTTTTTTTTCAGTTAAGTATGTCAGTAAATCCAATTTTTTTTTCCAATTTTCTTATGTTCTACAAAAAAAATGGTTATAAAAAGAAAATTATATCCTTGAAACCTCTGACAATTCTGCTAGGACAAAAATTAAACAATATTTTCTCCCTTTTACTTTGCTTAGATTAGTATGGCAGCACGTATGCCCTTTTTACACCACTGTCTCTGTTGCGTCTTGATGTCAGGCTTCTGTTCCCTCACCTTGCAGCCAATCAATCTGTTATGAGCTCAAATGGCATGTGCAACCTTGCCTGGTGGCTATGTTAAGAATTCTGACTTCCATAAGCATCGACAAAGATGTGTTCAGTTTAAGCTAAATAAATAGAGTTAAGGAGGAATTTTATTGAGTTTGGAATGGGCCTGACAATTGCTACTGAACTAAGTGCTGACAGATACTAACTAGAGTCACATTTATTGGGTTAGTGAAAGTCTACTAATTTCCAAAGCAGAGGAGAGGGAGCTAGTATTAACCATGGATGCGCTGGAAGACGAAATTCTTTCAACCATGAAAGCAAAGTTCCTTCCTTCCATGAAAGTTCCCATCTCTTCTTCCTCCCAATTTTAAAAGGCCATATCACAAGCATCAAGGACAATTTTAAAATGTGAGTGACATTTAAGTTCCTTCCTTCCATGAAAGTTCCTATCTCTTCTTCCTCCCAATTTTAAAAGGGAGGAAGCATCAAGGACAATTTTAAAATGTGAGTGACATTATGGATTAGGCATCTAAACATTTCAGATGTACAGAGCCAGCGAAAAGTCAAAGGGCCATTGCAACATCCTGGCTGCCATCCAATCAAAACAGATGAAGTGTAGAATGGGAGGCGGGTCATGCCTTATCCACACAGCACGCATTCTTTCTACATCCACAACATAACATCAAGTCCTTTAGATTTTGAGTGTCACATTTGACATACCTACCACAGGGGAAAATAAGCTCATGACAAGGAAAATAAAATCTTTTTGTTATTGTGTTGCTGTTGTTTGTTTGTTCTCCTTCAGAAAATGTGCGGAGAAGTCACTCCTGGGTACAAGAACTGAAAGGAAAGAGTTTGAGGAGATGATGAGGAGGCCAATAAAAAAGTCTCAGGATTTGAGAACACAGGTACAACCTATTTAAATGGTCCACTCATAGATGCTGTTAAATTGAGAAGGGAAAATTATCAGGTGGCCTATAGAGAATTTCATCTGCAATGTAGATATCAAACTAGAAAATACATAAAACTGCTTCCTATGACTACCAGAAACTCTCCCTAAGGAAGACTTGGGTCACTTCCTGCCTTATGAAATCTAAATATACATGTATTTCATCTCTGAATTGTTATGGACTGTCCCGGCTTTGCTGGAACTTTTTGCAGTCCTGTGTTCTTTCCTCTTTAGTGCTAAGCATATGAGAAGAACACAAATGCCTGGGCATCGGCAGCTGCAACACTTGGTATCTGACTGGGGAAGAATTCTCTCAGAATTTTTCCTCACAAGGCCAGACTCCAAGTTCACATGCACATTTCTCCCCTACTGAAATGTGAGCCTAAGCAAAGCCCAAGCCTTCACGGACTAATGGGTTCCTCTGGGGCCTCTCACGGGAGGAGCTGAGAGTTATTTAGTCCAGTATTCTTCCTCACGAAGAGTTTCGCATTTAGACTTCTAGTGTTATCTCCAAGTGAAATTATACCTATGGATGGCGAGACACACCATAAATATTTTTTAAAAACTGCCACATGAATGATTTAACTTTAATTGTTCAATGGAAAAATTTTAAATGCTTCATGGTGTTCCCAACTGTTTGGCATTTCTACATTCTTTAATATACTGACACCCTCAAAAACTGGAATGGCCCGTTGACCTCTGTTGTTGACTTCCTAAAGGACTACAGAGGTACACGAATAATGAGTATTTAATATATATCGTCAGGAATATGAAGGTTACATTTTCATTAGGAAGTACTATTGCCTGAAATATTACACAAATGTGTATAGTTCCATAAAAAATGAATTGTTTTTTGCTTCAAATATCAAGTTTAGACTTATATCCATTTGATCATTTAAAATGCTTAAAAGTACATAAAAAGAAGACACATGGAAAGGGAGAAAAGATAAAAATTCACATCAGTTCATTTTTCCTTTACTAAGCAATAGATAGAAAATGTGCTATTTGGGGCTATTTAGTTTTATCATTTTAGATTATATTCTGTCTCCATTGGATGGATAAATAAGAGCCCACTAATTACGCCTTCATCTTTTTACCATTCCAAAACTAACAGGGAAATTAGCCACCCAATAAGGTTCCATTCTTACTTATCTGCTTTGGTATTCAGCAAAAGTTCTAAATTGCTCACTTACTGAGCTGAATCACATGTGGGGCTGAAATAGATCCATTAATGAATTATTGTATTGCCAGAAGTCTACTGAGAGCTACCTGATTTTAGGATTAATGGCAGAAAAAATCTTAAGAAGAAAGCCAATATATTTTAATTTTATGCATATTACCTATTTTAGCAATATATTCTAACACTGGTTTTGCTGTAAATATCTTATTACTACTAAGTATCAAAGGGAATTCAGAAATATTCACCAATATACTTCATATACAACTTTAAACAAAATTAAAATTTGCACTTTTTAGAATAGAATAATTGTAGCTCATTTACAAGAATAACACTTAACATGAACAGATGCATATGATTATAAAAGCATGAAAGAAAAGTCATTTAAGTTTTAATTAGAATTGTCATGTACTAACTATAAACTATTAACAACATAATTTTATTTTTCCTTTAACCAGCAGAAATAGCACCCAAGTATATTAATAATAGCTAAAAATTTAATCTTGAAAAGACAAGATTTTCATTAAGGAAAAACATCCATATCTTGCAGATATTTTTCTATTTATAATATCTCCTTTATAAAGTAGCTAATATTTAGTCTCAATAAAAGTTCCAAATTAAGCCAAAATATAGAATTCCCAATATTTAAGCTAAATCAGTATATTATTTTATAATTTTAGAGAAAAACAAATCTATCTCTTTCGATATAGTTTAAAAAAACCTAGTAACTATTTTCTCAAGTTGAGTTTTAAAAAGAGGAGGCATAGATGACTCTTCTGATGGTCCATAGAAAAATCTAAATGATGTTCTTTGTGCGCAAGCAACACAAAACACGAAATGTCGCTGCAGCGAAGTGGAGATGGGATGGCGGGCAGTGAATAGAGAGCAGCAAGAGTTTGAGTCCTGGTCTTTGGCAATCCTCATGCTGTACACATTTAAAGGAAGAACCTCCAAATGTAAATGTTATTTGTCTTTGGAAGGTGGAAATATGGATAACTTTTTCCATTTACCTATATTTTCTTGTATTTTATGAGTTATCTAAATTGAATGGAAATTATCTTTTTTTTCTATAAGTTCTATTTTGTTCTTTTTCAAATCTTTTTTGGTTTTCAAATAGTTGTGGAGGAGGGGGTTGCTTATATTTTCAAGCCTACTATTTTTTTTAACAGATATGCATTAGCAAGGGTAAAGCTAGAGCTTCAACAAGGCAATACAGAGAATTAAAGAACCAGGAGGTTTATATCTTTCACCAGGTCTCACTGTGAATGGCCCAGGTCTTTATGTGCTCATTCGGATACCCAGATTTCATGAAGCCATCACTTTTCCATCCCCTAGGACATTGTCATCATGTGCATGGTTAAAGCTGGGTTGTCACCCATCTGGGCTCTCGCCAAGTATGAAGGAGCAAGAGGAAGCAGTAATACACATCACTTCTGCTCACAGTCTATTTGTGAGAATCTAATTACATGGCCATACCTGATTGCAAAAGGAGCTGGGATACATAGTCAAGACAGGCAGTCACGTACTCTATACTTCTGTTACAGTAGAATAGGTGAAAGTTAATTTTACAGATAGTTAGCCATCTCAATCACAACGTGAAACAAAGATTTTATATTATGTGCCCAAAGTCTCTACAGGTCTGATTCTGCTGTCTACTTACTATTTCACTTATCGTGCTACATTTCCTTTTGTGTTTTGTAATTCTGACTGTAAGTTCATGTTCTATGGGACACTATTTATGGTATGGCTTTGAAGCCCAGGTTGAAGCTGCATTCTTCCAGGGAAGCGATGTGTTGTTTTTGCCTACCAATCCTTAACAATTTTTAACTGAATTATTTAAATTCTGGTTAGCCCTCATTGGTAAGTTTCCTTGTTGATCTCCTCCGGGCAGTGCGCTTATTTCCAGCTCTCCCCTCTCTGAGATTGCAGCCCTTTTCAGTTTCACCTTGCTAGGCCCTGGGCTTTCTTTTCAAGCCATATCGCACTGTGAAGCCATCAGAGTGGAAGCAAATGGATTGGCAGACATCCTCTAGAGTCTTGGTGCCCAAATTCTTGTTATTACTTAATTTTTGACTTCTACAGATTCCTTGCTTTTGTGCTAGCTTTTAAATACATTGAAAATTTGGGACTTTTTTTGTTTGTTTGTTTTACATTTTAACCAGCATTTTAATTTTATTATTGGGAAGATTGTTTGGGGTTCCCAGTCTAAAATAGCATCAGAGATGGAAGTCCCAAATACCATCTTACATGACAGAAGACAGACATATATATATATATATATAGAGAGAGAGAGAGAGAGAGAGACACACACACACACGCCTGAGAGAGAAAGAGAGAGAGAAATACATATTTATATCTTTTGATGTAATGATTTAAGGAAAATCATCAAAAGAACATGAGATCTGGAACCACAAACCTAGAGTTTCACTCCTCAGTCTTATCTGTTGTGTGACCATACTCAGAAATCTGATTTCTTTAACTGTAAAATGGGAGGAACAACAGCCATCTTACCCATCTCCATGAGTTATGATGATTAAATGACAGAGTCTCAGAAATTCTCAAACAATATTGCCAGTTGGAATTAAGGCAGTGAACCTTATAAGCTTAAGAACATCCATATGTCAATAGGTACAGACATGCTAAAAAGCAATGATTTACAAAGCCTTTTTCTTGATATCTTCCCCAGGCCCTGCCCCTGCTGAGCTGGCCCTCTAGTTATTGGCTTCACCTGTGAACAGTTCACTGCCAC
>NW_006442484.1:12749524-12773465 GCF_000325575.1 Pteropus alecto
GAAAAAAAAGAAGAAGAAGGCATTAGAAATGTGTAAAAAAAGACCTAGCATAAGATTTTAATAAGGCATGCTGAGGGCTGTGGCAAATTGGATGATCCTTGTCTTTTCTAAAGCAGGAAGCTGGCACTAGTTCCAATTAATTGTACCACACAGGAAGGTGAGCCAAATATTTCAAGAGAACAGCAATTTACATTTGTAAGTGAAATATCTAGATTGTTAAATTGTTGGCCTTTAATTCAGTTCTTAAAATAAATAAATAATGGTCAAATGTATCATTAATGAATATGCCCCATGGATCACAAGAGTTTGCAACCTCTGGCTCAAAGTTTTCAACAGCTGAGGTTGCATGAATAATCAACAAGTGTTCTTGAGCCCTACTGAGAACTAATTCTGAACCAAGTTTTTAGGGGAATATTCAAAAGAAGTACAAGGCTTGTTATCAAAGCAGAGGTTAACTAATAATTATTAAGCACCGAAGATTTATTCAGTTACCTTGAAGTTCACTTAAATATAATCCTTATGAACTTATAAGGTGATTATGATTCTACTCATTTTACTGATGAAGTAACCGAGGCATAGGAGTGATTTTTCAAGGGAACATGGCATAATCAGTAAGAGGTAGAAAAATAATTTTAACTCAGTTCTGGCCATTATTTATTAAAACTCATGTTTCTCCACCATGGAAAAGAACTGAATCAAACATTAAAGACCTAGAGAATGACTGAAGTTTAAGCTGGGTGGTAGTGACGCTGTAATAAGACGTTAGAAAAAGGAACACTCTGGTGAGAAATATGATATTCTGAAATCTTAGTGGAGGATGTGGGCCTTGGGTTAGTTTAGATTTGGACAAATGGAGGAGAGGTAGAAGGAACAGTATTAATGAAACCTTAGTGAATATGAGTAACTTACCAAGTTCTAATAAAGCCTCTCTCTCTCTCTCTCCTTGTCTCTCTCTCTCTGTCTCTCTCTGTCTGTCTCTCTTTCTTACAAGCACCCTCCAGTTTCACTTAACATCTATTAGTTTCATTTGACTCAGTGTCCCTCCATCTTTTGGTAGCAGCACCCTTTTGCTGTCTTTCCTTGGGGGAACCATCTTACCACTATTCTGATCTGGAGCTTCGCTAATGCTGTAGCTAGAGCCACCTGCACAAGGGCAGGCTCAGACGTGCAGAACCCGGAAGTGAAAGGAAGTTAACCCTACACAAGTAACCAACAGGACTAGTGGTGTCCCTCCAGTCCCTTGGGTAGACAGTTCCACTTTTCAGAAGGTACCATCCAGTTGCCCATAGTCATGACCATTTCAATAATGTACCTTTAGGTGGTCTTTCCCTTCTCTGATTCATTCTTGCTTTTCCCCTACTCTTATTCCCTGGAATCACTTCCCAAATGAACTGCTTGTTCCAAACCCTTGACTTATGCTCTGCCTTGGGGAAAACCAAGTTAAGATAGTTTTTCACGCTGATTTTCCCAAACTGCCCTCTGCTCATCTTTCCCGAGGTAAGATTATTCAGCTTTTACTCTGATGCTGGCTTATCCTCTACTCTTCAAATAAAGTCCTTGCTTCACTTAAGTCAGCCGGAATCCATTTCTGTTCCTTACCACCCTAAATGATTTATAGCTTTATTTAAAATAAACCTACATTGGATAATAGAAAGTTCTGTATATATACAAATATAGAAATATTGAGGCTGATCAGTGTGGCTGTTGTTCTAGGTGGCAAGAAATTCTGAAACACTGACAATATTATTAAATATAAAACTAACATTATGGATGAGCTGTACAATCAGCTGGCAAGTGATTCATGATGTTTCTGCCAGTGCCCACACCGGCATGATGAAGTGCTAAAATCCAGCATTTCCTTGATAACTGCCTTGGTATCTAAGACTAAGACTTCATTTGATTTTATACCTTCTCTACTAGCTCACCTACCACCTCTCTGAAGTCATTACCTTTTATTGTTTTTTTATCACTCAAAGGCCACTCCTGTAATTAAGTAAGAGAGAGAGAGAGAGAGACACACACACACACGCCTGAGAGAGAAAGAGAGAGAGAAATACATATTTATATCTTTTGATGTAATGATTTAAGGAAAATCATCAAAAGAACATGAGATCTGGAACCACAAACCTAGAGTTTCACTCCTCAGTCTTATCTGTTGTGTGACCATACTCAGAAATCTGATTTCTTTAACTGTAAAATGGGAGGAACAACAGCCATCTTACCCATCTCCATGAGTTATGATGATTAAATGACAGAGTCTCAGAAATTCTCAAACAATATTGCCAGTTGGAATTAAGGCAGTGAACCTTATAAGCTTAAGAACATCCATATGTCAATAGGTACAGACATGCTAAAAAGCAATGATTTACAAAGCCTTTTTCTTGATATCTTCCCCAGGCCCTGCCCCTGCTGAGCTGGCCCTCTAGTTATTGGCTTCACCTGTGAACAGTTCACTGCCACTGCTGACTTCATCGAATATCTTCTTTGTACTTCCATCTGCATTTTATGTGAACTCTGGAGCGATTAGTTGCTAATATCAACAGTGGTGCACGGTCTAGGAACATTTATTGCTCCCCTGCTTGGCTTAATGTTTCTGATTTGGTACCATAATATTATTAATAGTCACAGGGTACAATAAAGGAAAATTAAGTGTTTATTTTGTTTAGGCTTTAGCCACTTTACCTACAGCCTTTTTCCATTACATTTGCACATAAATGAGCACACGCTATAATTTTTAGATGCAAATCAGGTTTTAACTTTGCTAATCATATGGTTTCCTTTCTGGTCGTCTTCCAGACTGGCTGCAGCGTTACTCCTGATGCATGTATATTGTAGCAAATGAAGATGTTTGCCCTTTTGTGATTCATTAATAGTTGTTTTTGCAGAGCAACCGTATTTTAAAATCCAATGTTACTCCAAACATTCCTTTGCAATTCCAGGAACATATCTATTAAATTTCAAGTTGAAGTTAATTGTTCAATTACAGATGATTTTCCAATAAATTGTTGGGAACAATTGCCATGGCATATGGAATCAAAGACATAAGAACAACCGAGTAAAATATACTGGAACCAAGTGTCAACATTAAAGTCCCCCACCTTTCAGCACGAGAAAAAGCATAGACCTGACTCATTTAAGCCAGCATCCAAGATCAACGCAATGAGTTTATTCCACATTTTCTGCTCTCTCCACCACCTCCTGCCCATGTCCTTCTAAATGAAGTGTTTGTTCTGCCTTGAAAAGATAAATTAATATTTTACGTTGTAAGAACTCCTTTATTCCTTGGTGGGATACTTCTAACTTGATTTATATTATGGTGTTTAAATGTTTAAAAGCTTTTGTGAGGCAGGTTTTCGATTGATTATAGAATTTAGTTTCCCTTGAGGTTCCTGCATCAGATATTATCTCAGAAGGCTTACTTCCAAAGATTTACGATCCAATCTCTTCCTCTTGTTAACCAAGTATTTCAGTGGCATCCCACTGGACCAAGCTTAGAGATTTCAGCCCAGCATCATCACATGGAGTGACTGCAAACACACCGTTGAGCCCTCATTTCCCAATGCCCCATTAACGGATTCTGGGTCATACCAGGCTTCTGTCTGCCCACCTGGCAATTTATATGAGACCTCTGGGACTTTAGGTAATCTCTCACAGGCTCAACAAACAGGTTATTCTGAGCAGAATATAGAAACACAATATTCTGAGAGAATCTGTATAAAATGTACTAATGTTAAATCCGAGGCAGATAACTGTGAAAAATGTGAACAAACTTTTGCATAATACTTTGTATACTTTTGAAAGGCATTTTTCCTCAATATTCCATTTCATCTTTACAATAAATGCAGTCATTACGATGATGAAGATTATGTTAATGAAGAAACAAAATCACAGAGATGTGAGGGATTGACCTAGACTACAGACTCAGGTCTCCTGACTCCAGGCCCAGGCTCTTCCTTTCTTACCATGTTGCATCAGCAGCCAGCAACACCAGGCAAAGTGTGGTCCCAAACTAGGCTGTTGTTCCAGTATATTTGAATGAAACTTCAATACCTCCTTCCACAGCATCTTCCAGTCATATTTCAGTGCCTCGAGACTCACCCTTATATCATCGCTTTGGTTTGGGAATTCTATCAGTGACAGCCATATACACCACTACCTCTGCCATCTCATCCTCTAAAAGTTACCAAGATCAACAGAACACAAAGTGTTTTTGAGGACTCTCTTTGTTAGGATATTCAATTTTACCATAGTTTTACCTAAAATCCAGTTATAAAATCATATAATTCCCTCTAATCAATAATTCATATTAGTGTTTTTTATTTATGTGACTTACTTTCAATAAAAAGGTATTTTCATTGGAGTGACATGCTCTCAAAATTTCAATGCCTTTCCTCTTTTTTGTCAAAGGACTCCATAGTTATTAAAGTTCCCCCAAAGCTTTGCATTCCCTAGCCAATCAAAGGTCCTCATCCTGAAAAGAACAAGATGGCAAAAAGCCCTTTGTGACATACCCCTGTCTACTTAACCAGCCTTACATCTTGCTAAATCTATTGCTTACAAAGAAGAAACGGTGTTTCTCTCTATTCAGTTATTTCAAATTTGATATGCCTTTGCAAGGAACCTAGTGCTAGAGACATTACCAGGTTCTCAGATCAGGGGAAGTAAACACATAGAATGGAATGGTGAAGCTTCCGGGCACAGGGAGATTCAAGTTGTGGTTGTTAAGGTATAAACATTCAGAAAATGCCAGCTTTGACGACCTGACAGTGTTTTATCCTGACCCCTGGTGTTTCAGTTATATAGATAACGTGGCTTCCTCTAATGTTTTTTCATTATAGGTTAAATTCCTTCTATGTCAATCTTTTATCTAAAAGTACTGTTGATTAGATACTATGTCTCTTACCTTACCCCTAGCCAACTGGTTTTCCATCCCTTACCTAATCAGAGCTCCCACTACAATGCCCAGGAGATGATGCGAGCCTTGCCTACATCCCCTTCAAAGTTATCTTCCTTGAGTCTCAAACTTTCAAGACCATAAGTTATGCTTTAGTTTGAAATGTAGCTGGTCATAAAATTTTAGTTATTGTTTCCTCCTTATTTTACCTTACCTATCATGATGCAGAAATTTAACTGAGTAAAATTCTAGAAGTAATTGTAATACAGCAACATAAAAAATTCTAAGAGCAAAGATAAAGTCACCCACAATTTCACTATCTTAACTTTCTCCCTTCTACCATTTTAATGCACCAAACTACCCTTTTTGTCCATAATTATACATGCTTGCAATTATATTCTACATGAAATAATGCATACCTTTAAATTTTGCTTCTTTTCATGACATCATCAACATTATTTTCCATGTTGTATTATGGGGTTTATAACTATCATTTCTAATATCTGTATAATTTTTCTTTAGATTTCCTATAAATTATTTTGTTATCAAACAATAGTGTGGCTTTTTCTTTTTCTCATTTAAAAAGTTCTGTGAGGAACATCTTTGTGCACATGAATTTTTAGTACTTTGGTTATTTTGTAAGGATTGACTATTGTTCCTTCTCCCTTTTATAAGCTCCTCTTCCACCATCCACCCTTTAATAGCTGGGATTCTCTAGGGTTTCATGAATAATCCTCTTTCCATATTTCTCTTATGCCCTAGGTGAGCTCATCTATAATCAAGACCTCACTTTCCAAATTATTCTCCAAGACCCCAGACCTATATCTACTAACCCAGTGAAAATATACCATGTAATCCCCACTGAGTCCTCAAATATTTTCTTAAATACTAAATACTAACTTCTCCTAGAAATTGTTCTACTTTCTGGGTGGACATTCTCAGTATCAGCACCCCCATCCATCCAATAGCCTAGATTATCACTACGCTAGGAATCTTCTCTCTCTCTTCTCCATATCCAACAGAGCTCAAGTCCTCTTCAGTGCTGCCTTAGAAATCTCTTTCACACCTTGGGTTGCTTCTCTCACTGGGTCTCACATGGCCACTCCACTGCCTTGATCCAGGCTTTTATCACCTTTTACTTAGGTGATAATTGTCTGCATATGTTTCCATGCTAACAATTTCTCACCAATGCTACCAGTCTGATCTTAAACAAAGGTCCCCCAGTTAAAACTTTTCCTAGGTTTTTTGTTTGTTTGGTTGGTTGGTTTCTTTTGTTTGGTTGGTTGGGTTTTGTTTATTTTTTTGTTTTGTTTTGTTTGCTTATAGCATTGTCAAGCTTTAGTGTGCATCGAAATCACCTGGAGGGCTTGTTAAACCAGAGAATATTGGGCCCTGCCCTCCAAAGTCTCTAATTCAATAGTTCTGGGTGGGGCCAGAGAACTGGCCTTTCTAACAAGTTCTCAGGTGATGTTGATGCTAACTGTCTGGGGATCACACTTTGAAAACCACTAATCTAGAAGATAGTAGTTAACTTTCCAATTGTGCACATTTTAAAATCCAGACTCAGTTTACTCTTCCTGCTTTACTTTGTGGAATCCATCTAGTGAAAATTACTTTCCTGCCATGCTAAATCTGCCAACTATGCTCAGTTCCTGTCTGCTTCCAGAATTGTCCCTCATTGTATATGGTTGCCTCAATGGCCCTTATATCCAAGTTTTCTTTTTTTATTGGCAAACAACTACTATAAAATTATAAACTCAAATATGTATCTGGACCAAGTAGGTAGTACAAACGCATAAAGCAAGAAAATGACAACATGAAGAGTTCTATTTAAAGAAGCAGCCCCTATCACGCTCCTCTCTGTTATCTACTTGAGGCTATTGATGAGTGTTAAGTTGTTTTTTTTTTTTCCAAAAGAAGCCAGAATCCCATATTTCTAAGCAAAAATCCAGGTTCCTAAATATTGGCAATGGATTAAAAAAATTGAAACTCGTGAAACCTTATGCTAGCTGAATTTAGCCCAAGGCCCATACATTTGCAATGTGGTCTTCTCATAACTAAGTCCAATATTTGTTTCTCAATGCAACTTTCCTGATGCATTGCTCCAAATCTTACACTCAGTGCTCACACACTCATGTGTACACACATATACAGACTTAATAGTCCTGTCCTTTCTGCTTCTATGGCACTTTGTTAAAATTTATATGAAAGCATTTATTTTAATTAAACTATCATTGTGTTACTACCACCACAAAGAAGCTCAAAAGGAAAAACTAGGTCTTATAATTCTTTTATTATTATTTCCAAATGTAGTACACCCAACAAATATTTGTTGAAGGACAGAAGAAAGATTAACTAAAGGTAAATTCTCTTTTTATGACATGGCATACAGTATTCTGTCCCACATATCATAACTCCCCATTGTTTGTATTTCCTTAGTGACATGCTAGATTTCCCATGATGAAACATCCAGATTTCAGCCATGCTTTCAACAGATGTACAGAAAAATGTTGGTCCAAGTAATCTAATATAAACACTGGAAGCATTTGGATCAAGCAGCATTATCTTGGCCTGTCTTTCAAGAGGAAAATGATGGGTATGATTGATGACAATGACTAAAGGCATCAGTATTCCCTTATCATAACGCCAGGTAATCTTTCACATGTATGCAATTAATCATAGCTTTTAGAAATAGGAAGATTTATGCATAAACCCAAGAGCCAGCTGTCTCTTACCTATTTAATCCAAAACAAAAACAGCAAAATAAAAAAAATTAAAAAAATAAAAATTCTGTACTGTATCTAAAAGAGAGGAAGTCAAACCAGCAAATTCTTCTTTATTTTCCATCCATGACTTTCTTTTACTCCTGGAGTTGTCCAGTCTCCTTAGCTTGTATGTGATTTGAAAGCCATTAAATATAAAGCTATAATTCAATTTAACCAGAGGGTTTCTTAAGCCCTAAAGGTCTTTTACTAATAAGAAAAATCTATTGTCAATGGTGCCCTTTGATTCATTCTTTCAGTGCAAATAAAACTCATCGCAGAGTAGAATGCAAAATCAGGTTTCCCTTTTATCTTTCATCGAGCATTAAAGCATGGGGAAAGAAAAAACACTTTAAGATAACTGTGCTTTTCTTCAGTTATAAAATATAACTTCATAACCTGTAAGGCTTTTTATTAACCAAGGTTCATCCATCTAATTGGGGAGCCCTTGCATTGGAGAGGCTCATGCCAATTTGATTCTGCTAACAAAAATTTCAGTTTCCCGAGCCTTTATCAGTAGCGGATAAGCATGTAATAGTCCTATATACTACCTTCTGCACCTTCACGTTTTAATAGAGGAGCTATTCCTCCTACTTTTAATTTATTCTTCATACATTCTTCCTCGAGAGCCAATGATATTAATCAGTATAAAAGAAAAAAAAGAAAAGAAATTAACAGGTAAAATAATATTTTTAAATGTTTAATAGAGCCATCCATCTTTAGTTTGCCTTTCCCCATTCACACTGAATATACTTCATGCTCTTATATAGCACATTGATTTTTACATTATGAATTAATATTTTCTTTATGAAAATACATCTGATTTCCCGGAACCTCCAATATATAGTGCCTAAATCAATAAGGTAGTTGCTGGTCTGTTATAATTACCCCTTCTCTTTTTGAACACTTTCCCATCATGAGCTAGATGTCAGTCTAGAATTCATGCCATGGTCCCGCATTTGAAACCACCAGGCCACCACAACAGCATCTCCCCAGACTTGCTCTATGCATCCTTTCCTTCCTTCACTTCTTTTGCTACAAACCACACCTTTAATAGTGATTTTGCCCTTATGGAGAAAACTTAAGGTTGGTCTGAACTATCCTGGACAGGAATTAAACACTTTTTCCAAAGCTATAGAGCAATATGACCCTAATTTTACTTTCTTAGAAGAGAAAAGAGGTGAGCATTGTCCTTGAGTCCAGGTGTTCTAGCCTACTGAGCCTGACTAGTTGGCTGCTCCCACTATAGTTTCAAGGTCAATGGACTCTGACCATTGACTTTAATGCAATTGGAGAGCTGTACCTTCTCCCTTTGATAAAATCTTGGCTGATTTATTTCAGCTTGGATATTCCGCTCTATCTCAACCAGGAAGACCAAGTTGCTTTTGGTGCCCTGCCCATGACTTCTACGTATCTTCCACTAATTGCTGAATTTTACAGGACCTTTACATGGCAGTGTTTTTCATAAACACTCTCCAGTTATTCAGTTTCACATGGATCTACATTATACATTTAAAACATATAAGGAAAATATGTACCCCTGTGAAAAGAACCAAAATTTCAGAAACTGGCTTTAAACTCATGTCCTCTTTCAGGTCTATTGCCACGAATAACACCTGGCTCCAATCATGCCAGCAAGACCCCTGCACTCTATTCATATCAGTACCTATTTCTGCACTATTATATACGTTCCTAAAATATTTATTTACATTTTGCTAAGAAAGCTCATTTAATAATGAACTCCTTAAGGACAACGACCTTTGCTTTCTTTAAAATTTTCTTCAAAAAGTATAAATAGAAGCCTGGATATGGAGTCAGTAACTCCACCACTTACTAGCACTGGAACCTTGAGCCTTTCTATTAATTTCTCACAGGTCTGGTTTCTTATCACTAAATGGGATAATCATCTGCTCTGCCACCTCAACAGGCAGAACTGTAGGTAAAGATCATAGAAATTATAGTCTGCCAGGGCACTATGTAAACTGCCAAGGCTCACATAAATGCTCTAATTATTATGCTCAATAAATACTGCTGAAATACAAACCAGCAAATATTTAAGATAAGACACACAGGACAATGGTTTTACCATTCTTATAGTCAACTAATATGCATTTTAAGTTTTCATCTCCTTTCTATGCTCATGAAGAAGATGGAGGCTTAAACAAAAATTCATAAGGTTTAAGGAGGCATGGACAATAGACTAATGGTTACCAGAGAGTAGGGGAAGTGGGGAGGGGAGAGGTAAATGGTGTGAAGGGGGTCAAACATGTGGTGACAGAAAGAAATCTAAATATGGGAGGTGAACACACAATGTAAATACATATCTATCTATCTATCTGTCTATCTATCTATCTATCTATCTATCTATCTATCTATCTATCTATCTATCTATGTATGCCTTATTGTTAAAATGTACAGCTGAAATATACTGGATTTTGTTAACCAATGTCACCATAAACATAAATTAATTAATTGAAAAAAAAGAAGAAGAAGGCATTAGAAATGTGTAAAAAAAGACCTAGCATAAGATTTTAATAAGGCATGCTGAGGGCTGTGGCAAATTGGATGATCCTTGTCTTTTCTAAAGCAGGAAGCTGGCACTAGTTCCAATTAATTGTACCACACAGGAAGGTGAGCCAAATATTTCAAGAGAACAGCAATTTACATTTGTAAGTGAAATATCTAGATTGTTAAATTGTTGGCCTTTAATTCAGTTCTTAAAATAAATAAATAATGGTCAAATGTATCATTAATGAATATGCCCCATGGATCACAAGAGTTTGCAACCTCTGGCTCAAAGTTTTCAACAGCTGAGGTTGCATGAATAATCAACAAGTGTTCTTGAGCCCTACTGAGAACTAATTCTGAACCAAGTTTTTAGGGGAATATTCAAAAGAAGTACAAGGCTTGTTATCAAAGCAGAGGTTAACTAATAATTATTAAGCACCGAAGATTTATTCAGTTACCTTGAAGTTCACTTAAATATAATCCTTATGAACTTATAAGGTGATTATGATTCTACTCATTTTACTGATGAAGTAACCGAGGCATAGGAGTGATTTTTCAAGGGAACATGGCATAATCAGTAAGAGGTAGAAAAATAATTTTAACTCAGTTCTGGCCATTATTTATTAAAACTCATGTTTCTCCACCATGGAAAAGAACTGAATCAAACATTAAAGACCTAGAGAATGACTGAAGTTTAAGCTGGGTGGTAGTGACGCTGTAATAAGACGTTAGAAAAAGGAACACTCTGGTGAGAAATATGATATTCTGAAATCTTAGTGGAGGATGTGGGCCTTGGGTTAGTTTAGATTTGGACAAATGGAGGAGAGGTAGAAGGAACAGTATTAATGAAACCTTAGTGAATATGAGTAACTTACCAAGTTCTAATAAAGCCTCTCTCTCTCTCTCTCCTTGTCTCTCTCTCTCTGTCTCTCTCTGTCTGTCTCTCTTTCTTACAAGCACCCTCCAGTTTCACTTAACATCTATTAGTTTCATTTGACTCAGTGTCCCTCCATCTTTTGGTAGCAGCACCCTTTTGCTGTCTTTCCTTGGGGGAACCATCTTACCACTATTCTGATCTGGAGCTTCGCTAATGCTGTAGCTAGAGCCACCTGCACAAGGGCAGGCTCAGACGTGCAGAACCCGGAAGTGAAAGGAAGTTAACCCTACACAAGTAACCAACAGGACTAGTGGTGTCCCTCCAGTCCCTTGGGTAGACAGTTCCACTTTTCAGAAGGTACCATCCAGTTGCCCATAGTCATGACCATTTCAATAATGTACCTTTAGGTGGTCTTTCCCTTCTCTGATTCATTCTTGCTTTTCCCCTACTCTTATTCCCTGGAATCACTTCCCAAATGAACTGCTTGTTCCAAACCCTTGACTTATGCTCTGCCTTGGGGAAAACCAAGTTAAGATAGTTTTTCACGCTGATTTTCCCAAACTGCCCTCTGCTCATCTTTCCCGAGGTAAGATTATTCAGCTTTTACTCTGATGCTGGCTTATCCTCTACTCTTCAAATAAAGTCCTTGCTTCACTTAAGTCAGCCGGAATCCATTTCTGTTCCTTACCACCCTAAATGATTTATAGCTTTATTTAAAATAAACCTACATTGGATAATAGAAAGTTCTGTATATATACAAATATAGAAATATTGAGGCTGATCAGTGTGGCTGTTGTTCTAGGTGGCAAGAAATTCTGAAACACTGACAATATTATTAAATATAAAACTAACATTATGGATGAGCTGTACAATCAGCTGGCAAGTGATTCATGATGTTTCTGCCAGTGCCCACACCGGCATGATGAAGTGCTAAAATCCAGCATTTCCTTGATAACTGCCTTGGTATCTAAGACTAAGACTTCATTTGATTTTATACCTTCTCTACTAGCTCACCTACCACCTCTCTGAAGTCATTACCTTTTATTGTTTTTTTATCACTCAAAGGCCACTCCTGTAATTAAGTAATCCCTTGGAGAGAACGTAAAATCCCTTGGAGAGAACGTTTTCTACTTCTCCAGGTAGGAAATGGAGAACAAATGTAAGTTTCAAACTCACATGTCTTGCTTTCCCAAGATATTGTTTATCCACTAAATTATAGAGCTTTTCATTGTCACTTAAAATAAATGGGTCACATTCCTATTAAGTTCTATTATATCTATCACCCATTTATATGTGTGTGTATGTATGTATGTATGTATGTATGTATGTATCATCTTTCTTTCTCCCTATCTATAATCTATCATAATAATTGCTAAATTGCTCCACGTACGTAGGATAGCCCTTAAAAGTGGCCATTTTTCTAAAATCAGCATCTGAAATTACAAGTAGAAAATCTGCATTATTATAGTTTATCTGGTGCTTGTTAATTCTTAATCTGTTATATATTTTACTATGATTTCTCCAAATGTGTGAGTATATTTCATAAGTTAATATTCTACATAAACTATACTAAAAAAATGTTGAAACAAAGCAGAAACTCCGTGGCTCTTAGCAGCCCCTCCACACAGAAGTAGTCTATGTCTAGCTGACCAGATGGAAGGTCATAAACGTCCACTCACTGAGAAATTTGTAAATAAGGCCGAGACTCCTCCAATCTTCATTGAGTGGTGTGTGTTTTATACTCCACTGGGTATAAAAAAAGAAATAATGCTAAGAAAATTCCAGCATTTTACTAGGGGTTAATATATTTTTGAGAACTTTACTAATACTTTACCAGAAAATGGGCTTTTTATCTCCTAAAATAGAATCCAGAACAAGTTTGCTTTTGAACAATGGGCTTACTTTTGAACAATGGATTTGAAAATAGAACTTGCCGTTTGAAAAGTTTCTTGAAATTTTCTAGAATGATGGCTTCTAAATATTGTCCTTCACTAGAATCACCGAGGGAACTATTAATATCAAAGGGGATTCCTGGGTCCAATCTTAAAACTATTGAAGCAGAATCTCTGGCAGGTAGGACCAAGTTTCCCTGGTGATTCTGATATTCAGCCAAGTCTGAAAACCATGACTAGAGTCTAGAGTCTGAATATTAAATGTCGTCCTGGCAGTTAAAATTTTAGAGCCTGTGATTATAACTTTATTAATTTCCTTTCGATTTATATTTTGAAAGAAAAGCCTAGATAGGAAATCATTTGGTCATTATTTTGTCTAAATTATCCATTTTGGAAGAGCTCTTCAAGAAGTTTAAAGAGACCTTCGAATGATGGATATGCCCACCAGTTTCTTGACCCTTACATTGCTATAGTTCCAACTGCTGTTCTATCAGAACTGCACTTCTAAAAGGACAGGTCTCGGGGGAGGATGAGAAGTTATTTCTACCCTGGCTGAATCACCAGGATTGAGTCAGAAAGCTGGAAAATACCAGGAGACTATTTGGCTTAGTCCCTGTGTTCATGTAGTTAAGCTGTGCTTCTACGAATTTCAAGGCAGGGAGAGTTCACTGCTGGTGTTTTGATATCCTGATAGTGAGTAAATCTTTCCTTAGGACCATCTGGTGCTGCTACCGATTTGACATGTCCTGATCCCCAATGCAAAGAAAAATGACATTTTCCATGCCTCCCTAATTTATTCCCTGGAACCAAGGAACTACACTTAAAATAATACAAAAGGATAGATTATAATCATAGTAGAAGAATGATACCATAAACAGAACTATAGACTGAGTCAAGAAATCTAGATAGTAGTCCCAACACTGGCACTAACAGAATGTACAAGATCATTATACTCTGTGTTTTAGTCTCTTCATCAGCAAATGGAAGAAATCAAACACTTTCTGGCTTGATGTCATATGAGTCTATCATTCCATCATTCATTTACTCCCTCATGGAGGCCTTCAATGAACCACTTAATGAGCTGCATGCTGGATAAAAGTAAGGAATAAGACGAGCATGCTCTCTGACACAAATAACATAAGGAAAAGAGACAAATAATGAACAAACAATAAATATGTAGTTACATTGATATTATTTCTGGGAAGAAAAAAATGATAGGTCTTTGTGCTTCCTATGATTTCTGTAATCTAAAGGAACCATGTAGGTTGGAATCTTTCCTCCTCTAGACAGCACACCTGGCTCTCTAAATCACTGAAGTGTGGAAAAGCAGATGGCTGGTGTATTCCAAGAACTCTCCAAATGGACAGATTTACCCATTAGCATAGAACTTATCAATCTCATTAGATTTTGGCTTATAGATGACCATATTTGTGAAGAGATATCCACATTTGCTTGCAGAACTACGTAAACAGCTTCCAATAAAGCCAATAGGGTCTCCAAATTTTAGAGACTAAAGAGATGTGGCCCCGGTGTCTAACACTCGGATAGAAACTATTGAACAGCTCAAAGGCATAAATTTAGGCCCATTAGCATCTAAATTTAAAAAGTGGGTCATGGTCACAAAATAAACTATTAACGCTGGCTCTTCTCTCAAGCACGAGTTGATTGTAAAGGAACCCAAATCCAACAGTGTATGGATAGCTTGGTCAAATTTATCAGCAGAAAATATCTTCTGTGGTACCCTTTTTGCTGAATGTTGGGGTGAGCAATTAGCCCAAAATTAATAAACTCCATTAACAAACTATTACTTTATATTGGAGTAGCACTTGTAACTTCCTAATGTCTTCAGAGCAGTTGCCACATATGATATACCCGACAAGTCTGTGAAGCAAAAGGGATGATGTATGCTATGACCTGCCCATCTGAGAGAGGAAAACTATGGGCTAGTGGGGTTGAGTGCATCACTTCCAAAACATGTAGCTAACTGGCAAAGATGTATACGTGTGTACATGCCTGCACACAAGAACACATGTGCACACACAGGCTTGTATAGGCACAAGTGTGTGTCTATACCAAAGGGCGGCTATGTAGACACTGGTAATGACAAAGTCCAAAAAGAATAGATGCCATGGAAGAGAATGCATGGACTAGATTACATAGGAGAAAAAAGACCATAGATAGTTTCTGATCATCCTATAAAAGTCCATTGCCTTCTTTCTCAGAAAGCTGAGTTGCCAGTGACTATACTAGATGCCGAAGTAGGCAGATGTCATGTCTTATTTACTTGTTCGTTTTTAAAGAAAAAAGGTCTTAGGCAAGACCTCTCAGTTCTTGGTTTAATTTCATTTAAAATCTTTCTTTATTATTGTTGTGATTGTTAGCAGCAGCAGCAGCAGCATCACCATTTTTGTTTTTCTTTTGGGATAGAAACTGAAACTCCCACAATATGAAGGTGGCCACATAACAATGATTGCAAACACTTGTTCAGTCACCTGAGGTACAAAACTGGCAATCCCTCATATGTTTATCTGAAATTTAAAGTATAAAAGTTCCCGAACATACGGTCTGAAACTAAATCAGAGACTATAGATGAGTTAGCATTCAACACGTGTGAATAACAGAACTCAGGTTTGGTCAGCTGAATTAACCTCATTAGATTATCAGAAATTTAGATTCTATAACTGGTCGAGCAGTGAACTTTTAAAAATATCTTTTCCTCTCATAAATTATACAAAAAGCCAAGATTTTGATCTAGCTAAATAGGAACAGGCATGATGAAGAGCTCCATATTGTTTTTGTTCTGATAAAAAGAATTCGTAATCTATTCACTAGAATCATTGATGGACACCAATTCATTCAATAGGTCATTGTGTTTCCTGTAATTCAGTCTTCCCACACTTTTTCACAAGGGCGGTCATTAGTTGGGACCCTCTTTGGGGGAGACAAGCCCTTGAAAAAACAATAACCACAGTTTTTCTGAACTGAATCCTGGAAAACACAGCCCAGCATGCTGCAGGGGTGAAAGGCAGTGCCCAGTCCTGCATCTTTGAAAGCACAGCTTAAAAATAGAGTAGGATACTTTCCTGTTTGGAGAATTCAGTAACAGCTGTTCATTGCCCACATTTCTTTCATACTTCCCTCCCCACCACAAAGAAAATACAAACTAGCACTGGCTATAGGAATGGACATTATTCAACAGCAATGTACCTTCAAAAATAGCACAGGAAGAGATATAGACACAATGAAGGGGAAAACAAGGAAAACTTAGGAGGAGTAGAGGGAGCAGGGAGGAGATACTTTCAAACAATGAGAAATCTAAAGTAAGCAGGAAGGCAAGAAGGAAAGAACTGGATTTGAAAAGGTTGTCTCTAAGAAGTGATATGTTGGTGTGAAAAGGGCACAGCGATAGGAATTATAAAAATTAAGGTTTTTGTTAATTCTGACACTAATTAGCCATGCTTTCTTAGGTATGCCCATCTCCACGCGTATTTCATAAAATGGGAAGAGGGTAGAGAAGATAGAGCTAGTCAGTCTCTAAAAATCTCCTCTAATTCTGAAAATGTTATATTGTATGAAAGTATAGAGAATTGGGGTTATTGGACAGTAGAGGAGCTGGGAGGAACACTAGTTTACCTTTCAAATATTTAAGTGCCAGTTCCCTACAGAAGGTCTTTAATGGATCTGAAGATGAGGCAAACTGAAGCATATTCACCTTGATGGCCACCTCTTTCTCCCAACCTAGGAGAACTGCTTAAGGGGATGATAAGAAAGCTGTCCTCATCCCCCACACTATAGTAGCAGCACCCAGAAAGCAGCATGATCCAATCCTCAAGAGATCCACAACCACAAAATTCCCTCCTATCTTCTATGGCATCCACCTGAAAGTCCCTTCCCAAGGCTGACAAAATGAAGATGGCAGAACTCATGGCCTAGAGGCCATGTAGCATGCAGGTAAATAGCACAGGTATTGGAATCAAGCAAACCTGCATTCTCAACTCTGCATCCATTACCTTTGGAAATTTCTTAATATTTCTCTGATCTTCAATCATTGTTTTTTCCATAATTTCCCAAAATAGAGACATAAATGAAGTTGTGAGTTTTAAATGTAGTTATCGAAGTAATCTACTATTATTTGTTAATGTTACTTTCTATTACTATTAATAATAATCTACTATTATTTGTTAACGTTACTTTCATGGAGTGTTTTACTTACTTAGCTTGGAAAAATGTTTTTGTTTATCCTCCAGGTCCTTTGACCTCATGAATCACCCTATTATCTTTGATTTAAAACATGAAAACAAAACTCTTCTAGCATGGGATCATCAACTAGCAGTTGATCGCACATTGACTAAAGCTGTCTCAAGTAGACAAGAGTGAATCTGTAAGCCCCCTAATGTGCACTCCTTAGTGAGTGAACCTGAACATTTAAAAATGGGACTTCAATTTTATAGTTAGAGTTCCCTAGAACTACAAACGAAAACTTTTATATCCAGTCCAGATGTACAGAGTAATTCCCTTACACCTTACCTCTCCCATCAAGACAAGGGACACAGCAGATCTTCATTTAGACAACCTCACAGGACAGTGTATTTCCTCTGCTTCTGATATGGTTGAACTGTGCTGAGAAATCAGCCAACGATAAATGGAAACTGCAGGCATATGTGCTTATCTGAAGCGAGGATCTTCGTGTTCAGGTGTGCCTGCAGACATGAGGTTAGATCATCTGAAAAGACCCCCCAATGACAAATTTTCTTAAGTGAGAGAACATTGTGAGGAACTAGTTAATATTCAGGGAGATAACACTTGAAAATGAGATATATTGGGGGATTTTTCCTGGCAGAACTAGGAGAATAGACAATCATAGAAGGATTCATGAGAGTTCCTGGATGAAAGCAAGGCTCTGATAGAACTATATTTTCTAGTAATGTTTACTTCTAACTCACATTAATATGTCTTCTTACAGCAAAGTAGAATCATAGAATTTTAAAGCAGCAAGAAATCTTATACAACCTTTAGTTGAACCACTTCATTCTACTTGCCCAGGTAATTACTTGTCCGTATTTTTGACTAGATTCCAAATAGCCTCAATCTCAGCAAAAAGAAATAACAACATATGCCTTTTCTGTTTTTGTTTTGTTTTGCGACTAGATTCCAAATAGCCTCAATCTCAGCACAAAGAAATAACAACAACATATGCCTTTTCTGTTTTTGTTTTGTTTTGTTTTGTCTTTTTTGTTTGTTTGCTTGTTTGTTTGTTTTTTGGTGGTGTTTTTTTGCTGGGCACTGAGTAAATCTGTCCAAATGTCCAAGGCCCTAGGTGCTGGAGCCATCAATTTGAAATGAACATGGCAGTGAAGATATGCCTAACGGACCTACCAAGGAGAACAGAACACCGAGAAACCCAGAGATTCAATCTATCTAAAAGGTGGAAAATGTGATAATCAACTCCTTAAACCTGTGGTTTTGACCTCACACAAAAAACTAGCGAGGCTCCAAAGGGGAGATGTCTAGGGTGTTAGGTAAAGGTGTCTGTGGAGGAGGTTGGGCGAAAAGTGCTCAAGATTCAGAAACAGTAGGAGCCAAGGGTATCTCAGAGACAGGGAACCAGTCCTACAAAAGGGCAAGGCCCTCTGCCTTGGTAATCTTGTCCTTTTTGATGTAACAATTCCCCTAATGTCCAAGTTAGGAGCACTCATGACAAAGCTCCCTCTGCTTGGCATCAATGACCATATCCTGGAGCTGGGAAGAGCCCAGATGTTAGAGCAGCCATTACTCCCATTTCCCAAGTGGAGTCTGTCTAGGTCATCAGTCCCTGGCCAGGCCAAGAAGGGGCCATGAAGAGTAGTTTTGGTGATGGTAGTTTCTCTGGTCCCCTGAGGGAGTATCTATTCCCAAGTGATTTCAAAACTGGTCCAGAAAATGACACAGGTGAATCCTGTCAACAGCAGTTTTAGATTGTCAGGCCTACTGAGTGAGCAGTTGAGACCTGCCCCATGGCAATGATGGTTTGCTCAGAGAAGACTAATAGAATCATCAAGGTTATGATTGAATTCAAAAGCATCGCTGAGCAAATGGAGCTAGGTGGGAAAAAGTAAGAACCACAGGGAAAAGACAAAAGGTCCCATCAAAAATTCAAAACACCATCTCTACGGCACAGAGCATGTTCTGCACTGTCAGCATAGTGAAGACAAAGTCTGGTGTCAAGAGACTCGAGTTTGCTCAGAAGAAAAGTCAAGTGAGGACTCTGGGAGAAAGAGGCACCTTATGTATCATCATTCAGCATTAAGCCAATATTTTGATACCACTGTGCATAATGAGTCAGACCCAGCCCCAAGAAAACAGAACCAACACAGTTAACTAAGTTTTTCTGGTGCCTGATTCCAAGGAAACGTTCCTATTTAGCCAAGTCTTCTTCGTGGACTCAAGTTCTGGGTGTTGGCTTTGTATTTGTGAGTTCACAATTTGTTTTTACGGTTTCTGTTAAGGGCTGTGAGGGTTCCTCAAGGTGAGGTCTAAAGTAAGTCTGCTTGCTTTCCCAAAGAATCAGAAGAAACCAGAGAAACATAAAGCTGGGGAAATGGGAAAAGAATATAATTTAATATTAAGAGACAGAGAACATGAGAAATTCTTAAATTCATCTCACATTCACCTATGCTTTCTTACCCTTATTATTCAGTATTCATTCATGCATACAGTCATTCAATAAATATTGGACATTTATGATATGCCAGGCCCTGTTTTAAGCACCAGAGAAACGGTAATAAAAAGCAACTCCAGTGGAATTTGCCACTGGGTATGGGACATGGATAATACACACATAAATAAGCATGTAATTAATCTCAGGTAATGAAAATTGCTCTGAATGAAAATATCAGGACGTGGGGTTCTTGAGTATCTGGCATGAACTATTTTAGACGGAGCAGTCAGAGAAAGGTCTCTGGGAGGTAGCAGTTGAACAGAGGTCCGTACAGTGAGAGAGGGAGTTTTGACAAAATGTTAAGGATAAACGAGCCTTTTCTCTGAGATGTGAGCATAGTTTAAGGGCCTCAAGATGACTGATAAAGCTAAATCCAAATTGGCTGGGCTAAGGTGGAAATAAGAGACAACGTCGTCACTTCCTTCAATAGCATCTGTAGGTGAGGAGTTGAGCATATTTTTTGCCACACATGGGTATTCAATTTCTTTATGTCTGTTTATAAGGGCTTGTGAAAGTTTAATGTGTTTCTCTGTAAATTTGCTTAAATCTTTTTCAAGCATTTTTATTGCTCATATTGTAGGAGGGCTATTTTTCCATTTCTTCTCTATGTCACTTTCCCCAGGAATTCCCATTTTCTGAAGGATTTCTTGTAAAGCCTTTCTAGCTACTTCAGGCCAGAATGCTTGCTCCTTTCTCTGAGCCAACTCTCATTCTGACTCTGTAGCACCATACGATACCTGCTCTGCCAGCACCGGATGTGGATTTACTTGTTTTTTGTGTGTACACCCATGTCATCTCTGGAGAGGCCCTAGGTAGAAATATGGGCTTTGGAGTCAAGAAAGACATGGATTCTAATTCCAGGCCCACCAGTCACTAATTGTAAACAAGTTTGTTAACCTCCACTGTAAAATAGGAAGATGGCACTAGTATCTACTTTATAGTGTGGTTGTAAAGTGGGCACAGTATAATGACAGTGCTCAGTAAAGGGAGTTACTCTCAGCAAGTCTATAAGTTCTTGGGTAAAGGAGCTATGCTTTTCTTTGCTTTTCAGTTATGTTCCCATAGTGTTCAAAACACAATGTGTCCTCTTAATGGTCTTTGAAGGTAGTACAACATGCTCCAAAAGTAGTGGATATGGAATATAAAGGATAGGTTCCTTTCTAGGTTCTGTCACTTACTAGTTATATGACCAGAAACAAAAATCACTTAACTCCTCCAAGCCTCAGTTTCTTTATCTATAAAATAGGAATACTCATGTCAACCTCACAGGGGTGCTAGATATAACCCACAAGATAATACATGAAAAGAAGAAAGCATTTTCTGCTTTAAAACTTCTGACTCTGTGGCTCTTAACTGTTGCTGATATAACTTAAAATCCAGTTATGTGAATCTACAATTATTTCAAAAATGAATTCATGGACTAAGTACCTCTCTCTAACAACTCCTTCCTGAACTGGAAGAATAGAGAGTGATCAGAACCCATCTCATTATTGCCCAGAGCAGACGTCACAAGGAGAAGGCCTGTGTTTAAGGTACATGTGACTCAGCTCATGGCTATCGGAATCCCATGTGTTTCTTTCCAAGGTGAAGGTCATTACTGGTCTCTGTACTGGTCAAACTGACAAATTGCTTTGTGTTTATTTCAGCTTAAGTTCCTCTACCTGAAGCAGTCATGTGATGTTATAAATATCTCACCAAGTGGCAGTGCAAAGTTGGGTGTAGCCAGTGAAGGTCACTGCTCTCTAACAGATATGACCAGCAACATTTTACAATTCTGAATCAAACTCTGACCTTGATGGGATTTACATTTTGCTGATATACTTCAACGTGTTATGGACAGAGCCAGATGTATAGCAGTTGAAGAAAGATAGCCATGAATGCCAATACAGGTCCATAGGGCAGGAAGAAACTAAATTGGGCATGAGAAAAAAAAAAATAGCTGAAAATAACAATCGCCATTAGCCAATAAACAAATATCTCCATACCATTCTTGTTCAAGACTATCATCTTATCCTCACCACAACTTTGGCAAGCTTATGAAAACCAATGACAGTATAAACACTACTAAAATATTTTGTAAACTAAACCTATAGGAGCCATGACAGCAAGAATTTTATCTGTTTTGTTTACTGATGGGTCTCAAACACTGAAAATGGTGATTGACACATAGTAGCTGCTCAATAACTATTGAACAACAACAACAAAAAAGGAATGAGTGAATGAGAATCTTATTTTAAAGTTTCTTGATGAATTCCTAGGGCATTTTATACTGCAGTTACACAGCAGTTTCTGTTTAGTCATTATCCTCTTACACAATTAAAAACTTTCCACTGATTATTTTATATAGCTAACTTTTCCATTTTCTTATAATACAAAGAAGAGTAATAAATTAGAATGAGCCATTAGAAGAAAGAAAAATGAGTAGACTGAATAGATGATGTGACCAAGGTCAGGTAGAAAAACGTGATAAAAGGGAGGACCTGGAAAGTCTAAGCTCAGCCATCACCTAAAGACTACTCACTTTCTAGGAATTCATAAAGCAAAGAGGTAGAGATCAAGTTTATCTTATTTACCCAATAATTCATTCTAACATCAGGGAATGATATGTTTATAAGAATAGGTTGGTAGTTCTTAGTTTATTCTACATGAATATGCATTCCTTGGCTGGACTTCCTATTCAGAGAAGATGCTACAGACCATAATGCAACTTCTGGAATGAGGATTAAGAGACCTATTGAGGGCCCCTTTCTAATCCTTTTTAGCATAATAGAGACATACATTTGCCTCTGCAACTTGAGACTGACTCTTCATTGCACATTAACTGTCCATCTTTAAGGGACCAAAAGCCAGACAGGCTTACCAATAAATTTGATAACAGGGCCTGCCTTCTACCTTGCTCAAAATCTAGGATTTTTCCCTTACTCTCACTTCTTACATACTAAAATTTCTCAATTCTATCTCTCATAATAGTCTTCTTTGCATGGTCTTAGCTTAACTTATTCTTGGGTTTTCCCCAAACTAACAAATATATATTATATATTTTTCTATTACTTTCAGGTATACAGCACAATGGTTAGGTATTTATATAATTTATAAAGCGATTCCCTCAATAACTCTAGTACCCATCTGGCACCACACAGCCATTACAATATTATTGACTATATTCCCTATGCTCTACTCCACATTCCTGGGCTTATTTTGTGACTATTAACTTGTATTTCTTGATCTCCTCACCTTTTTCACCCTGGCCCCGACTCCTCCCCTCTGGCAATCACTAGATTGTTCTCTGTATCTGTGAACCTTTATTCATTTTGTTTGTTCATTTCTTTTGTTTCTTGAAGTCCACATATAAATGATATCATATGTATTTGTCTTTTTCTGTCTGACTTATTTCACTCAGCATAATAACCTCTAGGTCCATCCATGTTGTTGTAAATGATGAGATTTCATTCTTTATGGCTGAGTAATATTCCAATCATCTATTGATGGGCATTTAGGTTTCTTTCACATCTTTATCCAATCATCTATTGATAACTTCTTTATCCAATCATCTATTGATGGGCATTTAGGTTGCTTTCACATCTTGGTTATTGTGAACATAGGGGTGGGGGTGCATAAACCTTTACTTATAAGTGATTTTCTTTGGCTAAATATGCAAAAGTTCAATTGCTGGGTCGAAAGGTAGTTCTACTTTTAACTTTTTGAGGAACCTCCAGACTCTTTTCCATAGTGGCTGTACCAATCTGCAATTCCACCAACAGTGTACAAGGGTTCCTTTTTCTCTACATTCTCGCCAACACCTGTTGTTTTTGATTTATTGACGATAGCCATTCTGACAAGTGTGAGGTGATATCTCATTGTAGTTTTAATTTGCATTTCTCTGATGATTAGTGACCTTGAGTATTGTTCCATGTTGTCTATTGGCCATCTGCATTTCCTCATTGGAGAAATACCTATTCAGATCTTCTGCCCATTTTTTAATTATATCGTTTGTTTTTTTTGGTGTTGAGTTGTATGAGTTCTTTATAAATGTTGAGTATTAACCTTTAATCAGATGTATCATAGGAAAATATCTTCTCCCATTCAGTAGATTGTCTTTTTTTTTAATTAATTTATTTTTATGGTGGCATAGGTTAACAAAATCCAATAAGTTTCATCTGTACTTTTTAACAGTAAGGCATATATACATTCACATTGCGTGTTCACCTCCCACAGTTAGATTTCTTTCTGTCACCACATATTTGAACCCTTTTACCCCAAGTAGATTGTCTTTTCTTTTTGATGATGGTTTCCTTTGCTGTGCAAAAACTT
>NW_006442484.1:12773543-12851768 GCF_000325575.1 Pteropus alecto
TTTTTGTTTTCCTTATCTGAGGAGATATATCAGAAAAAAATTACTAAGAGCAATATAGAAGAGTTTATTGTCTATGTTTTCTTCTAGGAGTTGTATAGTTTCCTGTCTTAAAGTCTTTAATCCATTTTGAGTTTATTCTTATATATGGTTAAGAAGATGGTCCAGTTTTATTTTTCCCATGTTATCTGTCTAGTTTTATCAACACCATTTTATTGAAGAGAATGTCTATACCCCATTGTATATTCTTGCCTCCTTTGTCATATATTAAATGAGCATGTAGGTATGGATTTATTTCTTGGTTCTCTATTCTGTTGCATTGATATGTATGTTTTCATGCCAGTACCACACTGTTTTGATTACAATAGACTTGTAGTATAGTTTGATATCAAGTCATGTAATACCTCCAACTTTGTTCTTCTTTCTGAAGACTGCCTTGGGTATTTAGGATCTTTAATGGATCCATATATATTTTAGGATTATTTTTTCTAGTTCTGTGAAAAATGCCATTGGCGTTTTGATAGGGATTGAATATAAAAATTGCTTTGGAGAGTATGAACATTTTAATGATGCTTATTATTCCTATCCATGATCATAGTATATGCTTCCATTTATTTGTATCTTCTTCGATTTCTTTTTTCAGTGACTTATGATTTTCTGAGTACAAGTTTTTTACCACTTTGGTTAAATCGATTTCTAGGTATTTCAGTGTTTTTGATGCAATTGTAAGTGGGATTATATTCTTAATTTCTCTTTCTGATAGTTAATCATTGGTGTATAAAAATGCAACTGACTTCTAAATATTAATTTTATATCCTGCTACTTTACTGAATTCGTTGATCAGTTCTAACAGGTTTTGTTGTGGTTTTTTTTTTTTTTGTGTGTGGAATCTTTAGCAACAATACTTTTAACCAGTCTTCATGACTCAAGCTATGCATTACTTTGATCCATTTTCCATACATCCATCCTAGATGTGATTCTAAAAGGCAAGCCTTATTATATGCTAGTGTATTGGAAAACCTAACTCCTTAGCACAGAATATAAGACCCTTCATAATCTGGCTCCTGTCTCCCACTCCAGCCTCTTGTCCAACCTCTCCTCTGGTGACTCTCTACCTCCTAATTCTACCCAGCCACTTTCCATTCCTGAAACACTCTCATTCTCTCAAACTACTGTGACTTTTCTTATACAGTTCTATGTCCAAAATGTCCTTCCCACTATAATCTGCTTTTCAATATCCTCTCTATTTTTTAAACCTACTAGAGGTTTAAATCTAGCCTAAACCTCCAGTAGGTTTCCCTAATTCCATTAGGCAGACTCTAGCCAACTCCTTCTGTATTTCCCCATCACCTTCTCTTTCTACCATGGCAACCATAATACTAAATTAAAAATTATTTGTTAATACTTAACTCTCCCTGAGGTTAAAGACTGCATTTCATTTATGTGAACACACACACACACACACACTCTACAACACACTTCTCAACATACAACTAATTCTCACTATGGTTTTTGACCAAATTAAACAAATAAATTTATCACTGTCTCTCAGATCTGACCTTTCATTCTCCTGGCTAGTAATTTAATTTCCAATTTCCCAGATGCCATAAAGCAGCCACCTGAGTACTTTTTTTAAAAATCAACTGTACTGGTAATGCCACTTGGGAGGCTGAGGGGATAGAAAATATATCCTAATATACCCAGACAAAGCTACGCATCAGTACAAAGGAAAGAACAAATATCCAATTATTATATTTGAAAAGAGAAACTGAAAATACTATAGGATGCCTGGTCTCCTGGCCATTAAGGATATGTACAGACCAGAAACACACCAACCTTTAGTGCAGCTGACATGGGGACTTGACCAAGCAAGATGTGCACAGATTTACACATTCAGAATGAGCTGATAACCAGCTGTTACCTGCCAAGAACAATTATGACTTCGACTCATCTGAGATTGGTAAAGTCCAATGACAGAGCAGCTCATTTAGTTATTGTACCAACTGTTCCTTGACAGCCTGTTTCTGAAGGGCTGTAGTTACTTGTGCATAGAAAGACTTTCCAACTACTGAACAACAGGATGATGTAGAAGGAGTCAATCTACAGGCATGGGCATGGTAATGGGAAGGCTGGGGCTCAATGAGTCACACCTAACAATAAACCCACTAACTCATCTGGGTATTGTAAATAGTAAACTGGTGTAGAATTACCAGCTAAAAATTACATTTAAAATAAACAAACAGTAAAACACTTCCTTGCTGGTTACTCTCAGGCCAATTTTTTTCTGCCTCATATAATGTCAAGATGTCTCAAGATCTAAAATAATACACTTGCTTTGACAGATCACTTGTTTATTCAGAAGTTCATTAAAACCAGCAGCATGCACAAAATCCAACAACATTCAAGGCTAAAAATATTTTTTAACCAGCGTTTTAGTCAAATATATCTACCTAAATGTGTTTAGAGATGATATTAGCAATCAAGGTCAACTTTTTGACATTGTGTATAAACAAGCAGACATTATTTGCTTAACAAAACAGCCCTCGTTGAATCTTGGTTGAATCCCTGATTGATTACAGCCAGAGGAAGCCACGGAGAAGTGGAAATCCTTCTCACCTAAGAAACAGTTAACCTTGTGGGTGACACAGTGGGTATTTCTTGAACTCAGGTCTGGGCTACTTGTTAATTTCTGACTAAAATAACCTGCTTTATGAAAATCATATTTTTCACACATATTCTCCAAAGTCCGCTCTGAGATTTCCAGCTCATGTTCATCTCTATTTCTTTGACTATTGATAGGCCTCATTGACTGTTCCCTTGATTTTGCATATAACTCACACATAATCAAGATAATAGAAAACACATCTGACAAAATTAAGGCCAGTGCTAACTAAGCACATAGCAGCTACTGTGTGGCTCTTTTGTGGCAACTTAACACTGACAAGGCTTGAGTTTCTCCAGATTTGGGCTCCAGCCCATCAGCATCAGCATCACCTGGGAGCTTTTTAGAAATGCAAACTCATAGCCCCTCCCAGACCTGCTGAATCAGAAACTCTGGGGATGAGGTCAGTAATTGGTGTTTTAATGAGCCTTCCACATGATTTTGATGCAGTCTCAAGTTAGAGAATTACTGTATTAGGATTACAACTCTGCATCTATTTGGAAAAAATTGACCAGTTTATGAGAAGAGGGAAAGATCAAGGTTATTATGATGGATTCAAAGAAGTTTTTAAAAATTCTATTATCTTTGCAAAGAACTACTTCTTGAAGAAAATAGTAGACACAGTAAGATTGGGCATCTGAGAAAACAAAACAAAACAAAACAAGAAACAACACAGGGAAATGTTGCTCATAGTTGATATTTCTAATCACCAGGAGAACTGCTTAGCACTGAGTGTCAGGGCTGCCACATCCGCCTGAATTAATTCAGATTCTGTGCTGAATGAATGTGCAAAGCTTATTCCCATGGAAACTGAGCACTATACAGATTGATAGGGTTATAGAACATATAACTGAGCTAAAGAAATTGCCAATTTTAAAAGATTAGCATTGAAAATTTGACACAACACATTTATTTTCCAAATATCAGATGTGCCTCATCTATATTCGAGGATAAAGCCCAGTCAAAATTTGATTTAAGACAAAAGAAAAAGCTTTACTACGAGCCTATCATCTTTGAGCTCCAGCCAAAATAAGGCAGAGGCTCTGTTTTCTTAATACTTCTTTGATGACAAGGAGACTGTTTTGAACGTTGAAATTAAATAGGTTGCTTCGGCTTCCTGCCTGAGAGTTCAGCAAGCCAAGTTGCAGGCATGAGCAAGCTATGAATGGGCTGAATAAGATACTCACAAATGGGGTTTCCCACCCCAAAACTCTGCCACAGAGCACCCAGTAATAAGAGTACTAAGAGGTAACAGAGCACTAACAGTGGCCCAGCCTCTCCTCACTTTTCTGGATACTCCTTCTATGGTTCTCACTAATCATCTTGCCACATATAATACTTTTCCTGTATAAGAAAGGGCTTCAAATAGCAGCACATTTGCTGCTGCCATTTCACATAGAAGTTTGTTTAGACCTCCAAAAGATTTGTTTGTTTGTTCCTTAGGCCATTTGGGTATTTCCAAATTTTATATATGACTGTGACCAAAAACAGGTAGGAAGGCAAACAAGAAGTTCAAAGCAGAGCTAACTACGTTTAGTTGCAGGCTCTGTCTCTGGTAAATAACAGAGAAGTAACCAGAGGGGATTTTATCTCTCTGTCTTCAAAGAGATACAAAGAACCTCAGGTTCAAAATGAACAAATGTGGCTCACAGAGCTATGCTGCACTTAATATCTATTTAGATATCTAAGACCCCTGCTAGCTGTTAAATTCTCCACTTCTCTGATCTTGTAGCTTCTTACAGGGACTAAGCCTTTGAAATTTCATGCCAGGTTTAGTGACTCAGGTTTTTATGAAGAAAAAAGAAGTCCATAAGCAACGTATGCTACAAATTTGAGGTTTTTGTTGATGCTTAGCATTTGAGAGTTGTACCTGGCATTGTGAAGTGATAGTTTTCAGTTCACATTTTGGAAGGTAAGGTAAGAGTGACAGATTTTTGGTAAGTGAATTGCTAAACAAGGCTCTGGGTGGGGGTTCATTGGGAGTCCCACCCATCCAGACAAGTTCATGAATTCCATTCAGAATATTTACATTTACATGCAATTAGGCAGAGAATATCTGTGAGGGTAGGAATAGAAAAACAGAGGTAAGAGGTGGCCAAAAAAAGGTAAGAAAAAAAAAAATAAAGGAAAAGAAAAGAAAAGAGAAAAGAAAAGAAAGGAAAGAGGGAGGGAAGGAAGGAGGGAGGAAATAAAAAGGAAAAGCAGCTGAAACATTCTATAAGAGAAGGAAATGATTTTCACTATGTCTTGTGTTCAGCTGTGCTGACCTGTAGGTTAAGAGAAGGTGAAGGAGTTTATACTGTTTATCAGAGGTGATCAACTCATATCCCAAAGCTTGACATGATTATCTCACATGCCTTGATAGTTCATTATCTTAGCTTCCATAGGTAACAATTGTTTATGGCTCCAAGAATAACCTAGTCCTTTCTAAAATAGCAGTCATGCCCAGGTTGGTGGCCTCTTGATTAAAGGAACTTGCTGGCTGACAATTTTTTTGAGCCCTAATGCATGGTTGCCAACCCAAGATTGTTTTCTTTATGTGGAGAGGAGGTGGCACTGTAAGATTAACAAGGAAGTTATCAGTAATGTTCCAATTACTGGTTTGGGGCAGCCAGATGTCAAAGACTTTATCTTTTTGTGTGCAACTTTTGCAGATTGGCCAAAGTCACTTAAGAAATTATACCAAAGGATTATGAGCTGTTTTTGGTTTGAGACCCAGTACCAAATTGGTAAAATAAGCCAGCCTTTAGTTGAGAAGAAAAGCTTTCTATTATCTGGATATGAAATAAATATTTAATTAGTGAAGTTTACTTGCAAGTTAAATTATTATCACAAGAGAAGGAACTATCCAAGTCTTTTGCCTCAGTCATCTCTTTGTTCTAAAAATGCATAAGGTAAATGGCACCTTGTAAACATACTTTCAAAAGGTAACAGAATGAAACCGATGCCAAACAGACACATCTTTCTGCTATCTCATCAGGGGGTATACCACAAAAACTAGCTCGTGACTAATGCCAAGGAAAAGTGACACAAAAGCCCAAGTGTTCTTATTTTGCAGATTCCTTGATTTTTCAGAGGTAAATAATGGATCCCAACTTGTTTCTACCCCAAATCTATTTTGCAAAGTTTCTTTAATCATTTACAAGAATTTAGAATACTGTAAACATTTGTAAATTTGAACTTGATCACCTGGAAATATATGATTATTCAATCTGAAATCTGCTGAATCTAAGTCATCTTACAGTAAAAAACACAGAATCTTATGAAATGATTTTAGATTTGCAAGGCAATGCCAATCATAGATGATTAATTTATTTTTCAAAACAGACTGAGGAAAAATTCTATTCTCTGTCAATTCAACTATAATATAAATTGGAGAAAATTTAAGCTTCGGTTCTTTAAAAATATTCAGTCACATAGACAATCTACTCCAAATCTTCCAAATAGGTCTAACCATTTATTCAACCCCTCTGAATTTCACAAAAGTGACTTTTGCTAAAATTTTTCCTTATCATATATAACTCAAGCATGCTTACCAGATCGGAGACACTGCTCCCTTAACACATATATCTTTCTGCAGCAAAATTTTGGAAAGAAGAAGGGTTCCAAAGGACAACTTGAATGGGAGGTCTGCAAACCAGCCAGGGCAACAATTCATCTCAAATATCAAACTGTCAACAGCAATGGTCATATCTGAATGAGGTAGCAATGCCCTTGGCAAAACAGAATCCTAACACTGATTGTAATACTGACAGGATGGCTTTGGGCAAAGTGAGAAGTCCAAATGTTTATCTGGGATTGCAAACTGACTTTAAAAATGTCTGTCTTGACACAATATTAGACAAATCTGAGGAGTGGGGGGATCACTTCATAAATTATATAAATGTCTATAATCTGAGGAGTGGAGGGATCACTTCATAAATTATATAAATGTCTAAACACTATGCTGTAAACCTGAAACTAATATAAAATAATACTGAATGTCAACTCTAGCTGAAAAAAAAAAACTTAAAAAATGTCAGTCTTGAAACATATGAAAGGAATCTAAGCAAATAACTCATTTTCAGATAGTATAAATGATCTAACACTAAATTTTCCTCCGAGTTGAATCTTTATAAGAGGCTTCTTAATGGTAGGGATATATCTGTGTCATAGATTTTTTTTCCCTATAAGATCTCTTTCTTCCCTGCTCATTGACACCTGCAATTCTAAAATTAGACATTTCCACCTTTAGCACTTATTTAAATGCAACACAGAGGAGAGGTCTGCTATGCTTTCTCTGTCACTAAAACTCCATCTCTTGCTGGGAACACACTGATGGCTGGAATCTCGTTTTTTCCTTCTTTGGTATTCTTCATTCTGTGCTAAGCATCTTATATCACAGAATCATTAAGCTCCAAGGAATCTAACAGATTGCTGGACCCCCTCCTCTGATCACAAAGACTAAAAGATGAAGCTGAAACTCAGAAGAGAAAGAACTGTTTAGAGTGACTCAGCCAGTTAGTGACAAAGCTAGGACCAGAACTGTGGAGCCCACAGCCAGTCAGCAATTCACTACCCAAGTATTTACTGAGCTCTACTGTGTGCTAGGCACTGCGCTATATTGTGGAGACATGGCAATGATAATTACAGATATTTTTTTTTCCTATAGAAGCTTGCCATGAAAGTGAGCTGGCCAGGCTCAAAACGCAACAGTTACAATGACTCTACCTACCTAACTGTAATCATAGAAATGGATCCTTTGTTGATTCAATCTAAGGAAGTTAGGAACTGAGATATAAAAATAATTTCTTTAGCAGATTTCACAAACAAGCAAGCCATCTTTGGTTATTTAATGAAGAGAGTGTGCGGATCACTTACAATACTCACTAGAATAAAATTTCACTCAGTGGTGGAGGGATGCATAAAAAGGAACAAAGACCGTACTATTGCTGGTGGCAACAGTACTGTTTTTACTTCATTGGAGTGAGCTATCATTCATTTTTTTCTTTCACTCAGCCATTCATGAAACATCTTTGAATGATCCCCACTACTAGTCACTAGTATAACAGTGAACAAATCAAAAGCCCTATTTGTTATCCCAGTTTTCTCATTATCACAGTTCTCATTGTTATTGGGGTATAAATTTTAACTTTCTCAAACAGTTTCTTTTCTGCTGTTGTGTCACTTAATCCTTATGTAAGTCCAGAAGAAAACAGAGGCTCAGAAAAGGTTAAAGGATTTGAGGGCAGCCACACAGCTAGTGAGTAGTAGAGCTGGGTCTTGCGTATTTCCTGACACTAAGGGTATGATATTTCTAAGAGCCAGTTTCATTTTCCTTTCTGAAAGGGCCCTGCAGCAACATGCTCTTCAACAGGGGCTATCATCTTTAACTGGATCTCTCTGGGCAAAGGACTTTGAACACCAAATGTGTGTGACTTGCTTGGTTGTGCTTTCACTAATAACCACTGTTTTTACTTTTCCAATTTTCCATTGGAGTCTGGTAACCACACAGGAGAAAAAGATAAACTATCTTCCTGTTCTTTTTATACTAACACTTGTTCTAGTAAATTCCTCATTCAAGACAAGTTTGGTTTTTTTTTTTCTTATTTCTAGGCAATATTCAATTATCAAAAAAAATATAGACTTGATCCTTAATTGAATATTGCAAATAGTGCTAGGTATGGAAAAACCAACAAACTGACTTTTGGTCAAACTTGGTTCTGATTCAGAAACTTGGTGCCAACTCTTACCAAATTATGAAAGTTGGGGCAAGTTATTCAACCCTTCTGAGGCTTAATTTCCACGCCTCTAAAATGGGAATCATGATGACATGCACCAAAGGTTGTTGGGAGAATTATTTGAACATTAGCTTCATGAAAGAAGGACATCAACTATCTTGTTCACCACATAATTCTGTGAAGAACCAAGCACAATAAATTTGTTGAATAAAGCATTGTTTAAAATATGTATAATGAGATGTGCAATACCTAGCACATCACCAAGAGCCAATAATTGTACATCTAAGTTAATTTTCCCCCTTTATGCTGTCTCTTTCATCTAGTAAGTAGATTGGGTCTCATCATATGTCTAACAATAAATGTTTAATGGATATAATTTGCAATGACAGAAAAACTTTTATGGACTCACATGTCAGAAAAGTCTTTCAGAGACGTTTGGGATGATTATGAAGGTGTGTGAGTCGTCCTGGATCACCAGTAAGACACACTGCTCTTTATTACAGAGTACATTGTTGATCATCCCCACTGGAGCTGAGCTGTCAAGGGTGAAGAGAGGAAGAAAAAAACACCTCCAGGGAGGCCTGGAGCTCCTGGTTGTGACACTCCTCTTCGTCCCCTGAGTGAAAACTACCCCCGTGCCCCATGACAAACTCTCCCGGCCCTTCAGTACTCCTAGGGGAAGCACTTGAACCCAAAATATCATCCGTGATCTGTTTTCCATCACAGAAAAAAAAAAAAGTCTGATGTTGGACATTTAGCTCCATGGGAAACTACTACCGCAAACTGAATTTTGAAAATTAAATTCAATTTAGTATGCATTAAAGTCTATTTAAAGAAATCTTCTGGTAAGTCCTTTGTTATGTGAGGAATCTCTCTGGAAAGGGAAAAAGCAACCCTTGATGCATCTTTTGTATAAATGTGGATTCATATAAATAGAACTTTCTTAAAACAAGGCGTGGGGAGATCAGTTGCAGGGGGTGAAGGCCTGCACTGCTTCCTGGTACTTCTTCAGAGGAGCCTTCCCCATTCTCCCATGGCTCAGAAGCCTGGCAGGACCTCTCATCCCAGTGCAGAGGAAGGTTTCTACACACGAGGGAGGCCAGACTGCTACTTGAGGAAAGGGCTCCAAGCCGAGGAGGAACTCACTGCTTTGAGAAGAGCCACTGTAAAATGGCCATTGAAGCATGGCACTGAACTTTACAGAAGGTAGCATCCTGGGAGTAGCCAACCCCATCACCACGGGAAAGGGAAGCCAGAATGCTCACTGATTAAAGCACAGAGAAGCATACCCCTCTCAACTTTGACTGAGCTCAAGATACTCATGGATGGTGCAAGTATTAGCAGCATGAGCTTTGTGGTAAGACAGACCTCGGTGCTTACTAGTCATGTGATCTTGGACAAATTATTTAATTTCTGAGCCTCAGTTTCTTCATCTATATAATGGGAAATTTATAGTACCTTCCTATAGAGTTGTTGTGAAAATTAAATGAGTTAATATAAATAAAATATTTAAGCACCCAGGATATAGTAAATGCTCTATCATATTAGTTGCTATTATTATTATTACCAATAGCACTATTCAGATGGGAACAAAAACCATATTGAATACTCTAAGGTCATCTGATTATTCAATAACACTGTCATCATCTTTTCATGCTAAATGATGACACATTGAAGGGAGTGTGTAATTGGCCCCTCCCTTTCCCATCTCAGAATTTGGTGCCCAATATATGTCAGAGCTACTCTATCCTGAATCAATGGCCAGATCTTGATCTCTTCCCCTCCTCAGAAGACATAGTTCTGGGTTTCATTCTCTCAAAGTCCTTTCTCAACCAAATGACAATCGGATAAGCTGGTTCCATTTTTGTCAGCCTTTTCAGGTGACATGATACAGCTCACTTTAGCACTTAAAAACTAATTTTAATTCTAGAAGTTCAGTACCATTTGTGCTCACATCTAAGGTAGCAACTTACCCAAGCAAAGGATTAGGCCCTAATTAGAAGCAGGCTGTAAATATTATATGAGAACCCTAGAGTTTCTGCTCAGTTTAAGTTACACTGACTTCCAATCATGCATTTTATCTTTTGGCATGCATACGTAGGTGCCCAATAAATGTTACCTTTGGTGATAATAAAACAAAAGCCAAACTTTCAAAAGTAAAATATCCAAAAGACCATTGTCTACATTCTTGGCAGCAGTCAGAGAGCCAGTTTTCTCAAGTCAGCAGCCTCTGAGGAGTCTGGCCAGGGGCCAATTCCCAGGGTTGGCGCATTCCTGGGGCCTGGCAAGAGGCCACTGAGACCCTGTTTCCTCTTTCGTTCTCTTTATGTAGTGGAAAATCTTTCCCACTTCGACCCCTCCGAGTCTCCTTTCCCCCATCGAAGTAAAGAGAGGGAGTCACATGGGAAATGATCCCCGGCCCCTTCTCCAAATCTCATCTCCCGCTGCTCCCAAGTTGGCACAGCTCAAAGCAATCGAAGGCACAAGACAAACAAAGGAGGGCTCTGCAGCCCAGTCTCTAGCCTGATGAAAACTACCGTGCCCCATGACAAACTCTCCCGGCCCTTCAGTACTCCTAGGGGAAGCACTTGAACCCAAAATATCATCCGTGATCTGTTTTCCATCACAGAAAAAAAAAAGTCTGATGTTGGACATTTAGCTCCATGGGAAACTACTACCGCAAACTGAATTTTGAAAATTAAATTCAATTTAGCATGCATGAAAGTCTATTTAAAGAAATCTTCTGGTAAGTCCTTTGTTATGTGAGGAATCTCTCTGGAAAGGGAAAAAGCAACCCTTGATGCATCTTTTGTATAAATGTGGATTCATATAAATAGAACTTTCTTAAAACAAGGCGTGGGGAGATCAGTTGCAGGGGGTGAAGGCCTGCACTGCTTCCTGGTACTTCTTCAGAGGAGCCTTCCCCATTCTCCCATGGCTCAGAAGCCTGGCAGGACCTCTCATCCCAGTGCAGAGGAAGGTTTCTACACACGAGGGAGGCCAGACTGCTACTTGAGGAAAGGGCTCCAAGCCGAGGAGGAACTCACTGCTTTGAGAAGAGCCACTGTAAAATGGCCATTGAAGCATGGCACTGAACTTTACAGAAGGTAGCATCCTGGGAGTAGCCAACCCCATCACCACGGGAAAGGGAAGCCAGAATGCTCACTGATTAAAGCACAGAGAAGCATACCCCTCTCAACTTTGACTGAGCTCAAGATACTCATGGATGGTGCAAGTATTAGCAGCATGAGCTTTGTGGTAAGACAGACCTCGGTGCTTACTAGTCATGTGATCTTGGACAAATTATTTAATTTCTGAGCCTCAGTTTCTTCATCTATATAATGGGAAATTTATAGTACCTTCCTATAGAGTTGTTGTGAAAATTAAATGAGCTAATATAAATAAAATATTTAAGCACCCAGGATATAGTAAATGCTCTATCATATTAGTTGCTATTATTATTATTACCAATAGCACTATTCAGATGGGAACAAAAACCATATTGAATACTCTAAGGTCATCTGATTATTCAATAACACTGTCATCATCTTTTCATGCTAAATGATGACACATTGAAGGGAGTGTGTAATTGGCCCCTCCCTTTCCCATCTCAGAATTTGGTGCCCAATATATGTCAGAGCTACTCTATCCTGAATCAATGGCCAGATCTTGATCTCTTCCCCTCCTCAGAAGACATAGTTCTGGGTTTCATTCTCTCAAAGTCCTTTCTCAACCAAATGACAATCGGATAAGCTGGTTCCATTTTTGTCAGCCTTTTCAGGTGACATGATACAGCTCACTTTAGCACTTAAAAACTAATTTTAATTCTAGAAGTTCAGTACCATTTGTGCTCACATCTAAGGTAGCAACTTACCCAAGCAAAGGATTAGGCCCTAATTAGAAGCAGGCTGTAAATATTATATGAGAACCCTAGAGTTTCTGCTCAGTTTAAGTTACACTGACTTCCAATCATGCATTTTATCTTTTGGCATGCATACGTAGGTGCCCAATAAATGTTACCTTTGGTGATAATAAAACAAAAGCCAAACTTTCAAAAGTAAAATATCCAAAAGACCATTGTCTACATTCTTGGCAGCAGTCAGAGAGCCAGTTTTCTCAAGTCAGCAGCCTCTGAGGAGTCTGGCCAGGGGCCAATTCCCAGGGTTGGCGCATTCCTGGGGCCTGGCAAGAGGCCACTGAGACCCTGTTTCCTCTTTCGTTCTCTTTATGTAGTGGAAAATCTTTCCCACTTCGACCCCTCCGAGTCTCCTTTCCCCCATCGAAGTAAAGAGAGGGAGTCACATGGGAAATGATCCCCGGCCCCTTCTCCAAATCTCATCTCCCGCTGCTCCCAAGTTGGCACAGCTCAAAGCAATCGAAGGCACAAGACAAACAAAGGAGGGCTCTGCAGCCCAGTCTCTAGCCTGATTGTATCAGGGGCACAGGGCCTGGGCCAGAGACCCAGCAAGCCCTATGCACAGGGAGTCATTGTACACTTGCATGGAAGGCTGTGGGCGCTTCTGAAGGCCTTTGGAATATAATTGCCTATTATAAATAGACATTGGCTGGGCTTCAAGGGTGAGAGCAGTAGGCCAAAAGTTCCAGAAAAATACAACGCTCCATATAAGAAGGTCTGGAGTACAGCTCAGTAATCGGCAACTCCCGAGCAATTGGTCTAAGAAGAAAGCAATCCAAGATTTGGTCAGATACAACCTGTAGTTAATACCTGGCAAACATTTCTGGCTGATAACATCATGGATATGCCATTCAGTTTTTAGACACCATATATGAATATATGCAAAGCAAACATTAAAAAAAAAAAACCTTTTCTGAATGTCTTTTTCCATCTGCAGACAAAGAAAACTGCCATCTGGAGTTGCCACGTCAGCCGGCTCCACATACTTTCAGTGTAGAGGCGGAGACAGCATGCCAAGCACAAGGCTGTGTGCTCTAATTGAATCCTTTCCCTTAATTCTCCTAGCAGCCCTTTAAGTAAGACATCACCTCTTCATAGAAATGAGAACATGGAGACTCAGAATTGATAAGTAACATGGCCAAGCTCACATAGGCAAGGCAGTGTCTGGAAGGCTGAGATTCAAATCTGGTTCAAGCTGAGTCTCCAGCCAGCCCATGCTCTTCCATGCCATTCCATGGCATCCATTTCCACTGAAGCCTTTAAGATGATTGAGTGCCCTGTACACATAGGCTCCTTCTTTCTGAAGCTACCACTGCTGCTCACATTTTTGATAAGTTCAAGTTCAGCAGATAGAGCTGCATCACTACCATAAAAGCAGTACCTTTCTTTTGCATAGAGTCCTACTGTCTCCAAAACAACTTCTTGATCTTCACTTTACCTCATGGCAACCCCACTATTGAGGACACAGAGATTCAGAGAGTTTCAGAAACTCGTTGAAGGCCATACACATACTAAAGGGTTCACCTCAGGTTCAAATGTACAGATTTGGAGTGATCAATGCACCACATTACACTCTTTGTACCCCAGCCGCCATGCCACACTTTCGTAACCACGCACTAGGCATTTTTCTCGGAACTTCCGAGAGAAGACCATGTCACTGGTCACACGGAATTTGTGTTGTGAAGGTGTCACAGCTTATTGTTCTGGTCAAACCAAGTTGCCGACTCCCAGGGAATGGGCTCAAAAGCAGCACATAGAAACCCATTTCTAATAATATATAAATCGTAAACTAGTCAGATTTAGGATTGTGTCTTCTTTTCATTCTAGAAATGTGAGAAAAGAGGGGATAGGTAGGGTGCATATTATATAGAATCAATGTCTGAATACATTCTACTGGCCCCTACACAGCCACTCTCCACTCTCCAGCCTTATCTACTCTGCTCTGGGCCCCAAGGTGCTACGAGGGTTCTTTTCTCTCTGGCTTCCAATTGGGTTTGGCAAATGGGAAGTGCCAGCTGGGCCTCGAGGAGTGGGGGTGGGGGGTATGGTGGGAATGTTCACGTCCTGATTCCCTCCTCACTGGGCCAACATTTCCTGGCTGCATCCCTCCACCTAATGTGACATTTCCTGCCAAGTGGCTTTCTCTTTATGGCCACGTGGTTCTGCAGCCACTTTGTCTCCTTGCCCTTTCAGGCCAAACAGTGGAAATGGCACCCCACCGTTTCTAGCCTCAGGGTGCTGCACTGTCACCTTGCTGAATTCCCTACATCCTGCCACTCCCATGTACGAGGCCCTTTATCAAGCTTTTTCCATCACCTTACTTGAGTGTGCCATCTGTTTCCTTCTAGGACCTCAAATGATGCAGTAAATAAGGAAACAATATTATCGATGTCTTTATAGGCAAAACCATGAAAAGTTATTCAGGTCTAGAAGCTGATGCAGTAAATAAGGAAACAATATTATCGATGTAGTCTTTGTAGGCAAAACCATGAAAAGTTATTCAGGTCTAGAAGAGGGCATGAAATGCTAACTACAGTAGACCTCGCTCTGTCCTACCTTTGCTTCCTCCTTGCTACCCCTCATCAAGTAGGAATTAGGTCAGAGAGTCTGCCTCAGGGACCTACCAGCGAAGCTCCAAAGTTGGCCCAGGAGATCTCCAAATAGCTCCCTACCACTGCCATCTGGCTAGGATTCCACTCAGTGAGGAGGGAATGGCAACACTAGCCTCATCCCAGTCATACATAGTTGATGCCATCAAGGACTTCATGTTCAGCCTCATGCCTACCCATTCTGGATCACAGCCAGCCTAGGCTCCACATCCGTGCCATCACGGGGCATGGCAAGTCTCTGACCACAGGTCCTCCTCACAAAAAGGGCGACAGTCCCTGAGCCTAATTATCTGCTGGCTACGACAGATGGATCCCAGGATTTACCAGAGCAAATGATTTCATTTCCCTCAACACATCTATGTGCATGAGAGCAGTCAATCAACTAATCGTATTAGGAAACCTACCAAGCAGAAGACAACTGCTCATAACTAAGAATCAAAAAGGTGCTGAAAGACAGAAGGCAGGCAAACCTCAGAGGCATCTTCGGAAATGGACAGTTATGATCCATTAATCCTAGTTAAGGAACTCAAATTTATGAGGAGGAAACATCTGGAATTGCCTGAAATGTAAAGCAACTAGAAGGAACCACTGTTTGGGCTCGCAGAGAGCAGCCCAGACAAATGGGATTTTGTGTTTGGAGAGAAGTGCAAAATTAGTATACGAAAGGGCCAGAATGGAGGCAGTGCATCTGGTGTTAAATGGAGCATTTTAATACAATGGCTCCTGGATTTGCTCATGAAATATTAATTGAAGTTGGAATGAATATGAGGGCTGTCACATGAGTAGAAATCTGGCAGAAAGATCCTAAATATTGGCTAAGCTGAGCCCAGGCAACGGAATGTGGCAATGTAACAGAAAGGAATGAAAATGCTGCCTAATTCAGAGCCATGAGCCTTGTGGATGCTTAATAAATATTAATTGATAATAATGAACTATAGTACACTCTGGTAAATTAGTGAGACAGTTAGGCTGCCAAAATACAGCTAGTATATATATATAGTTGGTATAACATACATTGATAAATGAATGAGAAGAAAGGAAATCAAAATGATTTACCTGTGCGATGCATCCTGCCTTGCACCAGGAAGTATGGGTAAGAGCATATTAATAGAAAAATGGGGAGGGAAGGGTGGCTAGATGGGACAAGAGGAAAGTGAAGACGATAATTCAGGATTACAATAGAACTTTCTTAGGGTCTCAGCAATTCCTCAAGTGTAAGCCAGGAACCTTGGAGTCATACACTATTCTTTTAAGGCACCATGGTTTTCTCAATAAATTTCTGCTTCAGGGAACTCAGGGACACCACAAATTAAATATAGACCAGTTTCTTAGAGGGGGATATGAAAGCTCTCCTCCTTGGGGTAGCCCCCCTGATCAATACAGCCAGAAGAGCAAACTCCATTTTATAAATATCATCACTCTTGTTGTGTGCACCACTATATACCTCCTGGTATTATGGCACTATGATTTGTAAATATGTATCCATATTTTTTAAAGCTTTGTAAAGCAGACATCATGCTTTGTATTTCTTAGCACTCACTTAGGTCTTCACTCTTAGAACTTTGCGGTACTTCAAACCTAGTAGCTGCTCAATTCTTGGGCTGATCAATTAAGAACTCCAGAAAGTAAAGCAGGCATCTATCAGTGAGAACACTCAGGTTCCTATTGGGTTTGAGGAGCAGCTTCTAAGGAGGTCGATGAAAGTTCTACCTGTTGTTATGAACAAAGCACTAGAGAGTCTGCCACAGGAATGATCTTAGGCTGCCAGAGGATGGTGCAGAAAACTCAGTTGCCATGGAAACTTGCGTGAGCTGATGACTCCCATTGTTGAAAGATGGTGAGACACCAAGAGAATGACAAGCAGACCTCTGAGTCCTAAGAACACACAGAACCTGCCAAGCAAACATCTCTTCTCAGTTGTATTTAATTTCTGCTCTAGTAGCTGTATCATTTCATCGTCTATTAATAACGGCATTTATTTGCAAAGGGCTTTCAAAATGTTTCTAGTTCTTTTGATTTAGTGATCTCTGAGATCCCCAGTGTGCACAGAGCTACATATGAAGCAGGCCAACAGCACTCACTGCAGCAGCTGAGTACAAGTGATGGAGCCGGATGCTGCTGGGATCCTGCTCTGTGACCTGGGCAAGGGAAGCCATCTGTGTTCAGGTCCTAAGGGTTAGCCTTGCAAGACTAATGGCAGATGAAGCAACCTAACCATGCTTGGGTCACAGATATCTCTGAAAATCTGATTATATTTATGGACACACACCTCAGAAAAATGCACGAATGTACAATGTATTTTAGAGCATTCAAAATCCCTTAAGTCTTTTCATAAATTTGCTTCAGGCACCTTGGGACTCAAGAGGGTCCAGCTATCATGTTAAGAATCTCTGATGTAAAACAAAAATCTTTACACACACGTTTGAAACATCCTTGGGCAAAACTGAAAAGAAGGGTGTCATCTACCCTCTCCAACCTTCCCAACCAGCCCTCAGTGCTTTCTCCGGTAGTTTCCCCTCATACCACATCTAGTATCTCCTGTTAGCATGTACTTAGCTCATGGACTCACTAGTAAGTTCACTCACTCGCTCATTCATTCCACTGAGTGCTTTCTCTGCATCAGACTTAAAGAATACATATAGTTGTGAGTGACATGGCTCATGTCCTCTAGGAGCTTATAGTTCGGTTCAGCCAGGACCGATTTTGCTTCCCAAGGGCTATCTGGCAATATCTGGAGACAGTTCTGGTTTTCACAACTGGAGGAGAGTGCTATTGGCATTCAGTAGGTAGAGATCAGGGATGCTGCTAATGCATGAGACACACTCCACAACAAAGAAATATAGGGTCCAAAATGTCAATAGTGCCTTGGTCGAGAAACTCTGCTCTAAAGTAGGCTTGTGACAAAGTGGTAAGCACAGCGATAAAGACCAGAAGTGGGTATTATGGCAGCTCGGGAAAAGGCATTTTAATAAGAACTCTGGAAGATATGGTTATGACGACAGTCTGCCTTATTTTTAATAATGAGAGGAAGGAAAGAAGAAGAGAGAACTGTCATTCAGGGTGAGCCATCACCCTAATGAAGGCAGATATTCTTTGGGGCAAAATCAGAGGGAGGAGCACCAATTGCAAGTGGTTAGCAAACAAATAGTGTTTGTGGAAAAATCTCCTCACGGGAAATGGTGTCAGCTCCTGACCCACCTCTGTCAGTCAGTGGCCCAGCTAAAAGAATGTACAGCCATCTGGTACGACCATCCCTCAAGTTATAATTCCCATTCTCGTAAATAATCCCACTTTGTGCACGAACACACCACGATCAGTCCTAACGTGGGTAAAAGGATAAAATTACAGATATACGATATTATATACATCATGTTTTATATATTTGCTATTATAAACTTTAATCTTGGCAGAATTTTGTTTTCAGACCTGGTTAATCAGAAAAAGCACAGGACCAGAAGCCAGGCCTAGACCAAGTTCCGACACGTACATTCTTGCTTTTTTGTAACTTTCCCACTCCCACCTCTGTGCCTTTGACAACTATTTTTGCAAAATCAGGCCTGGCCGCTCTCATCAGTAGGCAGACTATGGCAACTGCACTAATACACATGTAAACCTCTAGCCTTGGTGAGGCGGGGGCTCTCTCAGGTGGGGAAGCACCAGGCGAGGAGCCTCCTATTACTGGCATAGAAAGGTTTACTGCTTCTGAGCTGCTAGCTCTGTAGTGGCAAAGTAGTCAGGAGCCAGACCTGAGCTGAAATCCCAATTCTATCACCGACCAGTTCTAGAGCTTTGAGAAAGTTAATTAACTTGTTAAGCTTCAGATTTCTCATTTATAAAATAGGAATAGAGTTCCTATGTTAAAGGGCTGTCGGGAGTATTAAATGACAGTTCCCATCTAAAGCACAGAGCAGAGCGCCTGGCACAAAGTAAACCTCAGTAAATTTCAGCGATGACTACTAAGGGAAGGAAGCCGTCCTGGTCTAGACTCAATGCATGATTGTCTACCTGAATATGCCGAGCTGTCTGATAAAACGGCTTCAATGTTAGACTCTGCCAGCTCCCACTGCTGACGCACTCTATGCCCACAGCTTGGATGTATTCCTCTTCTGCTCCTCTGTCCTGCGCTCAACTCAGACTCTGTCCGTAGCAGGAGTGTTGCTCAAATCTCCAAGCTCCCTCCCAGCACCGGTCTTGTTGGGTTCTGATCTCTTCCCACTTGTCCAGAACCCTGTTATAACCCTTGACAACCAGGTATTATGGGCGGTGCCCACATAGCCAAGACACCCTGTCATCTCCCAGCCCGTCTTTCCCAAATCAAGCCATAAGCCCCAGGACCTGTGCTCCCGGAGGTCAGCTGGACAGGACATTTCTCCAGCCTTTTCTTGACCTGCCATGATGGGCTCAGCTAGGCTGGTGAGAAGATTCTCTGGGTAAATAAATATTCATTTCAGGGTCTGACACTTCTCTAACTCTACCACTGTCCACTTTCAAAGGAGAGCTGTCAAAGATTCAGCAGTCCACTTTGGAAAGATCGCTACCCAGGGCTAAAGCTGCTATGTTCCTACACGTTCCTTTCTCCTAAAAGGGGCCTTATCTGGATCCTCAGACACCACCACGCCTTCCAACACCCGGCTCTAGCATATGGTCTCTGTTCTTCTCAGGACATTTAAGACATGGCTGAGATAACAGCCCTGTTAGGGGCAATGAAGCAGCCATGCAATCAAAAGCTCCTTCTCGTTTCTTGACCCTCTTCCCCTTGATGCTCACTTAGGAACTCTCGAACAAACTAGATGCCAGAAAACAAAGGTCAGGCTTCCCTACTTGGCCTTTGCACAGTGGTCAGAGACACCAAGCAAACCATACTTTACATGTGCCTACATTAGTAGAAGGGGTCCAGGGCAGCTAGAGTTTAAGTAGCTCGAAACCTTCCCTAGCAACCAGGTAGTTAGTGCTCTGCACAAGATCCCAGTGGTAAGGAGTGGTCTAACTGCAGCACCCAGAGAGTGAAGAAAGCTATGGCCATGCTTGCAGTGCTACAAAATGCAATTTGTTTCATACTATTCACAACTCATTGGCTGCCTTGAGCTACACTAACAGTGCCACTATGTTAGGTTTAGAAAAGGTCTCAATGAGTTTTGAGCTTTCTACACTATTTCACTTTGCTCAACGTTTTGCCATTTGAGTTCGTGCCTCTTTGCTTAAAAGCGTACACATGGTCTTTTGCCTGCCTGGGTTTCTTGCACATCCTGAGAGTAAACACAACTCACTACTCAGAAAGTCAGCACAAGGGAAAAGCAAACCTGGACTTTCCAGTTGTCCATTTCTCTAACGTGCACAGATTTCTTTTAGAATCCAGCCCGTTGCCTGTCTTTGTAAATAAAGTTTTATCGAAATATAAGCCATGTCCATTTATTCATGTATTGTCTGTGGCTGCTTTCCTGCTACAACAGAAGACTCAAGTAGTTGTAACTTCTCATCTGGCCTGCAAAGCCTAAAATATTTATTCTCTGGCCTTTTACAGAGTTTGCTCACCCCTTGTTTGGGATTGGCTCATGTGATTATAGAAGCTGAGAAGTCCCACAATCTGCCCATGAGCTGGAGGCCCAGGAAAGCTGCTGGTATGGTTCCAGTCTAAGCCCCAAGCCTGAGAACCAGAGGAGCCACTGGTATAAGTCCCAGTCCAAGTCCAGAGGCACAATAACTAGCAGAACTAATGTTCGAGGACAGAAGATGGATTTCCCAGCTAAGGCAGAGAGAAAATTTGTCCCTCCTCTGCCATTCGGTTCTCTTCAGGCCCTCGACAGATCAGATGATGCCCACCCACGTCAGTGAGGGACATCTGCTAGCACTATTCAGTCTCCCAAAGCACATGTCACTCTCTTCCGGAAACACCCTCACAGACACACACAGATACAACATTTTGCCAGCTATCTGGGCATCCCTTAGCCTAGTCAAGTTGACCTATAAAATTAACCTATAAAATTAACCATTTGATATGAGGAAGAAGCTTCTCTGGGAAAGAATAATTCAGCAATGAAATGAGTTGTCACCAGGGATATAGGACAACATCTTGGGTTGTCTCTTTCTTCTCTTCTGTCCCAATCCTCACCTACCAAATTGCCTCAATTACTTCAAAGCACAATACTAATGACAACTCCTCCAAGGTGCCTCTTTACAACTTTCCGCAATGATCTCAAGTCCTGTTGCTGTCAGTGTCACATTTTTTACCACCTCCATGTTATATTATTCTCCCTGCTTACTAGGTTGGCTTTGACAAATAAACTATAAACACTTGAGAAGGAGTATTTCCTTGTATCAGTCAGGGAGACCCTGCAGGAAAAAGATAGCCCACTCAAAACATCTAACTGAGGAGTTTGGTAAAGGAACTATGCAATTAGTGTAAGCAGACCTAGAGCAAACCAACATGAAATGGGCTGACAACATCCAGGAGTCATCACTACCAGGAAGCCTGAAGGGGCGCAGGGAGAGAGAAGCACCAGAACACAGAGGGGTTTGGTTATGACTGTAGCTAGGGCTGGGGGAAAGGGTTGCCCAAGAAAAGCTGTGGCCATAGGCAGAGTAGTCCAGTCACTGTGATCCACGACCTGGCAGGAAGAAAGCAGGAAAACAATGACCTTGACCTCTTGCACCTCCCCACCTCTGATATCCTGCTAGGTACTCCCATTAGCCAAATCCAATCAGATGCTGGAAAATCTGAGGTCCTTTTGACAAGGTCCATGTGGTATTTCCTCCAGGGATTCACAAAAGCCAGGTAGAGGAGAATGGAGTGGATCTGGAGGAGGAAATGGCAATGATGCAGCACATCCCATAGCTACTGAGACACCTTAAATATAAAGCAGCTTTTCAAAGCTGCCTGTTGAGTGACTTAATTAATGCATGCCCATGAAAAGACTAATTATTCTAATGATTTGGGTGCAAACCACCAAGAGGCTGAAGGATGAACTGAAGGACCTATGAAGGGCCTTTGTTGCTCCTAAGAGTCTATCAAAATTGTACTGCTGCCAGAGGATCTAGTACAGCCAATGTTTATCTTCCCTTCACTGGGAGAGAAAGGAATGGGGGTACCATGGAGGAATTCATCATTCATAAGAGAAACCGCTACTCTCATCTGTGCTTAAAAGCAAACGTAATTTTTCCACAAATTAAAAGAGTATTTGCAATTGAAATGTAAGCTAGTAAAAAAGGTAACTCCCTCTCCAGCCCTCTCACCAGCATAAATGCTATCACAGCTACACATGTCAAATAGCTGTATGTACAGTCTGGAATGATTCTTCCAAATAAAAAAGCACAGTGTGAAATGCTGACTTTTTCTGATCAAAAAGCATCCTGGGGTGAGCTGAACAGCTTTGGGTCAAGAAAAGGCCTCAATTTCTGAAGTGATTTTTATTGTTATCAAAGAGAAAACTGTACTTGCCGTGAATATGCAGCTACTCGGCTCACTTCTACTGGTGATGGCACACTTGTAGTCACTTGTCTTTCTCTCGGGGTCTTTGCCTCCCACATTGAAACATATTTTTCATTTCAGTTTCACTTACCTGTCACTTTTCTTCTTACAAAGGGTGATTTATCGAGTAGAAAATCCTCAACATCAAAGAATATTTCAGCATTACCAGAATACACACACACACACACACACACACACACAAATACAAACACACGCACGCACGCACGCATTCTCAAACCCTCCCCTGTGTCATGACCTAAAGGCAAATTGGAACTAAGAACCACAAACTCACATCCTCCAGCTAGAGCTTTCTTCAGTATCTAACGTGAGTTTCTTTATTCTGTGGTTCCTACAGCCTGCAAATTTAAAAGCCGTTGCAAGGGAGCTATAATTTCTACTCAACACTTCATGATTTAATTATGTAAAATAAAAAATGTAATGAAGTTAATAGTACCTTATTCTTGCAGTACCTTCTGAGAAATTTTTGCCTACAAAATCTGAAAGTGGAAATTATTTCTGGGCTTTCTCTCTCTGAAAAATACGGTTCATAACAGTTATTACAGTAGAATTTTAAGTCTTAAGAATTTAACATGTTTCTCTTTCCTCTATTCAGTTTTCCAAAAGGACATCTTCTCTTACTGGGATATTACATTATGAAAGATAAAGAATTGAAATGACAGATAGGAAATCTTGGTTCTGTTCTTGGTTGTATCCCAGTTGTATGACCTCAGGAAAAGCACTTAACTTCACTGAGTAGTAACTACTCCTTCTGCAAAGTGAAGAGACTGGATGAACCATTCCCAATCTATCATTCTGTGATTTAAAAAATTAACATAAAATAAAATAAAATATAAAATAAAGCATGCCTTGGGAATGAAGAGTGAGTTACATGGTGCCATGTGTTGCTCCTTTTTTTCGTGTATTTCCAAGCAACCCTTATCTAGAATCATCCCTGTGTGCTTTTTGCCTAGTTATTTGTGTGATTTCAGTAAGGAGCCAAAAGGAGGGCTTCTTGGGTTCAAGTCTTTTACAGGCCAGTCTGCTTTGATTTCATCCCCTGCCTATTTCTCCTTCCTGACGGTCACAACAAAATTCAAGGGGCTTTCAGTGGGTCTAACTCTCAAAGAACCAACTCAAAAAGAGTATTCTTGCTGTCGTTTACCCAGCAGCAGCATCTTATATGAGGAAAGAACATAACACTAAAACAGAGGATAAAATTATAGTCACCTGGCCTAGTTGTATAACATTGAATAGCATGCAAGCACTCCCATACACTGGGCCATGTAGTCATAGGAGAGAACATTCTTCTTCAGGATTTTCGCAATATGTGCATGCAGATGTAACACTTAATCTGCCTCTAGGAAACAAGGAAGATATTTCACTAGTGTAAAAATTCTCATAGGCATCATTTAGGGAGATTTACCAGGATTAAGTTTCTCAGGTGGTGCCAAGCAACAAGTTCTCATTTTCACAGTGTCCTTTTATGTTGTGAGTCATAAAACACATTTGCCGCCCCCACAAGATTCAGGGTAGTGCCATATGCCAATGGGAACTCCAGCTTGATTTGGGGCTTCCAGCTAGCTCTGGTAATATGATAGGCTTTGATTTATGCTCATAGTCAAGTCTATCCCTAAGCAAAATTTAAATGTGAGCAAAGATTTCATTGAAATTGTTTTTTCTTTCTCTGATTTTCAAGTACACAACGCCCTCATGTTAGTCCACTTTCCCCTTCCCCTTACTTGCCCCAACCCAGCCCTGCATTCCAGCACTCTGTGCTCTTCATCTTTTTGTTTACCAATTCCCTCGACAAAATTCTGCTCATTCAGTTGACATTTGGAAATGGTCCAAAACTTTTTTAAGTAATGAGTGCTACTGTGAATTATTGAAAGACGATAGCTTAGCATGCTTGCTTTGATAGGGTCTTTGCATATTCTCTGGAATCTAAGGCAGAATTTGGGCTTTAGGGACCAAAAAGCAAGGATGACATTCTGGGGTTAAGAGAATATTTCCTCTGCTGCTCATTTCATACTATAAGGGCATCTCTGTCCCCTGCCTGGGCATAAGACACAACCCACTGGCAGGTTAATTTGTAAGAAGTGGGTTTGTTTGTTTTCCCAGCAAAGGAGAAGCTGAGAAATTATCTTTTTATCCTAATTTCCCAGAAGTTGCAAAGGGAGTAGACATATAAACACACACACACACACACACACACACACACACACACACACACACACTATTTTCACCACAGTCTACCTGGAGATAGAAAGACCTGAGAGATGAGAAAAAGGCATAACCACTGGGAGGAGAACTGAAAATACAATTAAAGCCCTTAGCCTCTGAAGGTATGCTGGTCAATGCAAGGCCTGCAGAGACACAGAAGTTGACTCTAATAACAAGAGAAGAACTAGACACAAAAGTTTAATGCAGTCCTTTTCTCAAACCCCAGAAACACATCTGTGAACAGTTCGTGATGTGAAGCCTCAGCAGGTAATGGGTGAATAGCAAATCTTACATGGACAGAGTAAGACCTATAGCAGCAGAATTGGAAAAGTGCAAATGATAAATCAAGTCAATAAATATTTCATTGGACACATACTCTGAACCAGACTCTATGCCAGGTGCTGGGAGAACACAAATGAATAAAGCATATCTCTATACCACATGCAAAAGAAGGAACTAAACTAATTTCTATCATAGCAGACGAGCAAGAGAGGAGTAACTTGCTTGATTTGATTTCTTGCTCTGTTAATATGCATTACGGAATAGAAGAGGTGACTTGCACATCTTAGCTGAGAGACTATGAAAGAGTGGCCAGCCTTCAGAAATCAGTGACTTAAGTCCATTCCTTAGACTAACCAGATTCTCACACGTGAAAACAAACCCAACCAGTTTGCTAAGAATGATGCTCATCAGCATTAAAACATTTAGAAAGTTTATGGACAATTAAACTAATTTACATACCTAAGAAGATCTCAGAGAATTTCTTCACTCTTCAATATTGGAAGCTCCATCACATTCTTGTTCAACTTATCCCCAAAGTTAAGATAAATGGGTCATGGAAGAGCTATATATAGACTTGGCACCTGGCATCAGCTGTACAGTAGTGTTTTTGTATAGGTTAAAGTCTACTTCGGCTGGAATTAATGTAATTATATATAATGTTGACAGATTATGACATTTGCCTATTAAGACACTATACAAACATTCCAATAATTTACTGGCTTTTGACTTTGTAAAAAAATAAATAAAACAAAATCCCAGGGGATATTGCTAATGGGGTAACTGGAACAGAGGTTTCAAAAGCACAGGGTTCAGGAAATAACAGTCAAAGAATAATGCATTTTAAGCCAAAACATATAGAGTGGTAAATGAATATTTAGTACTTACCACAAGACTGCTGTCTAGAGACAGCCTTTTTCCAAAGTCCCTTTTCTCAAGCTGTCTTTTTCCCTCCATGGGTGAAGTTATTTATTTTCCTTTGTGATTTATAAGAATTCCCCTTCTGTTTCCAAAGTCACTGCGAAAAGTGAACATGTTTTTTACTATCCACGTGAACAGTGTTTAGATTCTTGTTTTTAACTTTCTAACCAGGAACAAGTGTGGAAGCCAAAAATACCCAGACCCAAATAATAAGTATAGAACTGGGCTTTCTCAACTCCAAAGACCTCTCCAAGTTGCAAATGTCAGAGTCGTCTTTTCGGAGGCCTCTGTGTTTTTATAGGTTTTGCTCACGGTGTTGGGGAATGGGTTTACGGGTCGAATCAGCAGACTGTGGAAAAAAGTAAACAGTCCATTTCATGCCACACTTGCTCCACACCCGTCCTCTCTATATCAGCCAGAATCATTCTGTTACTGTGCACAGAGATGCTGTCTGCAAATTCCATGAGATCAAACTGACAAAACCAAGCTCCATAACCAAGGGTGTTGAGCCCAAGGCCCAATGAGGGGAAACTGAAACATGAGTGTTATTGTCAATATTTAATTTAAAAATATTTAATTTAAACATGTTTGAGGAACATTATAAGATACATTGCCTCGGGGACAGGTAATTCAGAATGAATTGTGGATGACATCATTATTGTTAATTTGAACACCCGCTGCATTCTACCATACAAGATATAGTTAATCCCTGCACTCCACCAAAATCACTTGTCCTAGAATTATTAAGTGTTCTGGTTAGTGAGGATGTATCACATGTATTAAGCACTATAAAAGAAATAGGCTGGAGCCCAGGCTTTCCTACGCATTAGCTAAGTGACTTTGGACAAGTCATTGAGCCTCTCTAAAATTCATCTGTCTCAACTGCAAAAACAGATAACAATGGCAATCAAATGATGTACGTGAAAATGGTTTAAAGGCAATAAATTGCCACTTACATGTGTATGTTATAATTATATGCAAATTACATTAAAACCCAGTTAACCATAAATACTTGTCAACATAATTTAATGCCCAATGATTCAGAAGGCACTCTGAGGTACAGAAATGCTCATAATCCACACAAAACACATGGCCATTGTACCACTGATATGGAAGGAGTGAACTTCATAAAATGCTATACCAATCAGTTTTTAATGAAATTGAAAAGAAATATTGTTCACAACTCTCTCAATTGCTCCAAATCTGATGAGAATGCAACAGACTCGACTTTACAGCCTACCACATGTGGTCTCGTTCTCTTGGTTTCCTCCACCAAGAAGAGAGTTGAGACAGCTCTGTGCCCCAGACAGAGTCTGCCTAAATTATAGTCAACTGTAGGAAACTGATGGATTCCTTTCCAGCCACAGGCTCTCTCCTCCAACTGAGTCATTCTATCTCTCATTTTCAGGAACACTAATTTTAATTCATTACTGGTCCACTCAGAAACTCTTATGAGTCCATTCTGAATTCAGTATAAAATCCAAATCTTTCAACATCATCGTCAAGGTCTACTTCCCGCCCACTATCTCTCACAATCCCCAACACACTAGGCACATTCCTGAGGTCACACTTTTGATCATACCTCTCACCTCCATCTGGGTTATTCCTCCCCTTGCTGCAGCGCCTGGCCCAGGTCCCATCTCCTTTACGAGACCTTCCTAGTCACTCCATTTGGCAATGATTTCTTTCTCTCCCAAGTTTCACAGAAGTCCTTAAAGACTTAACCTTATTAATCACCATCATCACCTAAGATGGTTCTTTAAAAATAGTAAGTTCTTAATATTTGCTTTTTGGTAGGGCCCAGGAGTTAAAAATAAACTCTCAGGAGCATTTTTCAGAATAAAGTTAGTTCTATACTACTACTACCATAGGCAAAACTACTAGTCAAATGAAATTTGGTTGGGGGCTTATCTTTCCTACTTTAGCTGTTCCCACTCACTTTGCATCCCCCTTCTCATCTCAATTACCGGATGCATTGGTAGCTCAAAAAGCTTTCTGTAATGATGAATCCAGCCAGAAAGACTACTCAGGCCCTAAGATTTCCACCTCCACCAAAACACATCCCCCTAAGTCTTAGTCTAGAATCTTGGAGTTTGATAGGTCACAATAATAATCCTTTGGCATTTAGCATGCATTTATTAAGTGCCTAATATGGAGGACCCAGTGCTTAGATGCTTGTGACACAGCCATATATAAGAGAGACCAAGTCCCTGCCTTCATGAAGTTGACATTCTAGTAGGAGCATACAGAATATAAATAAGCAGACAAATAACTCTAAATGGTGATGGATACCTGCTATGAAGGAAATAACCCCCATAGGCTATTTTGTGGTTTAGGTATTGCTACCCTTTTGTTTTTTCATTTCCATTTTCATGAAATATCTTTTCTCATCCCTTTACTTTCAGTCTGTGTGTTTTTCGATCTCAAGTGAGTCTCTTGCAGGCAGCATATGTAAGTGTCTTATTTTTTAACCATTTAGCCACCCTACCTTTTGATTGGAGCATTTAATCCATTTGCATTTAAAGAGATGTTGATAAATTTGTATTTATTGCTACTTTATTATTTATATTTATCTTTTTTTTCTCCTTCTTCTTAAACAAGTCCCTCTAACATATCTTGTAATACTGGTTTGGTGTTGATGAACTCCTTTAGCTTTTTCTTGTCTGGGAAGCTCTTTATCTGCCCTTTGATTCTAAATAATAGGTTTTCTAGGTACAGTCATCCTGGTTGTAAGTAGGTAAGCTTCATATAATAGTTATGTTGATTATCTCTTCTGGTAAATATGATTAAACTCATTATAGAGCAGCTCTAGTGACTGCATTTTATGCTCCATAATAGGCTAATGAGACTCATTTCGGGAAACGGGGATTCTTTTGACGGTTCACAAATTGCCTAATCTGCTTGTGGAAGGCCGACTGAAGAGCTTAACCTGGGCAACTTCTTTTCATACATTACAGGGACTATTATATAGGCAGAGATTGACATTCAAAACATTTAGCAAACTGATACAGTACAGGTATTGACCAATCAGAAGGACATAGTCAACAGCAACCAGTAGTATAGCTATAGCAGTGCGTCCTGGTCAAACATCAGTCTAAGTGTATGTACTACTCCTGCCCCCATCCCAAGAACTTGAAAATTTGTGAATTAACCATAAAACTATCATGGAAAGAATCAAAGTCAAGTCACCCAAAAAGATCAAAGCAAGGCTACCCAAAAGAAGCAAAATGACAACCAGGGCATGTCCATATGAAAAGGAGAAAGGTTCACAAAGGAAAAATCTGGAAAGCTGACACACTCCGCCTCTAGCACTGTCGGCAAAGATAATGCCCACGTTTACATTTACCCAGCAAAGACGGCAAGTCTAGAGGGGAAGTGAGTATGCCCCAGTGACACTTCAGTATTATGTTAGCCATTTGTATCCTCCACAAACTCTCTTGCTCAGAGACCATTGTCATTAAGCAGTGATTTTAATTGATTCCCATGCAATTTTACTTATAGAAGAAGAATGTGCTGACCAGCAGAATTAGGCAATCTTTTGGAAAGTTACATTTTTAGTACAAATTTGCAATTTGACATCTGAATCTTTATACTCATTATTTATGTATTTGCTTAGTATATTAGTCAGCTTATGCTGCCATAACAGAATACCACAGACTAGATGGCTTAAACAATAGAAATTTCTTTTCTCACAGTTCTGGAGTCTAGATGTTCAAGATCAAGGTGCCTGCAAGGTTGGTTTCTGGTGAAGCATCTCTCCTTAGCTTGCATGTGGCCACCTTTTCTCTGGGTCCTCACATGGCCTTTTCCTTAGCACGCATGCTGCTGGTGTCTTTTCCTTTCCTTATAAGGACATCAGTCCTATTGAATGAGGTCCCCACTCTTAAGACTTTATTTAACCTTAATTACCTCCTAAAAGGCCCTAAACGCCAAATACAGTCACGTTGGGGGTTAGAGCTTCAACATACAAATTTTCAGGGGGTACATTTCAGTCCATAAGAGATAGTTTCAGTCAGATCGCAAAGCCTGATTACATTTTAGTGTACTAATAATCAAATTTCAGAGTCTAAAAAACTAAGAGAAAACTCTGGGTGTTAGTGGCTACTCAGACTTTCTCTCCCTGCTAGTTATTTGACTTTTGGATTTTACCATCGCCACGCACCTCACCTTGCCCTGCTATAGTCTTCTCTATGTTGCAGGTCTAAAGGTGCAAACTACATTATCAAGACTCCTTAGTTGGCTAGACAAGTTGGATTTTGCCAACAGGAGGCAGTAAGATATCAGAAGGCAACAGGGAGCCAGAAGCCAATGTCCTTTCAGCTCCAGATGAGCAGCATCAACTTCAGGCTCCAGTGACTTCCCTGATTCCTCCAACAGCTCAGCATAAGAAAGAGTAGTCCCAGCTTCCCAGGCTTTGAGCATCGCCACCTTATACCTTTTGCTCCTCCAGCCCTTCTAACAGCTTCATAACAAATTCCATGAATTAAATCCCTCTCTGCTCAAAATATCTAAAGTAGTTTCTCTTTCTCTTTTTCAGGCTCGACAATGATTGATGAAACCCATAGAGATACCTTTGGACAGGCAGCCAGCCTTCCTTGGGCAACTCCTGACTTCCTTCTTGTGAGCCTCCTGAAATAACAGCATGGAATTAAAAATCCTCTCAGATACAAAGTTCCTCGAGCAGGGACAGTACTTTATGTTCCATGTTCTCCTAGGTAGTATAATACCTTATGTATAGCAACATGGCAGATGCTCAATGAGCATTTGTTGTTTACATAATTAAATGAATGAATAAATGAATGAATGTCTACAGTTGTATTTGTGAACATGTAAAGAGCAGGGCAGAAATGTAACATTCCTAAAGCAAAGAAATGCTATATGCATTTATAACATTGAAATGATGTTTTAGCCAAACACACAGACATACCCAAACCTCAAAGGAAATATTTTATCATAGTTTTAAAACTATTATCAACCTAAAAATTACTGCTTAGGCCTTGCCTGTACTAACAAAATACCATGTTCATGTCTTGTCTATGGCTTTTCAAAACTCTAGTTATAAAGAACACACATCTACTTCCAAGTGATGGGTTGAAAGCCTCTCCCTCCCTGCATAGGGAGGAAAATGGTTCAAGAGTTGAAGGAAGACAGGCTATTAGGCATCTTTTTGTGACTGATGTTCATTCATACTGATGTTTTCTCTCCTCTTACATTCATTTCTCTCTGACTGATGAAAATACTATTTATTAGTATTTGTAGAAATCTGAGTTGGCCTTAATAAACTCTCTTTAATTTTCCTCACAGATAGTAATGGCCTTCAGACAGACCCTTTAATATTAACGGACTGTATAATTTTCAAGGGACAATAACCAAACAACGCCTCTTAAAATCTCAAAGGCACATTTCCTCACATGCATAGTGACACACATGCAGACACACACTCACATACACACTCACCATCTGCACACTTACCTATAAACTTTCATACCCTCATACACATCCTAAGAATAGTTTTCTGTCTCTCTGCTTTCCCGCTCCACAATCCTGCTTTCAAACTTGAATAGTAGTGCCAGAAAAAAATGGAGAAAAATGGTAGAGCCAAAAGACGTCGGCAGTTTGGCTCCCGGCCCTCTTTGCCATGTAAATTTGAGCATGTTCCGTAACATCTATGAGTTTACATTTCCTAATGTGTTCTCACCAGGTTATTGTGAGGTTCCAGTGTGATAGTGTATGAAAAAGCCCTTCCACATCTAGATTCAAGGTATTTTTTTAGTCAGCTTCATTAAGCAACAAACAATGTAAGATATCATTGTTTGCAGCCTCATAAACATCCAGAGTACAGAGACGGTCTCAATTTCTTTGGCATACCCTCTGCAGCACCCAGAACACTGGCTCTTACAAATCCAACAAAGGATAATTTCAGAATTGAATATGCCAAAGACAAATCAAAAGGGTAGCGAGTTTCTTGTCCCTTACAAGACAGCTCAACAGATCTCCACCTTGGCTGCTCCTTAGAATCATCTAGGAGCTGTTTACCTAGATACCAATATACCAATGACCAGGCCTTATTGCAGACCACTAGAATCTCTAGAGATGTGGTTCTCAAACTTTGCTGCACATTCATCACTTAAGGAGTCACCAAGGCCCATCCCCATGCCAAATAAATCAGGATCGCTAGGGGTGGGACCGAGCCATCATTATTTTAAGATCTCTCGATGACTCCAACATGGAGCCAACTGAGCACCAGTTTGAGATGGGAAGGTATGGCCTCATTCTTTGATCTTCTTCCCCTTCTCAAAGGCTGAGGAACATGCAGCTATTGGCAGAAGAGACTACCTTTCTTTAACAACTGCAACCAGCAATTCTTAATCTGCAAACTCTGATCCCAAAGAAGAGAAATGTTAGGTACAAACAATTTGGATCAGCACCTTCCTATCCCACACTCTCAGGCTAATAGTCCTCCTTAAATTGATCTTTTGCTTTGTGCAGAAACTGATGTTGACTATAGATAGAAATATCACATCTAGATTCCAAATAATGCAGAAATATGTTAGGAACTCAGAGCAAGGCCATCACTTAGAGAATGAGGGAACGAATTTCCAGTACCAAGGATAAGAATGGCAGAAAACTGTGGCTCAAATGCTCCCAAACCCGCCCCCTCCTTTCTCCCCACGGTTCTCCACAGGGAGCACCTTGCTTTCATTTCAAAGTGCAAAGAGCAGGAAGGGAAAAAAAGAAATTCCAAATCTGTAAGATTTGTTTGTAACTACACTAAAAAAAATGTTTGGAACTCCTGTCAGCTTTGTATTGAAATTTTTTCCTCCCAATACATCAAGCCCACATAAAGGACAGCAGATGGCTTGCCGTATACTTTAAATATATACACACAACATTTTCCTTTCAGAAGATACATTGGCTTAATAACTTTCTGCTACTGACACATCCAATCATGAGGTATATGGGTAAAGGTGTATGTGTACGCACACATTTGCATGTGTATATGTCAGTGTGTATGTGATTGAGTGTGTGTGAGAGTGCATGCGTGTGTGTGTATGCATGCACTCTGACTAAACAGAAAACTGCTGTCTCCATTCCGGACGTGAGTATAAAAAAATACCAAATTACGGGATTTTCAACCATAAGTTGTCTATTTAAATCTTAATAGCACCCTGAAACTGATTTAGAAGAAAATTAAATGCTAACAGGCTTCCCAAATGTGCTGTCCATCCTTGTCAGATAAACGAGTGGCTGGAGACACTCTCTGAGGGATGTGACAACAGCTTTTTTCTTTGAAGTGGAGGAAAATTTTGCATGATGATGAAAACTGGTTTTAAAAAATGTTTTCATGAGCTTATGTTTATTAAACTTCTTGCCCTAGAAGCTGTTCAGTAGCTTAGAGCTGATAATTTAAATGCTGGACAGACCCCTGAGAATCACTGCCCCATGGTGCCTTCTAGATATACGGCACCTCCAACACAGACAACTAGAGAATACAGCAAATCTTGGCTATTGTTCAACATGCAGCTTCAGTAAACTGGAACAGTTAAAGAATTGATATTCATTTGAACTGAGTTCCTTAGGAATGGAAGACAGGGAAAACTCTTGGAACCTCTAAAATGTCCAAAATTCAGTAATTTTCAATCCTTATCATTTAAATATATTTTTTACATTAAGATATACTTCACATTTCATAAAATTCACCCCTTTAAATTGCACCCTTTCTATTATCCAACGCTTACTTATTTGCTACAGAAACTGGAGATTGTGTGCCACTCCTATAGGAACACAAAGAAGTTCCCTCATCACTGCTTGAGCTCCATCAAGCTTGACTATCCCATGTCACCATCATTTTGGGTAGCAGCATCCTGGACAGTTCTGAGTTCAAATTCTTCAATTGAAAGTTCTGTGCTTTGAGCAATTTAACGTCTCAGCCTAAGTTTCCTCATGGATAAAATTAAGATAACAACAGCGATCACTTTAACAAGATTGCTCTCAGGATTAAAATGATGCCTGTGTTGGAATACCAGAGTATTCCATTAAATATAATTCAACAGAATTCCTTTCCTTTAGAATTCAGTAACATTTATTCGATATTTACTTTGTTCCAGGCCCTGCATTAGGCATGGGTGCCCAAGAGAGACAGACAGAGAGATAAAGTAAAATTCTCTCAAATTTAAAGAAAATATAAAATCTAAAAGGAAGTAAAGATTTATATATTCGTAGTAAAAAAGGTAGAAAAATGTGAATAAATGAATGAATGATTTTAGTATAAAGAAAATTCACTTTCCATTTGGATAATCATGGAAAACTTGCCTATACTGTCATTCGAAGTATTTCCAGCTGATTTCCAGACACAAATTATTGCTACATTATTACAGCGTATGAACTAAAAGCTAAGAGACAGAATGGCAGGGGTTTGGACCAAGATAAGCATTTCGGCTCTGGCTGCTCTTCTCGAACCATCTGTTCTTTCTCTCTCAGTCTTTCTTTGTAAAGGTTTTCCCCGCTGTTTAGTTCCCTGCTCTGCCTCTTCTCCATTTATCACTTTAGAAAGGTTTCTAGTTCATTACATGAAATGTCTACATGTTGCCCACAAAGTCTTAAGGGGAAAGTCAGTGTAGAAATGAAACAGATAAATAACTTTAAAAATAAATAAATAAGTTAAATAAATAAATAAACAAATGCACGTAACCCCAGTAGATTGGAAGAATATTTAGATAAGTGACTAGGGAAAAGAATTTTTACACTGTGTCATCTGCTAACGCTAATGAGTTAATTAAATTAGAAAAATTTCACTGCCAAAAGCAAAAACATCCAAATACGTGGGATGCTGGGGGAATTATATAGTCCATAGTACTAAAAGCATTCTGTTCAAGCCTTTTTTTTTTTTTTTCTTTGAGAAGGCAGTAGAGAGTTGCACTTAAAAAACCATCCAATTTCAAGAGCATATTTTCCATCTGGGGCTACTTGGGTAGAGCATGCTCTAAACTCTGCAAATCCCACTGAGAGGCAACATGACTTGTTAAGAAAACAGTTTATGAAAAACAATGTTTTGTGAAGATCCAGCAAAAGGTTTAACTGTGATGTCCCTATACATTGCTGAACAGTAGAGAGTTGCACTTAAAAAACCATCCAATTTCAAGAGCATATTTTCCATCTGGGGCTACTTGGGTAGAGCATGCTCTAAACTCTGCAAATCCCACTGAGAGGCAACATGACTTGTTAAGAAAACAGTTTATGAAAAACAATGTTTTGTGAAGATCCAGCAAAAGGTTTAACTGTGATGTCCCTATACATTGCTGAATTCATTATTTTCCACTAAATGCTTTTGCGTACAAGTGAAAAAACAAAAGATTCGGGAAATACAGTAAAATAAATTGAAAGTCAATATATTTTTGCTAAGACTTTAGCTAATAATCAGAATATTTCCAGCTACCTGGAATCCTTTTTCACTTTAAGAGGTTATTCACTTTTGTAGTCATCTCCTTCCACACACAACTCTCTTGCCTCAAATAATCCTGATGTGAAAAAAAAGTGCCAAAAGCCTAGTAAATAAGATTATGGGATTAAGCCTTAAAAACTCATTAAGATGCTAAAAATATTAATAATTATTAATAAATCGTAAAATGTAAAATATGACATTAAAGATGTCCTATGTAATAACAGCTGTTGAAATGTATGAGAAAATTTTCAAAGATGTTTATCTTCTTCTATTCAGTGTTCAATTAACTTGAGAGTGCTATTCACTTGTGGAGAGGGGTGAGCTAAAATTTCTTTGAAAGATAAAACAGTCAATGACCACCTACTCAAAATGATAGCCAGAAAAAGTTTAAGTTTTATGTGCGGATATGTATATATGTTTATGTGCTATATACACATCTATAACTACACACGCATATATATTTATATACCTATACAGCATATATGATCATTTTCTCTCTTTTCATCATTATTTCTCCCTGGATATAGGCAATAATAATCAAAACATATATTTGGGCTTTTTTCTTCATGTTGCTTTTTTCTTCATTGGTTGTTTCTTTTTACTTGCACTTTGAAGGCTCAGGAATAAGAGATCTATGGATAGTTGGTTAACCAGTGCTTCTCAAATTCATGAATAGGAATCATTGGCAGATTTCATTAAAATGCAGATTTTAATTCAGCAGGTAAGTAATAAAACCTGAGGTTCAGTATTTCTAATATACTGATGCTTCTGGTCTGTGAATTGTACTTCAATAGTAAAGGATCTGAAACTTAAAACAGAGAACTTCTCTGTCTACATGTAAGAGTGAAATTCTAAGAACTTTCTCATAAAGCTATGTTCATCTAGCTAGATGTTATGACTCAGTTCTTGACACATTCTAATATATATCACGGGCTAGAGTTTAAATCATATACAATTCTTGTGGTAATCTCTACTTGGGCACATTTGGAAGCACAGATCCTGAGGATTAAAGGGTTTCTTCCAGGTCCCCTCTTCCCCGACCCACCAATAACAGTTATTGCCTCTAAAATAAACCTAATAAATGATTTCTGCTTGACTCTGCCAGTGACAGAAGCTCACATTGCCTCACACAGTGTTCACATTTGGGGTGTTGAATGGTTAGAAAGTTTCATTTTGTCCCTTGGATTTTCGCCCACTGGCCACAGCTCTGTTCCCTAGAGCAGGGGTCCCTCAGGCTTCAGACCGGTACCGGTCCATGGCCTATTAGGAACTGGGCCACACAGCAAGAGGTGAGTGACAGGCCAGCCAGAGAAGCTTTGTCTGTATTTGCAACCGCTCCCCAGCACTAGCATCACCGCCTCAACTCCACCCTGGATCATCAGGCATTAGATTCTCATAGGAGCACCGGTCCCTGGTGCCAAAAAGGTTGGGGACCGCTGCCCTAGAGCAAATTAAGTTTTCTCGTCATCAAGCAAAACACCTCATTTCTTCAACATTTTCACTTGTGAGAAAATTTCCACAGCCTTCACCTTCCTTGGCACTAAGAAACTTCCTAGAATCTGATTCTTTTTAAAAAATTACATCATAATATATATATTTATTCTCCTAGCAAAAGACTTAAGCAGTAAAAATTGTACATAGATTATAATGTGAAAATTATATTCACTCTCCCCCTTGTTCCTTCTCTCCCCAGAGGTAATCACTTTTAATAGTTTTTTCTATTTGTTTACTTGCAGAAATATGTAAATAGATTTTTTTCATTCTATATAAATGGTATCATCTATTATTCTGTGATGACATTTTTCACTTGATATATTCAATACATATTGGCCTAATTCATTTTTTACAACATCACGTTATTCTACAGAAAGAATTCGTAATCTATATTCTATTGAAAAATAGAAATTTAGGTTGGCGCGGTATTTTCTGATTCTAGACAGTGCTGCCATGAGCACTGTATACTCATGCATCTTTTGTGAAAATTTCTCTATATACACTTCTAAAGGTGGAATTACAGTGTAAATTTTTTAATTTTGATAGAAATTGTCTAACAGTCTTTGAAAACATTTTAAGAATGTACACTAGCAGTGTATGAGACTACATATTTTGCACATGGCTGTCACTGCTGAACAGAATCAATGTTAAAACTTTTTCGAATTGGTTGGTAAAGGAAAAAAAGATCCTATTGCTTTAATTTACATCACATAATTATTAGTGAAGTTGGGCATCTTTGTATGTATGATGGTTATTTGAATTATTTTTCTCTGCATTGCCTACTTAAATTATTTACCCATTCTCCTATTGCTTCATTTTTTTTTTTGCCTTATAGAAACTGTTAATACATTTTAATTACTAATTTCGTATTACAGAGTATTGCAAATATTTTCTACCAGGCTCTCTTGGCTCTTCACTTTGTTCATCATTGTTTTGTAGACGATGTATCAATCTTTTCCTTTATACTTTTTAAATTAAAAGAACATTTCCCCTTACATTCTCTTAATAGTTTTGTAGTACCATATGAATATAGTTTTGTCCACTGTATAAAGCATTGATTTAACTTGATTTTTAAAAGGATATTCATTAATTCTGTGATTGAAGTTTCTCCCACTGATTTGAAATGCTCCATAATAATAACAAAGTTCAACATGTGCATGGTTGTTCTCCTTGACTCTTAAAAAAAAAACAAACAAACAAACAAATAAACAAAAAAAAACAGATCTATTTGCCTATCTTTGCACCAATACCACAGTGTTTTAATTATGAAGTTTAGTAAATTTTGACATCTTACAGGTCAAGTCCCCCTTGTTGTTGTTTTGCTTGGAATTTTTCTTGGCTATTTGTGCTCATTTTTGTCTTTCGGTTTAACTCTAGAATCACCTCATTATGTTCCAGAAAAAGTACTATATAGATTTTTCTGGATTGAACTTTGCAGATTATTTAGAAGAAAATTTACATCATTATTTTTCAGTCTTCCTCTTCAATGATGTGAAATGTGTGGTAGTTTATTTAACAGCCTCAAATTTCTCCCATCCCAGGATGCCCTCTCTCTTTTTTGAAATTTGCTGTCCATTTCTCTACTCTCTGAATCTGGAATGACATATGACTCTTTTGACCAAGAGAATATGGCAAAATGATACTGAGGTCTAATGCTAGACTTTAAAGAGGACTTGAAATTTCTGTCTTCTCTCTTGGAAGAGACCACCATACTATACAGAAGTCCAGTCTAGCCCACTGAAGGAGGAAGACTGAAGTGCTCTAGTTGACAGCCAACCAACTGCCAGATAACTGGGTGAAGCTACCTTGTACCTCTCAGCTCTAGTTAAGCCTTCAGAGGACCACAGTTATATAAGACTAAAAGAATCAGATTACCAGTTCATGTGACCACAATAAAAAGAAAAAATGAGTCATTGTCATTTTGAGTAACCAAGTATTGGAACAGTTTGTTATTCAATAATAGATCATTTCAATAGAATATCTCTCCATTAATCTGGGTCATGGTTCATATCCTTCAATAAAGTGTTGTAACTTTCATTAAATAGCCTTTGGGCATATCTTCTTTAAATCCTAGGTGTTTATGTTTTTGTTGCTCTTGAGATTAAATAATATTCTCTAATTACATTTTCTAATTGGTTATAGGTAATGTAGAAAAAACTATTGGTCAATAAACTTTACCTTTTTTTAAGTTCTCTTGCTAGTTCTAAATATGCTTATTTTTATTCTGTTGGATTTTCTAGATAGAAAATAAGATTTTTGACTCTTTCCAATATTTACAGTTCTTATTTCTTTCTCTGGTCATATTGCATTAGCTAGGAGAACAAATTGATGTAGGTACTTTTGTCTCTTCAGTGGAATTAATTCTAACTTTTTTCCTGAATATGAAAAAAGTTAGCTACCAATTATCAGATTAAGGAAATTTCTAAATATTCCTGGATCCCTATAATGCTTTAAAATATTTTATTTTAAAATTTTAACTAACTAAAAATAACTAAATGCTTTAAAATGTTTTATTTTAAAATTTTAACTAAAAATAAACATATCAAAAATAAAGTAACAACCATTCCTGTACCCACCACCCACATTTAACAAAGTTAATTTTTTGCCATATGTGTTTTAATCTTTTCTTTATTCTTCCTTTTTTCCCTTCCTTCCTTCCAAAAAATAAAGCTTTATAGATACAATTATGGCCCCATTAGCCACTGTTCTGTAATGGTGAAGAATCCTGGCTATGTATGAATTATACTTTTACTATGTTTGTATGTGCCAAGAATGATATACGGTATTGTTTGATGTGCATGTTTTAAGTTTACACATGGTATCATGTTTTTGGTATTCAGTTGTGGCTTTTTTTTTTTTTCCACTTAACATTACTGCATTTTTTCCCACTTAACATTATGGTATTAAGATTTATGTATTGATAAAATGTGTTCTCATTCATTTTAAATATTTTAAGAATCCTATTCAATAGATTTATGACAGTCTATCTACCTAATTTCCGCAAAATAAATATTTAGGTTGTTTCCAGTGCTTTGCCACTCACATAACAAACAATGCTGCTATGAATATTCTTGCTCATGCATCTTTCTGAACAAAGGCAGAAAAGTTTCTCGTACCGAGAACTCTCTGGGTCATTCCTTACACAAGTGTTCAATTTATCAGGCAGTGTCAAACTGCTCTCCCAAAATGGTTATACTGTAGCAATTTATACTTGTATCAGACATATACTATATATCTATTTATGTAGGGCCACAAACCATTGTGATATCTAAGGTTTTGTCCCAAGAACCAATTTTTGTCACCACTGAAAACACTTCTATCTAAAGATTTAAAATACTTTCAGATTCTTCAATTTTCTTTTTTGGGAAATTTGAGTTGATTTTCTGACATAATCAGCAAGGTTTATGACACTTTTGACCAATAGAAGGGAGGCATAGTGATAATGACTTTTGGATTATTTCACTAGGTGCACACTCATTTGACAAAGTGCCTTACTAGGAAAGTTGAGGCGGGGGGCGGGGCGCAGGGGGGAAAAAGGAGGACTGGGCAAAGTCAACAGCTGCAAATCCAACGAGATAGAAAGTCAGGAAGGTAATGTAAATGAGGGAAGCTGGCCACAGAGGAACTGCATCCACCTGGAAGCATGCATCCTGTCCGAAGAGGGCAGCTGGCACTCAGCTGCTGCCAAACCGCCGTGCAGGCATGAAGGTCTATTTTACCAAACTCTTCAATTTTTCAAGAGAAGCCAGAAATTCAGATATTATGTAAAACTTCTCAATTTTTAAAGATTGCTTAGGTTTTTAAAATCTATTTCAGAAGCCTAATAAAACTCATTTCTGAGAAGCATGCAGCCTATAAATTTGCAAATTTTGGCTACATGAGTTCCCACAAATCTTCCTCCTCCTCTAAAATTTGATAATTATCTTTTCAATTTTGAATTAATGTAAAACTCCAAGAAGATTGCAGTCTTAAATACTAACATACACGGGGGCGGGGGCGGGGCGGAAACTAAGCAATGGGGGTTTGGTGATTTAACATCCTATCACTTGCCTATGCGAATGGAAGAAACCCAAACTTTCTTTTTAAAGGTAATTTATTCTTTTTTTATATGATGTCAAAATATGGAAGCAATTATCATTAAGTTATAAAATAAGTTCTGAAAGTGTAAAGGTTTTTTCTCCTTATTTTAAAATTAAAATATTACTTGGGTTACTAAATAATTTTTAGATATTCATGTATGTATGCCATTATAGCACAGAGATAAAAAGTCTCTCCAATAAGGATAATTTCATATTTTTTTTTTAGTTTAACAGGTTCTCTGATGTATATGAGTATATGCTTCTGGAGATTTTTGGTTGTCTTTGTGTTTTTGCTTCCTTGCTAGGTTTGGTATTTCCGTCTCACCTACACACAAAAATAATTAAAGTCACAAGTGACTATATGATACGTCACACTAATTATCTGATTTATGACCACATCTACATTTCATATTTTGCTCTGGAGATGGTTTCTGTGGGGTTTAGCAAATCTTAATATATTTTGAAAACTCAAATGTAAGGTTTGTATATTGGGTTCTGTGAGTAATTATATATATATATATATGTGTGTGTGTGTATATATATATATATATATATACACACGTATATATATATATATATATATATATCTTTGGACAAATTATTTCATTTCTCTGGTCTGCAGTTTTCTCATATCACATGTAAGAAGAATGAACTAAGTAATCTCTAAGGTCTCTTCTGGCCCTAAAATATTTTGATCTATAAAACAAGTTAAAGGGATTAAAATCTTTGGTTTTAAATTCATTGCATTTTTTAATTTACAGCTTTATCGAGATATAATTCACTTATCATATTATTGACCCATTTAAAGTACATGGCTCAGTAATTTTTAGTAAATTGTACAGAGTCATGTAACCATCACCTCTCTATAGTACTTTTAAAATGCTTTCAACTCTCCAGAAAGAAACCCCATACACATGATGATCCTTCCCCAAGCCCTCTCCCATACCCAGCATCAGGGAACCACTAAACTGCATTCTGTCTCCATGAATTTTATTGTAGACATGTGACATAAATCAAACCATGATGAGTAGTTTTCATGGCTAATTTCTTTCACTTAGCCATAACATTTTCGAGAATCATCCATGTCATAGCATGTGTCAGTACTTCATTTCTTTTTATGGTTGAATAATATTCCATTCCATGAAATATCATATTTTATCTATTTATCAGTTGTTAGACATTTGGATTGTTTCCACATTTTTGCTATGGAAATCATGTACAATTTTCTGTATAGACATATGTTTTCATTTCTCTTGGGTATAGATCTAGAAGAAGAATTGCTGGGTCAAAAGGAAATTCTTGGTTTAGCAGCTTGAAGAACTGCCATACAGTTTTCTAAAGTGGATATACCACTTCACATTCTCACCAGAAATGTATTAACATTACAATGTTTCCACACTTTTGCCAACATTTGTTATTGTTCATCTTTTTTATTATAGCCAATCTAACAGATGTAAGGCAAAACTTTGCTTTGCATTTCCCTAATGACTAAAAATGCTGAACTTTGTTTTTTATGTGTTTATTAGCTATTTGTATATCTTCTTTGAAGAAACATCCATTCTTTATTTTGGTGATTTGCCTTTTCAATATTTCATTGTAAGAGTTCGTTATATATTCTGGATACAAGTCATTTTCCAGATATACTATCATCAAATATTTTCTCCCATTCTGTCGGTTATCTTTTCATTTTCATTATAGTTTCCTTTAATATACAAATATACTTTTTTTTATTTTACTGAAGTCCAAGTTATCTATTTTTGTTGTTGTTGCTCATGCTTTAGTATCGTATCAAAGAAACCATTGTCTATTTCAAAGTAAAGATTTACTCCTATTATAGGAGTTTTATAATTTTAGCTTTTACACTCAATTCTATGATTCATGTAAAGTAAGGGTCCAAATTTGTCCTTTTACTCATGGATCCAGTTGTCCTAGGACTATTTTTTTAAAAGACACTTCCTTCCCCCACAAAATTGTCTTGGTGCCCTTATCAAAAATCATTTGACTATAGTGTGAGTTTATTCCTGCACTCTCAATTCTATTAATTTGATGTTTATGTCTAGCCTTATGACAGTACCACACTACCTTGATTACTATAGCTTTGTAATAGGTTTTAAAATTGGGAGTGTGAATCTTCCAACTTCTTCATTTTCAAGATGGTTTTGACTATTTTCCACATAAAAATACTTTGCATTTCCATATGAATTTTATGATCAGCTTATAATTTCTACAAAAAGCCAGCTGGGATTTTGATAGAAATTGCATTGAGTCTGTAGATCAATTTGTGGAATACTGCTACCCTGATAATGCTGTCTTCTATTCATAAAAATGGGGTATCTTCCCACTTATTTAAATCTTAATTTCTTTCAATAATGTTTTGTAGTTTTTATGCACAACTCTCACACTTTGCTAAATTTATGTCTAGGTGTTTTATTCTTCAGGTTGCTATTATAAGTGTGATTTATTTCTTAATTATGATTTTGCATGGCTCATTGCACTGTGTCTCTTTTAAGCTTCAGAATGAAAAACTAAATTACACTTCATTCATTTTAACTTTTTTTGTGATTGATTTAAATGATAGACTCATTTTTATTTTAGTTCTAAATAATACATTTCATTTTATTTTTAAATTTTATTTTTATTAAGTCATGAAGATACTCCTAAAGTTTGTATACAGTATATTGGAATTGAAGTTAAGCTGAATGCCTAGCCTACCCAATTAAATCACTTAGAATAAATTGCAGTATACTTCCACCATCTTTTACTAGCACTCAATGAACATTAACTGAATGCACAACTAACATTGTCTTACCAGCCCACTTTTGTTTAAAACGCATTCATCCCTATATAACTAGCAAATTGAATTTAACTCCCATGATCTCAGAAAAAGAGACTAAAAACGTAAATACCCTCATCATTTAAAGCTTGTTGCTTTGATTAAATATTTGCATTTTTTTTTTCTATTAAAGGAAGCATTTCCTTTGACTTCCAAAGGGGGAAAAAAAAAGTACCAGAAACCTGAATTTCCATTTTACTTTGGAGGGACTCCACTCAAATCATTCTAAAACTGCCACTGTACCATTGCATTTTTAAATTATGCTAATATTGTTGAAGGTATAAAATGGAATTATGTGTCTTGGAAGAGAAATAAAATAAATTCTGTCTACTGTGTTTTTTCCTGGCAAATATACCACGTATTTAAATAGAAAGTCACATTAGTCAGTTCAGTGGCTCTTGAAAACTTTGAGGACCAGAGGAAGTCAAATACCCAACAGTGAGGAAAAATACAAACATTTGACATACAAATTAAACATTTTTGTGCACAATTTTAAGAATCCATGATTAATCTGGAGTCCAATCATGGATAAATGGACCTCAAAGTAAGAACCTTCACACAAATAATAGTTGAAAAAGATATGTAACTGTCACAGGTAAATTTCAAGGAATATATAAACAAGATAAACATCTCTGTGAATCAGAAACTGAGCTCAGAGAAGAAAGAGGTTATTGAGGTTCTGGGCCTACTGAGTTCTGGCTCTAGAGACACACAAAATTGGGAAAGAGCTTGACACCTAATATGTATTAAGCATTAAAAGCTTTCCATGAGTGTTTGAAGACAAAAGACAGCAGGCTCTCTTCATGAAAACAGAGTAAGGAAAATCTCTCAATCTTGAAAAAAAGCCTGGTAAAAACTAATGGCTGCCTGAGGCTACAGCTAATATAAGATGCTGGTCTGCACAGCAGAAGAAAAGATAGTCTCAAAGACAGAACTTTAACTAAGTCATTGGCTAGCTCACCTTCATCTGAGATGTGCTCAAGTTTATATTACAATATAGATGCATTAGGTCACTCATATAAAACCTGGTCTGGACTGGGTGTCTGCTAAGCATTCTGGAAGCATCCATAAATCCTCTAGATGAAGGACAGTATACAGAGAAAAGGGGGGAAAAACCCATGCAAGATGAAACGGAAATTTTAACGCACATGAAAACTAATACTAAGAAGAGTCAAATTAAAAAAAATTAAAAAATGAAGAGAATTCACTGTCAAAGAAATAAAAATAAACAAAGATTGACATCAAAAGAAGACATACAAATATGACCAACAGGTACATGAAAAGGTGCTCAACATCATTAATTATCAGGGAAATGCAAATTAAAATCACAATGAAATATCACCTCACACCTACTAAGATAGCTATTATCAAAATGCCAAAAGATAAGTGTTAGCAAGGAAGAAAAGGGAATCTCTGTGCCATGTTGGTGGGAAAATAAGTTGGTACAGCCACTATGGAAACGTTATGGAGGTTCCTCAGAAAATTAAAAATAGGACAATATCTGATGCGATAATCCTACTTCTGGATATATGTGCAAAGGAAATAAAATCTGAATCTCAAAGAGATAGCTGCATTTCCAAGTTCACTGCAGCATTATTCACAATAGCCAAAATATAAAAACAACCTAAGTATTCACTGATTAATGAATTGATAAAGAAAATGTAGTATGTGTGTTTCTCTCTTACACACACAAGTATTATTCAGCCTTTAACAGCAAGGAAATTCTGTCATTTGCAACAACATAAATGAACCTGGAGGAAAGGTTATGCTAAGTGAAATAAACCAGACTCAGTAAGATAAATTTTTCATGATCTCACTTAGATGTGGAATCTAAAAATGTCAAACTCATAGAAGAAGAGAGCAGAATGGTGTTACCCAGGGGTTAGAGGACATGTTAGTCAAAGGGTATAAAGGCTCAATTAAAGTATGACAAAGTTCTGCAGACCTAATATACAGCATGGTGACTATAGTTAATAACACTGGATTGTGTATTTGAAATTTGTTAAGAGACTTTATCTTATATGTTCTCATCACAAAAAAAGTAACTATATGAGGTGATATATACGTTAATTAGCGTATATATGTGTGATATATACGTTATATATATATATATATAGGTGATATATACGTTAATTAGCGTATAAATGATTGTGGTACTCATTTCACAATGTATACGTATATCAAAACACCACATTGTACACCTTAAAAGTATACCATTTTTATTTGACATGCATACCTCAATAAAACTGGAAAACATAAGCAAAAATCGAACCAGAGATGGAAGAGCATTTATAAAAAGGAATGAAAAATTGTGACACAAGAACAGCAAATAAGAAACACAAACAAAAGAGATGAAGAAAGATCTATTATAAATCTAGAAAAGTAAGGTCTGAAATACAATACCATAAGCAAGATAAAGTCTAGACAAAACAATCAAAGAGGGAATTAGTGTGTTAAAAAATTGTACTGATGAATTCACCTAGAATGAAAGACAGAGAAAAAGTTGGAGATAAGAAATATCAATTAAAAGACTTAAAATGCATCAAAGAAATTCAAAAAAAAAGAAAAAAGGAAAAGAGAGAATGACATAGAAGAAATATCCTAAAAGATAATGACTAAAAATTTTTCAATTTAATAAAAATTAAAATAAATAAACATAAAATAAGTATAAATAAAAATAAATTCATAACAATATGTATAATGTTAAAACTATAGAAACATCAACCTTAAGAGAAAATCCTTAAGAATACTAGAGAAGTCTTCAAAGTGTCATACAAATGAAAACCTATTAGTTAGACAGCTAGACTGGCAGCATAAAAACAAATGCCTGAGCACAAGAGGATAAAGTCTTCAAAGTGCTGAGGGCAAATAATTGTGAACCTAGAATTCTGAACTGAACTAGAATATAACCCAAAAATAAGAACAAAATAAAAATCTTTTAGATTTACTAACAAACTTTTACTTTTCCCACTCACCATGAAACTACTGAAGGATGTACTAAAAGTAAAGTTCATGATTTTTTTTTCTTATAGTCTTTATTTTGCTATAACTTCTATTGAAAAGATGTAATAGTATAGTAAAGTTACTTTTTTAAAAAAGGAAAAGAATTTAACTGAAACGGGATTATGTAAATGAGAACAAAAAATGAGAGCAACAGTTACAGAGAAAATAGCTAATTTAGTTATGTGAATTAATTCAAAGATGAGTATAATAAAAGATGTTAAACTTTATGCAATCTATGTTAATTACATCATGGTCCTTTGAACTCTTCATATCCTCATGTATGTATCCTTGAGAAAAATCCTTTCTGAAATTATTTTAAAAAAACATTCTTGACTATGTATAAAATATGTGGACTAGAAATAGAGAAAGCATCATAAGTATCTTTACCTTCAGTACCTGGCTTAGTACTCAGCAAATAGTTGGTAGTTGATAATTTTCTGGATATTCATAGAAAATAAGAAAAACAACAATAACAAAAGACCAGTGTCAACACTGTGTTGTAACTTAATGTTGACTGATTCAGAAGTAAAGGAGATTATGTTTCGGTGGTGAACACACAATGCAATGTACAGATGATGTATTAATGAATTATACACTTGAAACTTATATGATTTTATTAATCAATGTCACCTCTATAATTTTTTTAAAAAATAAACAAAAAATATAATTAGGAAAAAGAAATGTGAACAAAGAGTGACCACAGTTATTATGCAGTTATATTTACTTATTAAAAATAATTTAAAAAATAAATAAAAAGTTTTGGGTGGCTCACAAAATGGTTGGGAGGGCTGGAAACTAGACTAGGGCTAAGCTGGCAGAAACAATCCTCAAAACCACACCGCAGGACTAGGCTGACGAGGAGCGCGTTGCTGCTGCCTCTCCCAAAATGCAGCTTCTCTCCTGTATCCCCTAATAAAAGCTCCATACCCCTGCCATCACCCAGGAATTAAAATAGAAAGTTTTGCACAGGAATTATTCGCACACTTTATTCACTTCGAGAATGAATTCTTTCACATAGTACATCTGGTTGGTGGCACTAAAGTCACATGCCTGCATCCCAGTTCCCAGGAGCCTGAAAATTTGAGTTCTGACTTCAGTGTTGGGGAGGTGGTCATAATGTAGGAATGCCCCAAATATAGAAAAATGGTTCATAAGATGACAAGCAGCCTCAGATATGACAAATGTCTACAACAACATACTTATAAAAATAGGAGTACACCTTACATAATTCTCCACCTACAGCTATGTAGTATCATTTAATGCCATTAAGTATTCTTCCACAGTATCATTTTTGAGGACTATGCAACATCTCATAATTGGATGCATCATAATGTGTTTTACCATTCTTTATTTTTTATTATTATTTTTTTTTTATTATGGTGACATTGGTTAATGAAATCCAGTAAGTTTCAGGTGTACAATTCAACAGAAAGGCATGTATATACATTGCATTGTGTGTTCACTGCCCATAGTTATAGTTCTTTCTGTCCCCACATATTTGACCCCCTTTACCCTGTCTACCTCCCCATCCCCGCTATCCTCTGGTAACCACTAGTCTATAGTCCTTGTCCATGAGTCTCTGCTTCTTTGTTCTGTTTGTTTGTTGCTTTTAGGTTTATATCCCACATATAAGTAATATTATGTGATTTTCAACTTTTCCTGTCTGGCTTATTTCCCTTAGCATGATGATCTCAAGGTCCATCCAGGTTGTCGCAAATGGCAGTATTTCATCTCTTCTTATGGCTGAGTAATAGTCCATTGTATATATGTACCACAGCTTCTTTAGCCAATCATCTGTTGTAGGACACTTCTGTTCCTTCCATGTCCTGGCCACCGTAAATAATGCTGCTATGAACATCAGTGTACAAATATCTTTTCAGATATGGATTTTCAAGTCTTCAGGGTGAATACTCAGTAGAGGTATTGCTAGGTCATATGATAGATCAATTCTTACCTTTTTGAGGAACTTCCATACTGTTTTCCATAGTGACTGTTCCAATTTGCCATCTCACCAGCAGTGTATGAGGGTTCCTTTTTCTCCACATCCTCTCTAACACTTGTTATTATTTGTCCTATTGATTATAGCTATTCTAACAGGTGTGAGATGGTATCTCATTGTGATTTTAATTTGCATTTTCCTAACAGCTAATGTGGAGCATCTTTTCATATGTTTGTTGGCCATTTGTATGTCCTCTTGAGAGACGTGTCTGTTCAGGTCTTCTGCTCATTTTTTGATTGGATTGTTTTTTTCGCTGTTATTGTGTTGCATGAGTTCTTTGGATATTCTGGATATTGGGCCCTTATCAGAGGTATTACTCACAAATATATTTTCCCATTCAGTGAAATGACAGACTTAAAAAAAAAAATGCCTACAGCACCTGGTATTCCTAGGTGATCTCCCATCCAAGTACTAACCAGGCCCGACCCTGCTTAGCTTCCAAGATCGGACAGGATCAGGCACGTTCAGAGTGGCATGGCCATTATATTTTCTCATTCAGATGTCTTTCTCTTTACCTTAGACACATAGGTTGTTTCCGAATTTTCATTATGGTCACTTAACTTTGTGAACACCCATGACCACTTGCTTCAGATAAAGCTATGACGTTAGAGATACTGTTAAATGTCCTCCACTACCTCCCTTTCATCTCAAACCATCCATTTTTGCCACCCATTTACTATTGTCTCCAGGTAACAAGCCTCAGAACGTGTCACCTGTTTTGGGGAGCTCTGGCCCCTGGTTCACAGTTCTCCTTTCCTCTCTGGTCACTGCTATGAGCAGGGGTAGAACCAATCTCCACAAAAGCTTTTTGGGCATCTTTTACACTGTGATGTGCATCCCATCATTATATTGACAGTGTCCATTTGTATAGCCATGTGTTAGGTTCTCGCCATCTCCTCAAACTGCTTAACCTCTAAAAACCATAACTTCCAGATACATCTTTTAGAGCAAAACCTAAAGGTCATCTGCTTCTGGATACAATATTGGAATAATGGTTAAAATTAGGGTTTTTAGAGTGATTTGGGCTTGGTGTTATAATGCTGCACAAGTTAGCTTCTTTGAGTCTCAACTTTTCTGATTTACAAAATGCAAATCACAACACTACTATACTATAGATAGGATCACAATACTATTTACATTATAGGGTTGCTATAAGGATTAAATAACTCATATGAAGTACTTAGCAGAGCACATAGTAAGTGTTCAAGAAACATTAGCTATTAAAATTAGCTATATACAATTGCCTTTTGTGTAGGTCCCTGGAAGTTTCATATACAATACTATTATTTCAATACAATAGTATCACTGCTAACCTCCAGAAATGAACTTTTCATTAGCACCAAAACCTTCTAGTCTTTTGACTGTCATTATGCAACCAGGCCATCAGCCCTCTCTCATCTTCATTTCTCCTGTATCCATCCTAGACTCCTCCACCTGCCTCATACGGTCCTTCATGAAAACATACTTCTTATCTCCCTAAAAATAATCAATATTTGTTTTTTTTCCTTTACATGCCCACAACTTGCTCTCCTCTCAAGTACTTCATTCAGACTTCTATTGTAGTGAGGACTCCTACATAATGACAGGTGTTTACATGTCTGTCTTTCCCACTAGATTGTTTTCCCTTAAGTATGGAAGCCACAGTTCACTTACCTAGTTATCCCTAATCCCAATGCTAAATGTTTGGGACAAGCTATGCTTATTTGAAATAAAATTAAACTCCTGAGCAATGGATTTCTTTGTAAATAACTTATGCTGCTTCACGCCTACTTAGAAATTGCAGGTGATTTGTATCTTACAGCTTTGATTTATATCTCAAATTAAACGTTACCATGTCTGGAAACTGTAATTCATACAGAAAGAAACTGAGATTCTCTTCTTCTTTTATATTACTTTTGGTACTTCAGATTACTTATCTGGAAAAAATAAATCCCTTTCTCATAATCCCATGAAATAGTCCCTCAAAATCTCTCCTTATTAAAATATATATAAATAAATATACATGTCTGCACACATTCATGTATTTAGATATTTTTCAAAGTTAATACATGAATATATTCTCAAAGTAAAAATTAAAATATTGAAACCTATATGGAAAACAGCAAAACTTTTTCCTCTTCACAAACTTCCAATTATATCCTCCCTAATAAGAAAAAAAAACTATTACTAATTTGTTATATTTCTAGAACTTTTTCTGGCCAATTACCTAAATACATACATACATATATAAAGTTTTTGAAACTATATAAAATATAAAAGTGGTACCCTAGTCTACATATTTTTTGACAACTTGAAGTTTTTTGTTTTTTGGGGTTTTTTTACTTAATAATATCAAAGAGGTCTTTCTATGTGAGTACAAATAGCTCTTCTTTATTCTTTTCGTGGCTACATGGGTCCATAGCGTGAACACCACATTATTTGTTTGACTCTTCCCTTATCGATGGACATTTAGATGTAAATATTTATCACTATTACAAATGATGCCACAATGTGCATTTTGGTACATACCTCTTTGCACATATAAACTATTTTTAAGGATAAATAGCTGATGGTCCCCTTTACTTTTGAATACATCCAAATTTCTATCAATCTAATTCACTGACTCCTTCCTACTGTGCTTCAATGATGCTTATATTTTCAGTCCAGAAAGGCAGAAAATGATGCCCACAAGTTCTCAGAACTATAATGATCAGCCTTCATAATCAAATTCACATCTCACTTAAATTCACATCTCTTCCTAAACGACAATTCGCTTTCAAGTGACTTTATGTCACTAACCCAGAACTCCATGCCCGCATTCTTCAGTGCTATTCTAAACACAACCTCACCTTAACGGTAATTCTCAATAGTTTGGAAAATCAGATGAAGGATACACAAGAAGGCAGAACTCCCACGATCCCTGGGCAACAAGGGCTCATGAAAAGTCCTGATCAGGTCTCAGGAAGGATCCCACCCAAAAGGAAATAGAGAAGCATGGAACCAAATATCAAAGGCAACTGGTGTGGAGAATTTGAGACTAAAATCAACTCTTTATTCAGCTAATTTCCTTCATTATCTGTTACAGACTATTGAACTTTTTGCTTAAGCTATTCTTGGCAAAACCTCTGCCTGTTCCTGACAGGAGTCAGTGTGGCAGGAGATGCAGAAATAGCTGAGCTGGGTTGCCAATTTGCAAGGGGGTTTCCAGGCAGGGCTCTGTATCCAGAGCTGCTTTATCAAGGAAGCTGACCAACATGCTCAGTTCTCACTTTCCTCCACCCATGGTCAGCACAGATTTGATAAGCTGGAGGCCAAGACAGAGAGCGAAGGCAATGATGGAAATTTTGAGGTACATATGAACTCTAAAAATATACATTCTTGTTTCAGTTGATCAGCACCACAGCGTAGCAGTTGATGGGTTGCACGGCTGCCTGTGAGTTCTGCTGTCGCACAAGGGCAGCCTCCAAATTCAATGGCTTCAGGAGCTAACACTCTGACACCTCTGCATGCTAGATGCTACTAGCTCTGAAAATCTACATTGTAAAATGCTTCCCTTAGCGCTCACTAAGTATACATCTACCACGTCTAAGAAACAAAACTGAGATATTTTGAAGTCATATGTGAGAATTTCATAGCCTTAAAAGAACATAGGATGGAATCATGGGGGTGGAAGAGGCATATTTCAATGGTTCAAATGCTTATTTTTTTAAAGATTTTTAATGGCTTGAGCATAATCCCAATGAGATCTGAGAAAATGGCACAAAAACCTCTCAATTAAGCAGAAAATAATTTTGATTTTAATAGAAAGAAAGATTAATACTACTGGTTAAAGTTCACTGGAATTATTTTGGTTTGCTACAGCAGTGGTCCCTAACCTTTTTTGGCACCAGGGACTGGTGCTCCTATGAGAATCTAATGCCTGATGAGCTGAGGTGGAGCTGAGGCGGTGATGCTAACACTGGGGAGCAGCTGTAAATACAGAGGAAGCTTTTCTCCCTGGCCCATCACTCTCCTCCTGCTGTGCGGCCCAGTTCCTAACAGGCCACAGACTGGGTCTAGTCTGCGGCCCAGGGTTGGGGACTCCTGTGCTACAGTGCTAAGTTTGATTAGTTGAATTTACAAATCTGAGGGTTCATAAAATAATATTTTGTCTGACTGAAATGACAGAAACAGAAACCCTGAAACTCAAATGCATGCACTCATTCACGTTTGTACACATTCCTGCATATGCACATGCACACATGCGCACACACGCGCGCGCACACAGCGCACATTTTACCATGCCCATCTGGATCTTCAGATACATTCAAATACATTCAAAAGAAAGCCGAGGGCAAAAATGTACCCCACTGAGAAGAATCTAAGTTAAAAGGGACTCATCATTGCCCAAGAGATTATATATTTTCAAAACATTAGAAGAGGCTTAAAAGGAGTATTTATAGAAGTAAAATTTATCAGATTTTCTACAATGACTGCCTCTGTAGGACTTCCCTAGAGGATTCTCTAACTCTGTATGATAAACCTGCTGCCCCACTCAATTATGTTCCATTTACCAAGTACAGCTTGCATTATAACATTTCAAGTGATATCACAGATGTGTGCTTTGGCATAAGGGCATGGCTGCCATCCTGAATGAAGCTTTGGAAAGGGAAAGGTCAGTGCCTGACGACTGAGGGGACTCCTCCGGCCCTGCGTCTAGAATATGCCGGTTCATAGAACCAGGAGGCTAAAAAATATACACCCCGGTCAAAAGTCATTTCTGGCAGACAAAACACTTTGAAAAACACAAAGAATCCTCCTATTAATTCTAAAATCTTATCTATGCCTTGTGCTAGCTTGGCATACTTGAGTCCACAAAAAAAGAGCAATTAATTGTTCAATGTTTTAAAAGACAGGAGAAGGGAGCGGGGGAAGGAGACAAGGTGGGGCGGGGAGAGAGGAAGGAACACCGCACCAAGACCAAACCTTTTCTTATCAGTGCAACCATCGCGCTTTCGTTTTCTGAACACTGTTCCTATATGCTCAAATTGTACAAGCTGTGATGAGGACATGAAAAAAGTATAAGTTAGAGTCCATGATTTAGCAAGTTTTACTGTTGCCAGGGAAATGAGATTTGTGTACATTAAAGTATTAGAGAAAAGTGCTTTGGTTTTCTGTTTATTTCTAACCTCATTCCCCCCAAGGATTTGTGATTACTTAACTGAAAGTTGCTAAAAGGGTAGATCTTAAGTGTTCTTATCATATACACACACACACACACACACACACACATACACACAAAAACAAAATGATAAATAAACAATTGAGGAAGTACAGCCAAAGGGAAGATACAAGTAGAAAAATAATAAAACCAGGTCTAAGATTAAATAAAGAAATGTACAATATGCTGTCCACACTAGGGGTGACCTATAAATTAGGCTTAAAGTTTGGAGTACCTTAAGCACAGGCAGTAAATCACACAGGACACTATGTACAGCACTGATTTGTGTCAAAATGAGAGGACAACCACTGCCAAACCTAGCTGCCCAGTGATATCAACTGAGAAGGTTTTTAAAAAATTCAGTAATGAACCAGAATTCCTGGGTCAGGCAGAGAAAGATGGAATGTTGAGAATCTGCATTCTTAAAAACCTCCCTGAAGGAATAATGATGATGTCAGCCCTCATCCTGGGAACCACAGCTGTAGGGCTTTAGAAATGGAAAAGGGAAAAAAAAAATCCTCCTGAAATCAGATTGCAAGAATTATGGAGGACGTGAAACTCAAGCTGGGCTTCTAAGTTTGGATGGCGCTTCGATGTGTGAAGATGAGGACTGAGGACGTTCCAAATGGAGGTGAGGGCATGAGCCAAATCACAGAGGTAGGAGGCAGCCTAATGTCATGGAGGAGACTGTACCATCCCTAGTCAATCTGGAGTGGATGTGAGGAGCCCTGTGACACTATTTGATATATCCCTTAATCCATTCAATTTTAATTAAATCACAAAGAAATTAAAGAGTCTACATACACGATAAAGGATAAAACTAAAATAGAGATAAGTGGAAATGTATGTATTAGTTATCTGTTGCTGTGCAGCAAATTACCACAAATTAAGTGGCTTAAAATAATTCACATTTATTATCTCACAGCTGTCATGGGTCAGGAATTTAAGAATAGCTTAGCTGAGATCTCTGCTCAGGTCCCATGAGGCTGAAGTTAAGATGTCAGCAAGCCTGAGGTCTGATGTGAGGCCTGGAGTTTTCTTCTGAGCTCATGTGGTTGTTGACAGAATTTCCTTGCAGCTGTAGAACTCATAGCAACTTGATTTTTAAAGGTCAGAGGGAGAATCTCTGAGGCTTCGATTTGCTGACCTCTATACAATCTTTAAGGGACTTGCTTGATTAGGACAGAGCCACCCAAGAAAACCTCCTTTTTTTATAACTTAAAGTCAACTGATTAGGAACCTTAATTTCATTTGCAAAAATCCCCCCTTTGCCATATAATTTAATGTAATCAGAGGAGTGATGTCCATCATATTTTCAGGCCCTGTCCACACTCCAAAAAGAATTACATACCAGGTGCATATATGACAGGGGGTTTGGACCTTGGGGTTCATCATAGAGCTCTGTCTACCACATAGTATAAAGATGAGAGAATAAAAATCTGTAAATAAGCATAATATATGAGCCAACAGAGCCCTTGTAATTAAACATGTAAATTTGACTCTGAGATTCCTGGCAGTTGAAGTAAAAAGGAGACATAGAGTTCTGTTCAGTTTCTAATACTAACTCATACAAGATATTTCTCATGTTTTTACACAGGAATAATGAAACGATGAGCATCAGCACAAAGTAGAGAAATAAGATAGAATTAGGTGGAATTTGATCCAAACATCTCTTTTTAAGTAGGGGATGTTTGCCCCCACCCTCACGCCTCGGGGAATCAGCAATAATGGGAACACAGTTCAGTGGGGTGTTTGATCGGTATCAGGTACCATGGGCTGGTGATTGGGGCACCCATAACAGTGATTAACTATGAAGAGACACCATGAGTTATTCCAGGGAAAGTGAAAATACTGAAGTACAAACATAAACCTAAGTTAGAAACCAAAGAGATCAAATGTGTGGAAGAGACGGAAGCAGGAAGTTCAGGTACTACGGTCTCCAATGAGTCTCGCAGAAAGGTTGCCTTGTTCTTGCTGGCCCTGTGAATGTTATCTGGCCACCTTCCTGTGGAACAGCTTTCCCCCTGGGCATCTTACAGGCATCACTTGATCTTGGACAGAGCTGATCAAATGCCTCTGCTTCGCTTTATGGTTCTCATAATTGGTTCTAGGTATTCAGTAGGGTTAACTGTGTCAAACTGTGTTCAATTCACACTACAATAAACCTGTGGTTGCATGCAAACTACTCTCCTTTCTTCCATCTACTAATATATCACCTCTTTTTATGACCCCACTCATTTCTTCCACTTCCTGTTCAGGCTCTTCCCTGAATAGCCTCACTCATAGAATCAGCATTGTCTGTGTATCATTCCTGTTTACTCACGTCTTGTCTCCTACCATCTGACCATCTGGTCCACAGAACCAACCTGTTTTAACCTCTTTCATCTTTCAGTTTCCATAGAGCTGTTGATTTAGAAAGCCTACGGATGGACGAGGCCTTGAAATCCTTCAGCTCACCTTCCTTCCCAGTGAAGACCATCCATCACTATCTGAGCACTTCTGGGGACAAAGCTATTTCATATGGTCCCACATGAATTTCCATATGATCAAAAAGTCCTGACTAATATTAGGCCACACTGCTTCTCTTTAACTTTCACCCTTAAGTAGCAGTGCAAGTTAAGCAGTGTTCTCTTGAATAAACTAAAACACCACCTTCACCTTCAAATGTTGTGAATGGGAATATAAATTGGTACAACCACTTTAGAAAACTGTTTGGCAGTGCCTCCTAGATACCCTATGATGCAGCAATCACATACACCCACATATTTACACTCAACAAATATATATTTGTTTGTTCACCAAGAGACATGTACTAGAATATTCACAGCAGCACTATTTATAATGGTCCCAAACCGGAAACTATCCAAATGCTCATTAACAGTAGAAAGAACACATTTTGATACAGTCGCACAATGGGATACTATATAATAATCATGAAAACTCTACAACTGAACACGGTAATATGAATGAATCACATAGATACAATTTGAATGACAGAAACATGTACATATTGTGTGTATATGTTCCATTTTTATAAGGTACAAAACCAGGAAAAATTAATCTGTGTTACTAAAAGTCAACATGTTTATTAACTTAGGGGTGTGACTGAATGAGGTTTCAGAAGGGCTTCTGAGGTGCTGGTGACACTTGCTGGTCTAGCAGCTAAAAGCATGGGCATACTCAGTTTATAAAAAATTATCAAGCTGCAAACTTATGTGCAGTTAACTGTATATATATTCCAAGAAGGTTTAAAAATTCTCTTCCTCCTCTAAATAAGCTGAATAAATAAAATTTCTCTAGTCATTTCTCATAGATATGTGTTCTAGATCATCTAGAATGTTCAAGATCCTAGTCATCTATGTATAAAACCTTTTAATTTGGCAAAGCTCTGGTCATTCGTTTGGAATTTAATCATACTGATTGGTTTGTAGTGTATTTTAAATATCCACATGAGTTCTTTCATCCAACACACTGTAAGCCCCATAAAGACAGGTATTTTTCCTTTGGATTCTCCAGATGCACAAATATTCACACTCAGAAATACTCTTCTTAGCAAGTGCAGATAAAGGAGATTGAATTTATCTGAGGCCTATTTGATAAATCAATCCAAGTATTTTCTACCTCTAAAAAAGTAATAAATATTTAATACTAATTTACCTGGTGAAGCCAAATTTTATTTGGCTCTCTTCCGTCGAGTTGATCTAAAAACTGACCTTTGTTGTTCTTGCTTCAGCGGCACATATAATAAAATTCGAACAATACAGAGAAGATTAGCATGGCCCCTGCGTGTAGATGACACATAAAAACTAAACTATGCCCTGATTTATTCAGATGCTTCTCTATGGAAAGATGAAGACTATTATGAAGCAGATCCCTCTAAAAGATCTGATAAGGTATTTTTTATTTCTATTTCTTTTGTCTTCATCATTCATAAATTGACCTAATGTCTGAACTCCTTTCTTATAATTTTCTCTTCTCAAGGAAGAAACATACTAATTTGGCAATGAAACCATGAGAAAGAAGCATTCTTATTCATGTAAAGTTAGTCAATTAGTGGGATCATCCTTGCTAAAGATGAGATACACGAGTAATGGAACACAAACCACATCTCTAATGAAAAGAAAGAATTTGGGGTTCTAAATAACAGAATGAAAATGCTTTTGATGTTAGTAAGGCTTCTGGCTGATAACTTATCTTTCCAGAGCAAATATTGCCAAGGAAATCTGCATACACTCACATCACAAATTCTGTTTTTCTGCTTGCACACTCATTTGCACACTTGGCATCTGGTATGCTTGGTTGCTGCACCAAGTTTGCTAAATTTTCCTTTCACACTTTGCAGTTTTTCCCAGTGAATACTTATGGGCACTTCAAAGAACAAACAGTAAAGAGAGAGGCCAGCTCCTCGGACAGATTCATATTTGTCACCAGGCCACCTTTATAACCAAAGGCTCGGTCTATACAAGTACAACCCAGCCCATCCCAGGTTTTGTATCTGTATATACACAAATATACAAATACAAATCTATTTTTATTTATGTATTTATATACAAATTTATGTATATTTAGATGTAGATAGAGACGATACAGATATAAAAAAGCCAGATTAAATTATGAATCTGCAAAGATTCTTACCAAGTCCACTGAAGAACTATCTCTAGAAAATTGGAGACACATGTCAGTGCTTTATAAAGATCATACAAAACAGAATGAAAATCTAAGAAAGCTAGTCATACAGAAACTATTTAATCAAAGAGTAAAGACAATTATAACATCTGTTAATCTTCTGTGGAGGTTATAATTAAATGCTTTGGAGAAATACCCTTTTAAGGGTGATCTTTAACATCTGTCATGAGGACACACAGCATTGTGCAGTGATGAATCACTTCGGCACTTCGGGAAAAGAGGACTTCTAGAGCTCACAGGCACTGCAAAAGTCCCCATGCACATGGCCCAGACCTGTGCCCATGTTCCTGGGGCAAGGGCTTTGCTCTTCAGTGCTCTGTGTTGTGAGTCAGATTGCTTTCACTGAGTGTTATGGAATAACAGGATAACAGGGCCAGAAATGGCCGTGGGACTATCTGATTTCCTCCTTCACTTTGCAAATGGGGCCACTTGATCCCAAGTCCTACAGCTGGCTTGTATCATGATTTTATGAGCAAGGTTTTTCAATCTCTGTCCTGATTACACTCCACTCCACCATGCTGCTTGCTCCTTTGGTTTCGCTTTTACTTTGGCTTGTAATTTGGATGTGTTCTTTGTTTAACAGGACCAGCATTAGAACGAGGCCCTAGGATATCTGAAATTTATGAAGAGGTTGAAAAACTGAAATAATTCCCTTTTCCTCTATACCCCTGGCCACTGAGAATTATTCACTGACCATTATTCATTTCTCCTCTACTATCCTTTCGGGGAAAAAAGAGGAAAAGGAGAGGTAAATAAAGGTAAAGAAGAAGAAGAGCAAAAGGGATGAGAAAATAGAGGGAGAGATGGAGAGAATATTGAAATATATAAGGAAAGAGAAAAAGGTGGGGTTAGAGAGAAGAGAGATGGAAAAGAGGAAGCGAGCAGAAGAAGTTAGGGAAGGTGGTCCAAGGATGTAGAAAAAGAGTATCAAGTTAAAACCCCATCAAAAGGATCTGAACACTCCTTATACCCATCCTACTCCATAACCTGGTTCCACTGTACTTCATATATGCAGTTCTATACATACGTAAGACCACAGGATCTGGCAGCTTTGCCAAACAAAATGCAGAGTTGATAAAGCCAGGGACATCACATAAACAGATGCAATGTGTTGAGCAATGAAAAATATGCACATATGGTGAGAACATAATAAATGCACTCACAGCCCAGGAGGGGGTTGGGGATGGGCAGTCTCCGTGGTATTTGTTTGGGGCTTCGAATACCAATAGGTGCCAAAATGCTGAGCAAATGAGGCTCTTAACATTTGGCATGGGGCTTAAACAAATCCTGATGACCTTGACACATAGTGCTGTCATCAGTCCTCTCATTTCCCTTCATCACCCTCTCCTAAGGGCCCATTATGTCTTCAATGATAAGGAGCCAATCTTGATGATAATGGTCTCCATGTATCAGGATTCTCCTGTTATGCTGGCACTCCAGGTACTTTATCTCGGTTAATCCTCACAATGATCCTATAAAGAGGTAACATGATCTAAATATCTGGTTCAGTCTTCCTGTGTAATCTGGAACACATTAACCTCTTGAAATCTTGGTTTTCTCATTTATAAAATGGGATTAATAGTAATATCTATATCAAAGGGCTACTTTAAGGATAAATACAAATAGAAAAGCACAACAGGGCCAGACACATTGTTAGCACTTCATAAGTATTAGGTGAAATCATTGTTGATATTAGTACATTTTATGAACAAGTAAACCAAGCTCAATAAAGTTAAATAAGCTGTCCCAAATCAATGGAGATCGGAACAGAGATTAAAACCCAGGTACATTCAAGGGTAAATGCCAAATGGGCATGAGCCGTGGCTATTTGTTTTCTGTTACTCGTTCTGTATTAACTGACTCCAAAGATTCTAATCTTTCTAGTTATGATGCAGCCTCTCAGGAAAAAGGTATCCAGAAAATCTCCAGCCCAGCCTGGGAAACATGAAAGGGCGTATTACTCAGCTCAGAACATCTTCTGCTTCTCATTCCCTTGTCCACATCAATGAGAAAAGAAATCCTTGTCCATTCTCATATTCATTTATTCCCATACCTATAGAGCCCTCATGTGACGAATGCCATGAATATTAATGCATGCATGACTAGAAATAAACAGGCAATCTCTCACTCTTTGAAAGTTAGGTAAAAAAGCAATACCGTGTCTTTATGCCCTGAGTCAGCAAGCATTGGAATGCCGTGAGATCTGAATGTCATCAGTTGGGTTATAAAAAGAAATGTTTTCACAAGTGTAAAAATGAAGAGGAGAAAGCACTAAAGTCCACTTGCTTATACCCATCCATTTACCAAACACTTATTGAGTGACTACCATTTGCCAGCCACTATTCTAGATGCTAAGGCTACAATATTAAACAAAACAGAAACAGCCTCTGCCTTCATGGAACTTATAGCCTAGATGCAGAGATGTTCTCAATCAAATAGATGACCATATATTTAATTACACTAGTGATAAGTGCTATAAAACAAGTATCTGAAGCTACCAGAAAAAGCTTTCCTGGAAAAGCCATTTAGGCTGAGCAAGAGTTGTCTCAGTGAGGATCAGGGACAGACAGGGGAGCTTTCCTAAGGAGAGATATGGGTAAATAGGAGGAGCTGAAATTAAGCCAGTGAGCAGGAAGAGAACAGCTCTGCACTAAGCCACACATTAGAAAAGTCAACTCAACTCCCCATGACTCTGTTTCCTTCACTGGACATGACCGCAATGGGTCTGAATCCAGGGCATCCTGTAGAGTGAGAAGATTCTGCTCCAGGTGCAGGGAACAGAAAACTCGTTTCTGCTGAGAATGGGGCTCACTCAAACATAGGAAGCAAGCATAAACTATTCCTAGGAAAGAAAAACCATCCTTATTTTCCGCCATATTCAACAGCCAATACTACATTCTCAAAGGGCTGACACAGTGCTCCAGCTCCAAAAGAAATGTCATGCATAGATTTCACGACTTAGTATCCAAAGTCCTGGTTTGGTTGATGGGTTATTAATGATCTAACTGAATTCCCCAATTTTCACCTAAGAAAACAATGGAAATGAAAAGTTAAGACTTCTAATTTCTCCAGCTAGAAAGTACAATTCACTTTAAAAAAAAAAATTTATTTTGGTGGTTTTACTACTATTAATCAGGTAAAAACAATGGCTTCTTTAACAAGGTAACTGTTGCAATTGGTTTGTATGTGAAAGTTTATTCAGTTTAATAAGGCCCTCTACTGGCAATCTCCAAAAACACAGCCTCTTTCAAATTATTTCAAGTAAACTATTTTAATCACTCCCAGAAATAAAGTATCTCACATTCCTGACTATACAAATCTGGACTGAAAGAATGAGTGAGAAGAAAATGAGAAAAAGAAGAATGAGAAAAATAAATGTCATTTTGAGCGGGACATTCATTTACCTCTTCATAATATTACATGAAGAAGTATCGTTTGCTTCCCTGATGAAGTCAACAGAACTCAAAAACAAAGGGTATTTATTACATTAAAATGTATCGAGTATTCATGGAACCATAAAACCAAATTATCAATGTTATTTACCCATATAAACCATATTATTAATGTTATTTACCCATATAAACCATATTGCTTCTATCTTTTTACCCACATATAAGCAAATTACTATAATTAGAATAAAAGAAATGTTGAAGGCAGGCCTTTTAAACTACTTCTGGTATAGCACAACTAATAAATAACTTCTCCCACTTGACAACTGACAAAAAACAGTATATGATGACTTGAGAATTTAATTATTTGTATAGGAAGAATTTTTTAAAAGTTATCTTTGACACATTTGTCAAAGGACTGTTGGAACAACTGGGAAATTTTAACTATAAGTTCCTAGAAAACTAAGTAAATTTTTTAAATGAGGCAATTATTAACTTTAGGAAAAAATATTTTTAACAGGAGGGAAATACAAAAACAATAAATGATTGAATCAACAGTAAACATTATTCATGATGATGACATAATAAACACCACTAAATATACATTTAATCAACAATTGTGATATAATTCCTTGGTGAATAGGAAAGGTATGGGAGATGTAAGATATATATATTATAATCTACCATAATAGGAAATAGATATTATAAATAGATATAAAAACATTCTTTAGAAATACCACAGAAAGAGCATCTACAAGAGTAGAAAAAGCCTCTGAGGAGCAAGACTGGGGAATGGGGAGAGGAGGGTGGCTCAGGGGACAGCAAGATACATATATATATATGTATACATATATACATATGCAATTCTTCATTATACATATATAAACATTTTAGTACTATCATTCAGTATATATACAGAATGATATGCACATGTATTTATATATAATATATAGTTATATATTAATATAAACATTTTAGTACCATTTGGTTTTCTAAATTATGAGCACATATTAATTAAATGTTTAAAAGTTTCTAAAAACAGGTTAGCACTGACAATGGAAATCATTTGGGACATGTCTCTGGGGCTGACCTGGCTCAATGTTCCGTTTCTAGATTCTATTTGCCAAATGAAGCAAGTGCTCTTAACAGAGCAGCTTCTCAGACATGCATCTTGACAGTAACACTCGTTCCCACATTTCAGAACTAACAGTTCCTCTTTCAACACTACACTCTTTATCTGCCATATTATTATTTGAGCTTATATTCCAAAACGGGTTTGGGACTTTCCTCTTGAACTGAGTCCATTGGGTTTCTACAGTGCATCCAAATTCTACTCAAAGGAATCACTAATCCAGAAAGTTTATTTCTAAGGGGAGAGATCTGGTTTCTTGCCCTGAAAATACCAGATTAATTTATGTAACTACTGGGAAGTACCTTGTATAATCAAGGCTTCTAAATCAACACGACACACTTCATTAGACAAGTATGTATTGGGGCACAGTAAATGTTGTGGGCAATGTTCTATGAATCCGAGAAATTTATTATTTCATTTACAAAGAAAGTGCAATTGGGAATCCAAAATTTCAAAGGCATTAAACTTTGCAGAATTAGAGAAGTAGAGAAAAATAAGGCTTGTGTTTAACTGGTTCTATGACTTCTCAATGTTCAGCCTCAACCATTCTGGCTATTTAAATCTACTATCACAAAATATTACCACCTTTCTTGGTAAACTTTTCTAGGCACCAACCAAAAGGCCAACTACTATTTCCATTTTTTTTCCCACCTAAATCGCCTGGATTACTCCTGACCAAGCTGAACTTAGCCTTCCATCAGCCATACTAAGAATGCAAATATCTTGATTTTGAGCCATAAACTTAGGCTAATCTGCAAGCGGATTCATATCTCATATTAAAAGAAAAGCAAAAGTACCAAAGGACTGGGCATGGGCTTTAAACAATCCTGAAAGAATAAAAATGTAAATAAATCACCAGTTCACCTGACTGGCACCTAGAGGTATTCATCTGATTTGCCGCTCTGTCAGTACAATCATTGCGAGGGAAGACAAGAAAAATCAAAATTTCATAATGGGCAAAGCTTCTGAGAAAAACAGCCTTCCACATCCAGAGAGCAGTACAATGGAAGGCCAAAGGTGTGCTCTCAGGATTCAAATCTCGCCTCTCCCTCTTACCACCCATGTGACCATTGCACATGACTTCACCTTTCCAAACCTCAGTCTCTCTGCCTGGAAAAATCAGGAAAATAATCATAAAGAGATAACACTTGCAAAGAACTTAGAAGTACACTCGATAAACAGTAATCACACAAAAACACAGTTTAAATTTTCTCTGACAGGGCCCATTGAGCATATATTCATAAATTTTTTTTCATCTTTTATTGGGAACTTACACTATGCCAGGTGCTGAACTATGCATGAGATTAAAAATTTGGCAAGGGCCTAGAGGATCGATTGGGTGAATAGAGAGGTGCCACCGGCAGGAATATAAAGGTGTAGCTGTGCTAAAGAACATACGAGCCCAGCACATTCGGTTTACAGGAAGCAGCTCTGGTGGCTAAGCCACTAATTTCCACCCAAACCATCTGAGAAACTTTAATTTTGCCTGAATCTGACTCTCACTTGGCAGATGCTGATTCATTAAGTCTGGGTTGGGACATGGGCATCTGCAAGGTAAATAATAATGACAACAGCTAATACCCATTAGTACTCATATATGCCCGGTATTGTGCTAAGTGTTTTGACCGTAATAATTTATTTAATCCTCCCCCCAGGCCTCCATAAGATAAGCACTTTTATTACCTACATTTTAAGATGAAAAATTGAAACAAAAATGTTAAGTGAATTAACTAAGATCATAAAGCCAATAAGTGGTGGAAGCAGGACTTGAGCCCATGCAGTGTGTTTCCAGACCATGTCTTCGATCACTATGCCATCCTGCCCCTCAACCCTCTACGGAAGATTCAGGTCAGCTCTCAGGCCAAGAACCTCTGGAACAGATATACAAATACATGCGGGGAGTAGAGAGAGATGAGCCAGTATAGGTTGGCAGGCATCAGATCAGGCACAGCCTTGTTTCCATGCTGAGGAATCTGACATTGAGGGCCTTCGACCACAGTGAAGAATTTAAAGCTACTCAGCACACTTATGTGATATTTTTGTCAGCCAAGTGCGGAGGCCTGGGTGCTTGATGCAGGCAAAGAGATATTTAAGATTAGCAATAGACTCATTCATTTCTTTAGAATCATACATTGAACAACTACTCTGTACTAGGTGCCATGGATACAGGAAGTTATTAAAACATAGCCCCTGTTTCCAATAGAATAACTGTGGCAAAGAGCTCTAAATCCCACAGAAAAAGTCAGCACAAGAAGCCATGAAAGTTCAAAGAAGAAAATCATCACTCTGATCTAGAGAGTCCACAGAGGCATCTCATAGGCATGGGGGTCAGAGGCAAGGAAGATTCTAGAGAGAAAAGGAATGTTGGGTGTGAGTGGAATCTAACTGATGTTAGAATCTGAGGTCCACGCTGCAGGAAGAAAATAAAGGGGGAGAAGGAATCAACAAGAAAGTGAAGAGAAGTTTCTACCAACAAGAGGGGCCCCAATGAGAAGGAAGAAAAACCAGGTAAAATCAATATGAAGTCTGAGACATAAAAGAAAAGCAGAAGCACAAAATATCAGAGCCGAGAACCACCTTCTGTCTCTCAACCTGTACCTGGTTCCAAACGCCTTCTGTGCTGTCAACGGCTAGAATCGAGACCTCCATTGCCTTTCAGCCATCAGCTGTAAAATAATCACAGAGTTCTCTTTGGTCCTCTAGTAAAAACAATGAGGAACAGAGATATTAGAAAACATATTCAGAGCCAAAGACAAAACAGGAATGTTCTCTCTTTGCCAGACCACCGTGGTCTGTACACCTTCACACAGCCCTGCTCCTATAAGGAGGCCAATGAACCATGTGTAGGTCCTATTTTATAATCTGTAAGAACTAAAACATGCAACGCATGCCGCATGAGCCCAGGGACTTAGTTTCCAGTTGCAACCTTGTCACCGTCTTGCCAGGTGACTGGAGAAATTATCTCCTCTCCTTGTGCCTCGGGTTTTCTTCTGTAAAACATAAGTTTTGACTAATAATTTGAAAACCGCTTTAGCAGTAAATCCCCCTTATTTTAAATAAAAATTCACAAAAAGCACTGAGCTTTAATACATAAAACATATCCAAGCAGAATGTGCTCTGATGGAAAACTTTGGAGTGACAAACATGTGGGAGTTTGCCCACCTAAGAATTCCATGGAAAACTGTTGAATATTTTTGGACGTTTCTGACACGGGATTCTTACAACTCTCTGAGAACAAGAGAAAAAGAGAAAGGCAGTGAGGGCTGTCACTGCTCTACTGTGACAGAGCAGTTGAAGTGAGGAGCAGGCCAGGTCTCCAGGATTAAGTCATGGGGCTCACATGCAGGCGGTAACAGGCTAGTCTTGCCAATACGTGCAGCAGGGCTGTCAGTTCCAGATAGCAGGAATCAACCACGATTCGCTACTGGCTGCAAGAGACTGAAATGCAGATGCTGAGCAGCAAACGCAGCAGCTTGAAGCATGCAACAGAAAGGTAAATTCACAGGACAGAACTTCCAGGCGGCCAGGTGGTCCAGTGCAGCTGTGCTAAGAGAGAGCCTGCATCCAGCATGGCCTACAGGAAGCCCACTCTTCCTATTCCTCAAAGAATATCTGGACAGTTTTAAAGAGTCAGGAGGAAGGTGAAAGAGACGATATGGATCTTGAATCCTGACTTAGCTGTGTGTCAAAGTTTGACTTTTTCAGCAGTACTTTAATTCGGATTCCTAACTAAGAAGACAAGTCAGAAGAGTGAACATTTCTCCAGATACTCAATGGGAAAAAATCCAGATAAAAATGGTTTCAAAGTGGTTTCAATTTTAAAACATTTGTCTATACTTTCAAATTCCCCAAGAATGAATGAGCTTGGGTGTGTGCGTGTATTTGGGGAGAGGGTGTAGGCAGGAGAGAACGAGACACTGTAAACAACAAGCACATATTAGAAATCTATAAAGCACAGAAAATACCAAAGACAAAAAGTGGGTTTTCCCCTCTTGCACACCAGTTAATTAAAAATTAGCCTTTATAGTTTTCTATTAAAATTCTTAGGTCGACCTAATATATGGTTGATTGCTTTTTATTAAAAAAAAAAGAAAAAAATCCCAACCTCCCTGCAGAGGCAAATGATTAGGAATTCAGTACTATCTAGCTATTATCTCTGTCCTGGTGCCCCGTTTTCAGAGACAAGGACTCTCCTCTACATCTAACCAGCAACTTTGGCGCATTATAATTACTAGGAACAAATGCATACTTGTGGTGGCAGCGGAGAGAGAGCCTGTAGAAATACGTAAATATCATCATCTCACTTTAAAAGGAAAGCAAGCTGTATAAATAAGACAAACTATTACAAGAGTTAAAAAAAAAAAAAAAATCCCAACAGTCTTACTTGCAGTTAGCTCTTCAGTCCACACATATCACAGTCCTGGAGACAGACACAGGAACTGCAACAACTCTCTCCAGCTAAAACTTTCCTCCCGAGTTTATCCTCTGTTTATTTTTGAAGCATTAAAAGGCCGCCCTAAGAGGACACATTCGGTTTTCCTGAACATCCAAAGCGGCAGCAGAGTCCTGCAGAGAATTCGGAGCAATTTTGCGGAGGCTTGCTCCCTCCGCTGCGTCTCCGCGGTTGCTCCGAGCTTGTAAATACAAGCTCCGTGGACAAAGTCCCAAATGACATCACTGGCAGCTGCTTATTGTTGAGTCTTTATTAACTGACTGTCAAAAAGAAAGGAGGGGGTGGGGAGCAAGAGTATCTTTTCTGCAGCAAAAATCGGCACCTTGGAGTAGATTCCGGTTATACATGCGTTAATAATCCCATTGATTCAAATTTTCAAGAGCCTGGTTTCTCTCAGGTCAGACCCTTTCTCCTGAAAAGAAACTGAGATCACCTCTACTAATTTACGCTGGATAAACTGAAGACGTGAAAGGAAAAGTTTAAAATGCCAGCGTGGCCACATCAAGTTGTTTACCCACCTGTTTCCAGTCTGCTTCGGGGTTTGATGGTTCGTAAATATATGAATATTAGTTATGTCTTATGTTGCCTGACAAGTTTTACTGTGACATGTACACCTGTCTAACATATACCTGTCTAACATAACCCAGGACTGTCTGGGGTTCAACTCTTTTTAGATATACTCTAAAGTTTACCTTGAAGTAGAAGGAAAGGCTCCTTGAAATCATAAAGGAAACTGTGAGTATGTGAAAACAGGCAGGCCGTTTCCCGAGAAGAGTGCTAGAAGTCTTTCTTCAGATTCTCACAGTGTTAATGACCTACCTGGACCAACCACATGGAGCCAAAAATAAACAAAAAAGCCACCTCTGCCAAGTATCTCTAATAATCTCAAGGACTACTATAAACTCCACCTACTTCCCACCAGCAAGATAAAAGTGGGCACTTTCACCCCTATTTTCAACGCTCTCTTCCTCTGTCAGCTAATTCTTATTTGCATTTTTATAGTTATCTCTCCACCCACCCCGGCCCCCACCTAGAGAAATCCACCATCTCTGCCTGGAGCTCCGGCCCTCTCAACTGTTTTCCTTCCTTCCTCTGAACTGCTGTAATGAAGCTGACTATTTATATTTATTTGCTGCTTTTTATACACTGACTTGTATTTTTAGCTTGTTTTTTAGCCATCTGTGTCTCTGTCTCCCCAACTCAGTTTGAAAGGTCTTCAAGGGTAACTATTGTGTTCTAAGTGTTATTTGTTTATACTCGAATCCAAGGCCATAGTGAATCTCAAACAGAAACGGGGGCAGGAGGGCGCTGCGGGAAGAGGCAGGAGCAAGGGTAGCAGAGTCCATGGAATGGGTGTATATTCAGATGAAGCACTCTCCCTTCCCTTGGAAAACGATGACCTCACATCTTATTACTTACCCACGCTGAATGCTCACTGCAGATCCCAAAATTATTTTTTCAAAGAGCAGTGATCGATTATTGATTTGGTAGGATATCAAGACCTCAAACTCTGCCACTTTCATGGAGGAATCAAAGACAGTGTGTAGCTTAAATGTCATTAATGGGTCTCGATCAACACAATATGTATGGAAAGCAAATTAGAAGTACCTAAAGATTTTATTAAGTACAAACCCTTAGACCCACCAATTCCACTTTTCCAGAGTGATCCCAAAATATGCTCATAAAAGAGCCCGAGGATATAAGTTCAAGAATGTTCTTTGCAGCATTATTTGTAAACCAATAGAAAAGAGACAACTTAAATATTCATCAACACGAGAAAAGGTGAATTATACAAATTGTGCTACCTGTATAGTATATAAAACTCAGAAGGAGTTGAAAAAAATTGAGGTAACTGTGCATATACTGCCACAGAAAGAAGAAGGTAGTTGCTTACTGAACCAATAAAGCAAACTGCAGTACAGAATGTAACATATGATGGGGGGATTATACAAATTATTAACAGTGGTTATCCTTGGGGAGTAAGATAGGGAAACTTTCACTTTTGTATGCTTCTGCAGGGTTTGACTTTTTTTTCAATGAGCATGTTCTCCTTTCGTTATTAAAAAAAACACAATAAAAATATAGGATTATACAATTTGCAAAATAAGTGACAAGGAGGAACCTAGCTATTCCTTCAACAAATGTCTGACATATGGTAAGTATGTGCTCAATAAAGATCTACTGACTGAAGGAGTATCTGTGGAGTTTCTACTAGGATACAGCAGAAGGTGGGAATGGAATTAGATAAAGAAGAGGGAATCAGGCACTGGGTTTTCATTTCTGATTGAACAACCGACTGACCCCCTTTCCATTACATTTGAAGACTGATCTGAAAACCTCTTAGATTCTGTCCACCTTAAGAAATGATTAAAGTGCTCAGAACATAAAATGCTGACCTTTCCCTTGTGCAATTGCTGTTTGTCACATGGAGTTTAAGGTAAGACAAGTATGAACCACTTTGGTTTTGTTCTCTGGTTGCTAGCAAGCACTGGAGGGGAAGTCAGAAAACTTGTTAGGGCACAGGTTTCCCAATTCCTTGTCATGGCTGGTCTAACATTAAGGAACTCTCCAGGAATTGGTTAAGAAAGTCTAATCCACAAAGAGTCTTCAGAGCTTTATTAAGGAAGGATTCGGGGCTTTGAAAGTCAGTGGCCTGGAATGATGGCACAAAACCCAGGTCAGTCTTTCCTATATACGACCTAAGGGGCCTATATGGTGGAAACTTACAGGCGTAAGCCCTATATAAGATACTACGTATCTTTAGGAAGGAAAAAAAGCCCAAGGTAATAAAGGTTTTTCAAAGCACTGTCTTCATTCCTCAGGAGAGTCTTGTCTTACTTCCAAGTAAAAAGATATCTTATGTCCCTAATAATTTCAAGAGAAGGAAAGCACAGCCCATATTTCTTGAATGTTTTCATATTGCTATGATCTACATATTAGGAACCTGAGACTAGATTCTGTTTAAATGCACATTTGAAGCCCCTTGGGTGTCATAAAGTCACACTTTCCCAAGTGAGAATATAAATATAAGTATTTGAATTGACTTAAAACTTCCTTGACTTAAAAACAAGGGCAAGGTGAGGTGATGGAAGGGTGCTGTCTGCCCCACCTCTACCAGGTGATCTTTAATGCTGTAGCCAAAATTACCTCCACCTGCTGAGATGGTTGGCCCACCTCTTTCAGTGCCTTCTACTCCTTCATTCAGGCAACTTCTTCTCTCCCCATGAGGCCTGCCCTCACTTATGGAAAACTGCCAGCCAATGTGGTAACAGGCATATGAATGTCTTACCTGTTCATTTTTTAAAAGGTCTTACAGTGTATTCTTGAGGTAACTGTGCATATACTGACACAGCTACTTATTGAACCAATAAAGCAAACTGAAGTGCTTTCTATTTTAAACTGGAAAAGTCCCTAAAGTCAGAGATGGTAATTAGATCTGCAAGGTGCGAAATGCAGCCAAAAGGTCCTTTAGAGGTGCTTGCTGGATGATCATATCTTGCTAGGGGTTTATCAAGACTATCGTCACAGGGACAGTTTCTTCCTCCAGTGTCTGACTTCCTCTCTTATCCTGATAAACAAGTATAGCCACTGCCATTTATTAAGCATTTATATGTGTCATTGGTTTTAATTGTTTCATGTAACTTACCTTTAAAATAACCCAATGAGTTACATATTGTTTTAACTCTCTTTTTACTATGGAATAAATTAAGGCCCAGAGAGCTATGTTCCTTAAGTAATTTGACTATGATCATACAAATGGTAAGAGGTAGATCTACCATTTCAATCTTGCCTGACCTTCCAGTGCCCTGGGGAGGCTCAGATCCCTTGGAGGATTATAAGTGTTGAAAAGAGAGTTGGTAAACCAGTATGAATAATGGTAAGTCAGAATGAGAAGCATGTAGCCATCATTAAAGTACTCATTTCTGATTCTCATATATGATATATGGCAGGGCACATTCAATAGAACTTCGGACTTGAATCTCAAACTAGTGCGGTTTCTGCTCATTTCTATAACACAGCCCCTCTGCTTAGCTCTTCAGGGAGATGTACTGTGGACCTTAAAGACAGGTGAGAGACCAGGGGAACCAGATTTACAGGGCTTAGCCTCAGAGCATCAGTGTGAAATAAATTCCCCATGCCCTTGGAGGTAGGCAAGATAAAATTGCAGGAAGGAAAAAATATTGACCGGCAGCCATTTGAAAGTGTCATCACCTGTTTCCCCTTACATTAAGAGTAACTCGTATTCCTTTACTCCAATATCTATTTTTTCCTCATGGAGCTAATGGTTCTACGAGGACTTAAGAGACAACCTGTAGCCAGCCAGTACTTCCCATAAGGGTTAATGTGATCAGAAATAGAAAGCAGAAGAGATCAGACGTTGCTAAAGATCATGTAGCTCTGTCCAGGTTCTTCAGGAAGAGCACTGTGAGCAATTAGCAAGTTCCTGGTAACTATTACCAACAATAGATCACGTCTGAAGCAGAGTCAGTGCAGAGTGTAACTTGGAAAAAACAAAATGGTTGCCACACTGATTGTCTCAAACACACAGTCGGATAAAGACATTTACAGGCATTCATCACTGCAGATGATACAGTAGTCCCCATACATGAGTCAAACAAAAACAGGAGTAAACCATATAGTGTGAAGTCCAACAACGTGCAGATTACTCTTGTAATGACTGCTTTGATGTGCATCACAATACATCAAACTTATACCTGTCTTTTCCTTGAGTAAAAGAGAGAGGGCTGCTTGCTGGTACTCTCAACACATGTGCATTCTATTTATTGAGTTGTTGACACTGTTGGAACACCAGGAACTTTAGGGGGCTGGGACTGATATGGCAGATGCCTATTGAAAAAGGAGGTGAAGGGAAGAAATGTAAATTCGACTATGAAAACTTGCCTAGGCCCAGTCCTGGAAATGGAGTGCTATCCCTTCCCCCCGCCGCCACCAGTACATTAGCCTTCTCAACCTGCTCAGGCTCCAAGCCCAGCCCAAGAAGGTACAGCGAGGGTTAATGTCCCTAAGACACTGGAAGGCTTTTGATGAAAGGCCCTATGTAAGTATAAAGTATCACCATGAAGCTGGAGGATTCTATTTCAGCCTCCTCATTGTGTTGTTGACAGTGCATACTGTGAGTTTGACATTTTTAACTACTTTGCTTGCCTCAAATAAAAAAGACTGGACAAGAAGAGGTGGGAAAAGGGGAGGAGGAGGGAGAGGGGGACCATATTCTTCCCCTGACTTTGATTTTACACAACTCCCTTGTACAGCATTAAATTCTAGTTTGCAAGTCTGGTCCAATGATGCTACTTCAGAGATTTATGTAAATTCATTAAACAAGATGCAAGTTGCATTCCTTTTAACCTGAGAACAGAGTCCTCCTGAAACCAGAGCCTGAGGGAGGTTTCAAGGGACAAGGCTGTCTGTAAACTGAGAAAGCAACTCATTTTGTGGCCTGTAGCAGTGATTGTCTGAATAAAAAGACCCTGAGTTCAATTTCCATCAGATACCAAGAGGGCATTAAAATCAGTGAGAGCACTAAGAAAAGGAAGGGGATGGGGGACAGCCACTGACTTTCCCAGTGTGTGACCCAGATTGTTGCGTGATTAGCGCCTTCAATAAAGCCCGCCCTAAATGGCAGAACAGCCAGCTCCCCATGGTTCCTGCAACACACTGGGGCTCTGGCATCTTATAGTCCCTGCCCCCACTGCTTCATACCAGCCCCTGACAACACCCCTGGGATTGGGAGAGGAAAAGCTGATAACAGTGCTAGGGTGCCTTGGGAGGAGACAAGGTGGGGTCCCCAGGAGACAGACTCCCAGGCTCTGGAACCCCTGCCTGCATTTGTCCAAATGGCCAGCAGAGCCCAGGGCTGACTGGAGCACTCAGGCAGCCCCAGAAACCCTTCTTTTGTGCTGACAAATCTCCTTAAGTCAAAAAGACAAAAGTGGGGATGCTGGTAGGGGAGACAGGTCATTAAAGCTGTCCGTTCCCCCTTTGGAAGCATGAGCACTAGTGCAGACACACACACACACACACACACACACACAGGGGTTCATTAAAGCTGTCCCTTCCCCCTTTGGAAGCATGAGCACTAGTGCACACACACACACACACACACAGATTGAGGCTATTTTTCCTCTGATCATCTGATAGTTTAAGCTCCAGAAACACCTCATGTTTGTGGCAAAAATCCTCTAGGGCCCTTAGGAAAAGCTTTCTTACAGATCGGGGTGGGGGGGTGGGTGGGCAGCCCTCTTCAGTCTGACCCCAACCAAACAGCTCTGGGAAGTCAACAGAAGTGGCAAACATGGAAGGGCAAAGCAGGAAGACAGCTGCCTGCTCAGGTGCAAAGAGCACCTTTAGATACATAAGGCAGAGGCTCCAGGAGATGTGGCAACCTGTGCTTTGCCCCTGAGGGCTTCTCTAGATCCAGGGCAAGCACCACTCTTGCCCCGGCTGGCCCCACAGAGGGGAAAAGTGGTCACCATGCCAGCCTGATGATGCACATTTAGTCTTTCTCCTAGGAAAGGAAGTACCACACTTGCCTCTCATTCCAGGCAAACCTCACCGCACTGTGGAGAAACAATCCTGTGTCCCAAAAACTCAGTATTAGAATCCTCTGTAATTCCCCTGAGACTTCAGAAACCCTGAGGGACCCACTCTGGGCTATTAGACCTTTGGAGATTAATAGAGCCCCTCAGCTGTATTGTCACTGCTGTTTTAAGCTTTATATTTTATATCAATCCAGGGGAATTACTTTAAAACAGATTAAGCCTTTTCCAAGTACGATAATCTGTTGCTAAACCTAAAAATCTACTGGTGGGGAAATTATTTTTTCTGTACAGCCTTCCTACTAACAAAGGAGAATAACCATTCAATGTATTAGTTATCATTCATTACTTTGACTGATTATAATAACACGAGTCCTATCAGTCAAGCACACGAGATGCTGTTGTTAGGTTAAAAATCACTTAATGACATGGCTAATACCTTTTGAAGAAATATAAAAATGACAAATTCCATGTTTTATAAGAAAACGAGTGCAGTTAATATAATCAGGAGGTCTTGGAAGGTTATTTTAGCAACACAATACTTTTGAAATAAAATCTTAGGTGGAACTGGATTACATAAAACAGTTCAGAAGTGCTATCTATTGGTGAGGTCCTACAGCCCATCCTGCCGGCCCTCCCCCACTCCCACCTACCAAACCTAGCAGAAATGATACACGTTTACAGGCAGAGCTGGATATTTTGAACTAAATGACATTATTACTTCCCTGTCTACTTTATCCCTATTGACCCCTGTCCTCTGAGCCCTTTTGACCCATACCTTCTGCACCACCCAAGTTAGCACTTAATTATACACAGCAAGGACTGTGTGTTCATATTTGCCATTCGGAGGTAACTCTTACCTCCCAACCAGATTGTAGGCATCTCGACAGAGAGACCATATTTATACTTCAGTAGTTCCCTCTGTGCCAACATGGTACCAGGAATGTACAAGCTGATTGTTCACAGGGATTTATTCCAATTAAAGAAGAGGACTTAAAAGTCACAGGAGGCCTAAAAGGTAAGAGAGAATGCATAGATTTGATCCAACCTAGGATACAAGTCACAGACTTGAATGGACAGTGGTGAAAGGAAGAGGCAAGTCATCAGGGCCTAGGATAAGGAAACCTGGCTGCCTTTCTTCTTTTTCTCCTATCTTTTCCTTCCTCAGCCACCCAACTTCCAAGCCACATGTCAGGTACACATTATCATACCTGCCTTTTCCTCCAATATGCAATTAGCATCACTTAATAATGGTGGAAAATGTGTTAGGAGTCTAGAGAAAATAATTTATTATTGTCTAGCAAATGTCATGTGAACTTGAGGACTACGCCAATACATTAATCTTTTAAAATATTATCTTTTAATGTGTTATTGATTTTGCTAATTCATTCACTGAGTCATTCACTAAACATTATATGGAACAGTTTACAGTTTATACAACAAATCCTCATTGAGCACCTTCTATATTCCAGGCTCCGTGCATATTGTAGACCTGAGCAGCTACGAAACTCATAGACTATTCTGTGGGTATCTGCTGATTGGAAAATGTGATAGAAAATACATTGAAAAAGATGTTTCCACCTCCATTTTGATAAAAATAAAGTCAAAGTGTAGGGGTTATTAGTCTAAGGATGAGAAGTGGCAACTGAGACTGTGTGTTAGAAACAGAAAAGTTAAGGCAACCTGCCAATAAAATATAGATGCAACAAACCTCTTGGATCGAAGAACTTAGTTATTCGCAGGGAGCCAAGTTCATCAATGGAAATGTAATTGTTCACTGGGTGTGAACTATGGTTTATATGAGGTCAGAAAGTCTGAAAGTCACCGTTAGGCTTTTCCTGAAACACATTCCATATTTTGGAAAGAAAGTAAGCAGGTCGTGCTCTCGTTTCAATATAGAGACAAGACCAGCTTCCACTGGATACTTTGGGCTTTGAACTTGGATTAAGCAACCCTTATAAATGTGCTCCCAGAAGCAGGTAACTTCCCCGCCCCATACCAAACTTAATTATGTCCAGTTCCCAGAGAGAGACTCAATCACTCTAGGAGGAGGGAAAATATACACCGGGGGTCAATTTGGGTGAAACTGGCTAACTTTGAAACACTTACCACCCCTCTGGGGAGAGAGAAAGCAGGAAAGAAGCAAAGGATGTTCCAGAATTGATAAGGTGAGGGAAGGCTCAAGGGTTGTTCCAAAATGTACATGGGTGCAGGAGCACCCCAGTCTGAAGATACTGGCTCTGGACCTGGCCTGACAGCACCTATGGTCTTGTAAGCATCCGGGTGCACTATGGCATTTAGCCCTGGTTTGTGTCTTAGATTTATTGCTTATTTTACCATTCTTTCCCTTTCCTCAGTATTTTGTTCTCAATAATTTTCTCTTCTAATTCATTGCCCTCATGTTCAGTTTTCTTTTGATCTATATTTATTAGCTGTCAAGTACATGTGAAGCACTGCAGGAACTATCAATAGTGTCTCTGGTCTCTGCCACCCTTAGCCACACGGTAAAACATCTGTCCATGGTTTCCCAACCTTCTACCATCCATCATCCCATGGCTATATAGTTGTGACTCCAAGAGGTGGCCTGAAAGTGGCTTTGTGTCAATCTACCTAGGACCCAGGTCAAGCACCCTCGGAAAGCCCTCAGTCCAGGCAAACCAAGAGGGCTGGCCACCCCAATGCACCACGATTTCTATTAGCAACTTCCCAAAGCCTCAAAAAAATCAGCGTGTTTCTATACAAGTCCCCCAACACCCTCAAATTGCTTCCATCGGCCCCTCCCATGTGAAGATTCTGCTTGACTTCCTCTACTTCCTGTTGAGCCCCAGAAACATAAACCTCTGTCCCATTCTTTTGTTTCCATCTTCCTTGCCACCCTTCCGTCTTTCAACAACCTCCTTGTCTTCCCCGACCTGTCCCTGTAAACAGCATTTGGCCAAACTGTGAACACTTCACAAAGAGATGCTGTGGTGTGCCTTCCTGGCCTCATCTTTTCATCTGGAACTTAATCTGTGGAGGACAGGGACTTGCACCACACAGAACCCTCCTCAAGCAGCACAGAGCCTGTGGCTGTCAGCTCCTTCAGGATGTACCTCGCCCAAGGACCCATCCTTACCAAAGTGGCCCATATCCAGTTATTGATTCTTGTAGGAATATAAAGACCAAGAAATTCTGTGTTGTTTCGGGTCACTACAACAGGCCATATGTATTTTACAGCAGCCTGCAGGGTTGGCTGAGGCTCTGCCAAGGCTGCACCACAGTTCACCTTCTCCCTGTGAACAATCCACATTCTTTTCCTCAGCTGCCTCTCCCGAATCAACATCCCACGATATCCTGACCCCATCGATGTACAGACTCTGTCCCAGTTTCTGCTTCTAGAGAACTCGACCTGTGTCATAAACTTAAACCTCGAGAACTTTTTAAGTACAAAGTGGGGAAAATATGGTTTCTCCAGAGTCCTCAGTAAAATTTATTTTCTTCGGTAACTAGGACACTGAATCAGGGTAAGAAATTACAATCTAGAGAGCCATGGGATATGCTCCAGTACAAAGGCAATCTAACAGATAATTTGAAAGCAACACACTTAATGCAGAGCAGAGCAGCTTCAATAATTAAATAACATAGATAAGGTAAAATAATAACAACAGTAACTGTATTGACCATACACATTTACATAGCACTTAGTATGTGCCAAATGACTTACACAGCACTTTAAATGTCTTAGCTCAGTTAAGCTTCACCACAATCGCTTGAGTTAGGTCCATCCATGATTTTTGTTTTACAGTGAGGAAACCGAAGCACGAATCAGTTGAGTTACTTGCTTAAAGTTGCAGGGCTCATGAGTGGGCAGAGCTGGGATTTTTAACTAAGCAGCTGGCTCCAAAGTCTCCACCAAACTAATGCCAATGTAGTATTTGTACTCAATATATTTAAACGAGATCAAAGAAGAGGGGGAACAGTAAGTGAGAAATCGGGCAATGAGGAATCTGAGGACACACAGGGTTCAAAGGGACAGGTCAGATGAGAGATGAAGACAACACATCACAGCACAGACAGAGCTTGATCTTGATTCTCTGGCCAGATCATGGCCAAGCCTACATCCTTCCTTTACAGGGCAGAAGGCCAGCTCAGAGTTGACCAGCTTAAGTCCACATGTAAAGGCAGAAAGTGGGTGTACCCGGCTAGACTAA
>NW_006442484.1:12851971-12873366 GCF_000325575.1 Pteropus alecto
GGTCTTGACAAGAATAGGAAATAAAACTGCCTCAGTGGAAGGGAAACAAATGATAAGATCAATGTCCTCATCCCACCCATCGTAATAAATATCACCCTCCATTATCAATAAGCTACATCGATGTTTTGACAATATTCCTTTTTCCCTAAAGAAATCCTCTATATCAAACTGAGATACAGCCAGGCACAATTTGAAACCTTCATGTCAATGTCCCTGTTTCATGTATGTACTTCTCTCTCCCCATTACGGTTTTGCCATGAAAACATAATTCCTTTAATTCCCAGCAAATAGGGTAAATAAAAAGCACCATCAGTATATTTGACTTCTGTATATGTCAACACATAAGACAAAGATGAAATTGTTTTCTTTTCCTTTTATCCAACTGTGGACAAGCCAGTGAGCCCACTGCCAACAAACACATCAATCGAAAGGTACAGAGCAAGCCATGGATTCCTTCCCTAATACTCAGGAGGCAAAGTATCCTGGCTTCCCCTTGTGAATTGTTTGCTTGCCCATGGGTTACTGCTAAAATGGGATGACCCAGGTCACTGCTGCTTTTTAGAGATGAATTTTTATACCACGTTCTACCTCCTGCCTCTCTGCAGGGGAAAACAGAAAAAAGATAAATAAATTTTTTTAAAATCCTTCATTGCAAATTATTCATATTCTAAGTCTTTGGTCAAGCAGGATCTAAATTCCAGTATCTCTGTTTCTCTGAGCCCTGTGTATTATTCAGATGGATGTGGAAACTGAACCCCAGGCTAGAAACATAGAAGAGAAAAAAGCTATTTTCTCTTTTACTGTGGAAACTCTGTGCACCATGGAGTGCTAAGGAGAAATGAACAGCTTTAATAACTTGGGGGGACTGCTGCCTCTACCTTAGCCAGCTTAATGGAGTTATGGTGCAGCATAAATCACGGTGTCTAATGCAGGCTGTCTCTTGACTGCTCAGAGATGCTTCTTACCCACTTGGAACAAATCAGCATGGTTTATTCCCACAAGATTTAATCACTTCTCGGTACCTTAGAACAGGGGTCCCCAACCTCCAGGGCCACAAATCAGTACTGGTCTCAGGCCTGTTAGGAACCAGGCCGCACAGCAGGAGGTGAGCAGCAAACAAGTGAAATGAAGTTTCATCTGTATTTGCAGCCACTCCCCAGCACTGGCATCACCACCTCAGCTCCACCTCAGATCATCAGGCATTAGATTTTTATAGGAGCACCGGTCCCTGGTACAAAAAAGGTTGGAGACCATTTCCTTATGACATCCAGTGTGCAGACCCTAAGAGATAAGGGAACATTATGGATGTACTTTGGTTTTCTATGTAATGCTTCCATCTTGAATGCACAATCACACTATCAAAAATATTAGTCATTATTTTTTATGACCATGCCTCAAGCTTATGCCCACATATTTGAACATATAACCCACCCAGAATGCATAATTAATATAAAGCCTCTCTGTATCTCTCTGTCTCTGTCTCTCTGTCTCTCTGTCTCTCTGTCGCTCTCTCAGACACACACACACACTCACACACACACACACAGTTTGGAAATAAATAGCTCCAAACTTAATAGCTTAATAATACACACAGGTAAAAAATTATTACAATCAGTTATTAAAAAGCTCACTAACAACCTGTTTTTTTCCTTTGCTTCCAACCTTCTCTTTCCTTCCTCTTGCCCACCCTTCTTATGTGATTTAAGTCAAGAAGAACTTAGTATCTACACTATTCTTTCAGAACCGTTTCACATGGAATGACTTCATCATAAGTTAACCCTCCATTGCTGCTAAAATAAATCTGTATTGAATGAGGACATTTGTTTTCCTCTCTTCAACATGAGTTTAAAAAAATTTTTAAGTAAACTTGGGAAGGAAATGTCTCAGATACATCTGGGTTCCTCGTAAATAGCATCAAACTGCTGCCTGCTTGTAAGACATGGTTGGAGATGGTTATCTAATTGGACTTGGATGTCAGCACCCTCTTCCCTGTCCCCATCCATTTCCTGGGGTGCAGGATCCTTCCTGTGGAGAAAGAGCCCCTTCAATTGGGACACACTGGCAACTTAGGCCCCTCTGTTCTGCTTCGTGGGTCTATTGGCCATCTCGAGGCCCAGGTGTCAGTTTGGGATTGCATTCTCCCAGGGCAGGCATCTGGCCCTGGATCCTTGGCAAACCAACTGTGACAGGTTCCTCCAACAGCTGCAGTGGCAGGCTGAGCTTCCAGGTGATTAAATAACGCTGCTTTCTGGCCTGCTCATGTGTTTGGATTGAAGCCATCTTCCTGGAACAGGTCTGAATCAAACATGACTGTATGTTCACCGACCGCAGTTTAGAATCTATGGGCTGAGGTCCTCTCTGAAATTCTGAAATGTCCCCTTATCTCTCCCAGGCCACTCAAACCCAGAGTTATCACAGACATATCCTTGGAAATATGAGATCCTCCACTTGTCTGAAAAGTAAAATTCCACTTTTCATTGTAAGTAATTGTTAAATTTGATAGCACTGCTTTGAAGCAGATGCTGATTCTAACTCTAGCTAGAAAATATTCTTTTCTTGCGATATCGATGCCCATGCAATACACATTCAGCTACATGTGTATACCAGATGAAGCTATCAATCAAGGAGAAATATGCTCAATATATTTACATTTTTCAAAAACACAACACCACATCCTGGACAAATAATTAAAAGACTGTTTTTTGGTGATGCTTAATGCTGTTGATATGCACATATCAGTGGCCTCCCACTGAATAAAACACGCAAATCCACAGCAGGTGGTGGTTTAATTTAATGATAGCTAAACTGCTGCAAGGGGATACTATAGACCTGTGGTTTTTAAAGTGTAGTCCCTGGACCGAAATATCAGTGTCACCTGGGAGCTTATTAGAAATGCAGATTCTCAGGCCCAACCTCACCTACTGAATCAGAAACTCTATGGGTGGGGCCCAACAATGGTTCAACAAACTCCCCAATTTATTCTTATGCATGAAAAGTTTGAGAACTACCATTTTAGGTGAAGCTGGGGCCTGATATGATCTAATTGAAGGAGTGTGGGGATTTCTCTGGAGAGAGAAGCATGCATGCTCTCCATCATGATCCACTCATACTTCAGCTAGATCTAATTTATGCTGCTACTACTAGTCTCTCCTAAAAGGTGCTATTACCAGCTGTCTAACTCTCCATTCCCACAGGATTATACACTCCCCCTCCCCATTCACATACTAGCAATTAGCTGGTGATTTGCTGTAACATATGCAGCTCTGAAGACATCCAGATGTATCAATTCTACTCAAAAACCCTCCAAGGGACAGACATAAATGTCCTTATTTTACAGATGACATAAATCTAGGTTGCCAATGGTCTTTCAATTAAGACAACATAAAAATAACTATGGATTTGCCCTTTGCTGTAGGGAATGGCATATTTCCAGTCTCCTGGTCCATTAAACCTGGTATGAAACCTGAAATCCTAAGACACTTCTCTAAGCCTCACTCATCCTCTACGAGGTAAGACGGTAGGATAAACATACTGTTATTTGTTCAAGATGTCTCCAGTCAGCTAATAAAAATTGTCATTAACAAAAAGCATCTTGCAGAACAGAATTTGGGATGCTACTCATTGTTGATGAGGCCATGGTGAAACAGGCATCTTCATACAATCCTAAGAAGAGTTACAAACTGGTACACCTTTCTGGGAAGCAACTTAGCATATCATTTGACTTAGTAATTACACTTATTGGAATTGATCAAAAGGAAATTATCCAGAGATGTTAAAAATGATTAATATATAAGAAATTTGTCTATAATAGTATTTTTAAAAAGGAAAAAAATCTACATTTCGTAATATATGGTTAAATAAACTGTAGTTCTTCCATAAGATGGATTATAATGCAGCCATTTATAGGTAGATCCTTTAGCACAAGTTATTAAATAATAGTCATGAGAAAAAGTTAGGTGAAAATAATAGGATAAAAATCTATAAACGTAAATTTCCATTAAAAAAAATTCTGAATGAACATATAATATACTCACAATACACATGTCCACGTAAAAACACAGAGATATGCATTGAAATGACTGAATAGAAACCACAGATATATTAGGAATGGTCAAGGTTTCATTACACCAAACCTGGGGAATAAACATTATCCCCATTTTACACATGAGAGAACAGAGGTCCATAAACACACAAGTTAGATTGTCCAAAATCATTTAATAAATAGAGTTCAAGGTCATGCTTGTCTGAATCAATTGTCCACTGCTTCTGATAGCATAAGTGGTTTGACACATCATGGTTGAATTGGGATGGCAAGTCAGGTTTCTTACTTTTGTTTACTGCTCTGTTGCAAGGAACACACAAAATATTGTTCAGCCATAGGACAGACCACCTCCACCTAGATTGCCTCCAGAAGCAATAATAGTAAAAATTACAATTATTGAATGCATAATATGTATTAAGCATGTGCTAATCATTTTACATATTATTTCACTTAAAAATTTTTATTACAGTAACTCTATTATAAGCACTTTTCACCTTATTTTACAAATGCAGAAACAGTCTCAGATGGTTTAAGTATCTGCTCTGCGCACACAGGTAGAAAGTATCAAAGTCAGAATTCAAACCATCTGTTGGACTACAAAGTCTGTGCTCTTAATTTCTTCATGCTCAAATATTTCTAGAGAAAAAGATTCCTCCAGTTCCTTCCATCTCTTAATCTGGCATCAAGTTTATGTGTTTTGCCATAAATAATATCTTGGCAAGTTGCTGTTCATTAAAAAAAAGTGAGAACAAGCATTGTTGGCCCTCGTAAGAGCCTAGGATTAAGAATGAGCAGATATTAGAGATAATGGACTGATCTGGCATTTTTTTCCCTCAACATCTTTAGCATGGAGTTCATTAAGAATGAAGATTTTTAATAGTAAAAGTACATTCGGTTACAATTAATTCAGACCCTTAGTATGGCCTCATTAAATACTTACATATTAATGACCAATTGAAGCCAAACATTCTCTAGGTGTCTCAGAAGTGTCCAGCAAGCTGTCAATGCAATGCCACGTGTCTGGCAGGACACTAATACCTTCGCTGAATTCCTAATCACTTCCTTTCCTTCTGCTTCCAAAGCCTGGCCAGTTCCTGAACCCTTTTATATTTGATCTGGGGGCATATATCCTTGCCCTCACTCACCCTTAAGATGGGCGATTTACCATGGCCTTGACTTCCTCCCTCAATGGTCACACTCACTTATTATTATATCGTATATTATTATGTCGACCTCAGGAAAAGAGGTACCAGATTATTCCTCAAAGTCTGATGTTCCCAATGGGTTCTTCTCCAACAAATGGTTCATACACCACTTAGATGTACCTTCTTTTAATCCTCAGAGTGGTAGTATGAGCAGATGATAGCTACATCATGATAAGAGATCTAGGGTAAAGTCAGTTGGCACTTGATCCCATTTTAAGATAGTGATATCACACACATGTGCATGCACATAACCTTCAGGATCTAGGCAGGTAACATAAAAAGAGCAGAGTGGAGATACAGTAGAGAATGGTGGGGACTGTGATGAACTGGAAAACACATGGCCAGCAAAAGGCTTTAAAATCTACAGTTTTTTATATACTTGGTGATCCAAACAAAAGAGATCTTCATCCTATGATCTCTGAATTAGACAATCAATCTTTTAGCCTTGACTTACTTCTATCAAAACTTGAATTCAGAAAAAAAAAAAAATGGGTAAAGAGACTCATTTTAGGGGTGTGTCCTGGCCCTAATCTATCAGGCTACCATCAATGCCTCTGAATTAATCCTCATTTTTCTTCATTAAGCAACAGGCTGACACCAATCCCACTACAATATCAGTCATCATATTTTTCAAGAACAGGGAGTAGGTAAGAACAAGAACTTGGGAGCCAGATTGAATTCCAGGTGCACCATTTACTAGCTAGGTAACATAGGGTAACTTATTTTATAGTGCTCTGATCTATAAAATGTAGAGAATATCTCATGGAGTTGATGTAAATTACTTAGAACAATTACTTAGAACAATGCCTGGCACATAATAAAGGCTCAGTGTCAGATAATAATCTTTGTGTGACCAACCGAAATGCCTCAAGTCTGCTTCTGAGAGGACAACATACTTAGTCATCTCTGCTTGGCAGGGAACATTAGAATGGAAACATCTAGAACTAATTACATCTTCCTGGGAGAGGCACTGATGTGGATGACAGAAGAGTGGTTAAATTTCATACACACAGTTTCCACCTGAAGGGAAGGGTGGGAAAAGCCCTCAGGGTGGCAGAGGAGAGCTGGGTTGGGTTTGAAACTAGGTTTGGACCAGTTGGAAATGCAGACAGTGCAGAAAAAGAGTTTGGTCTTAATCAGCTTTCCTGCACTATGAGAATGAGGGTTTTCTGGCATTTCTTTCTCCCATATCCTCCCTTCTCATCATCTTAATTTTAAAACACCTGGCCATCAGCATCCAATCCATGCTTCCCTCTCCTCAAAGCATCCATTCTAGAAAATTGCCTTTTCCTCCCTGACTCCAACCAAAATGCCAGAATTTTATAAGGAAAGCAGTCTGATTTTACCAATTTACAGGCTAGTGTTCATGACTGATTATTTCATTTGAATTTTAACCTTTATTTTTCATCAAGACTTTCTAGTGTTTCTACTACAATATTTTTCAAACCATGGTTCATAACTCATTGGTAGTTAAATCAGTTCAATGAGTCCAGACAAGTATTTTATTATGGAAACAAAATGGAAAATGTTAAAATATAATTAAAAGGAATATAAAATAGAATACATGTCATGTAGTAAATATATCTATATCTATGTCAATTGTTTCATGATCTAAAATGTATTACTTATGGAATGTCCATGATCAAAAGAGTTTTAAGAAATACTGCTCTAATGAAAAGTCCCATAGTCTGATGTGCTTGTGATCTGGCCTAATGAAACTCATGATTCCCCTCTTCATTCCCTTCCCTTCCCCTCCCCTCCCCTCCCCTCCTCTCCCTTCCCTTCCCCTTTCCTTTCCTCTTCTTTCTTTCCTTCCTCCCTTCCTCCATTCATCGGAAATTTATTGAGAGCCTACTGCAAGCCAGGAACTATTCTAGGAACTAGAGGTAAAGAAAGGAACAAATCCATAAAGTTCCTAGTCTCTTAGAGCTTACATTCTGAAAGGAGAAGTTAGGTAATAAATACATAAACAAAAATATGCATAAAAGTAGGGATAAGTGTTATGGGGAATAAATAGGAATGGCAAGGATAGAGGTGATGAGTTTGGTCAGAAAATGTGTCTCTAACATAGGAGCACTGAAGCAGACTTAAGAAGGTGGGGAAGCAAACTGTAAGAATAGTTTAGGGACAAATGTTCCAGGCAAAGGGACCAGTTGAGCAAAGGCCATAATCTGCTTGGCGTTGAGAAAGAATAGCGAGAAGCCAGCATGACGGGTATGAGGGGAAGAGTGAGTGAACATGGGGTAGGGCGGTGGGGGTGGAGACCATGTAGCCACTGTGGACAAGGTGAGGACTCTGGCTTGGACTGAAGCAAGATGTCCGTCCACTAGTTATCTTGTAGCAGAGGCTGATGTGATCCTGCTTACATGCTGAAAAAAAAACACTAGGGCTTCTGGAGAAAGATGAACTGCAGAGCGGTAAAGAAGGACACCAGGATATCAGATAGAATATTTTTTTTGTAATCCAGGGAATCACATGGTGGGTGGCTCTGGCCAGAAAGGCATCAGTGGAGGTGCTAGGATGAGCCCAGAATTGGGATATACTTTAAATGTAGATCAGGCACACTGATGATGTGAACATGAGTGTGAAAGAAATGAGAAAGGCAAGAATAAATCCAAGGATTTTACCTAAAGAACAGGAAAAATGGAGTTGTCTTTCCTAGGAGGGGGAAGCCTAGAGGAGAAGCAGTTTTCCAGGGGAAATCGGGAGTTATTCTGAATATGTTAAGATTGGATGCCTATGAAGCATCTAATTGGAGATGTCCAGTAGGCCATTGAGTATACAAGCCTGGGATTCAGGAGAGTGATCCAGGGTAGAGATATAGATTTGGGAGTTGTCAGTATATAACTACTATTTAAAGCCATGAGGCTGGATGAGATCACCAAAAAAGTGCACATAAATAAAGAACAAAAGATATTCAGACAGTGAGGTAATGTTCAGGCACATTATAGTCTTCTCCATGCCCACCAGATGGCCAAAGCCCCTTTATATGTATGTAGAGAACTTTACAGAAATATCTGAACCACTGCCTCAGGAAGGCTGCCATTCTTTCATTCAATAAATAGCTATTGAATGCCTTATTGGTACCAGACGTCAAAGCCTCTAAGAGAATAGAAGATGCAAAAATGCTAGGCCTTGAAGGAAAAGGAGAGACAATGTACATAAACTCAAACCGATATTATCCCTGCAGGTAAAAAAAAAAAAATTTATCAGGTCTCTCCCTGCTGCCTAAAAGCAACTCGGTCAGGAGGCTGTGGACAATAAAGAACACCCGCGGGCTGGGGCTGATGCTGGTCCCCACAGGTGTCCCATCATAGATCCTTTTCCTGCCACCCTTCTTGGCTGACCTTCTCTCAGCTCTGCCCTGCCTCACCTCTCTCAATTTCAGGACGTTCTCCCAGAGTGTCAGCTTGGCTGGACCTGGTTAACGGGGAAGTTGTCCCAACTTCTCTATCCTGAACATTCTCTTTTCAGCACTTTCAGTAAAAACCAGTGTGATTGGGAGTGGGTGATGGGGACAAAAAGTGATCCTAACAGCTGCAGTACACCACAAAACCCAGCATAAGGATAATAACCCTAAAGGAGGAGTAACTGGTGAATTCCTATTTTAATGAATTGTCATGTGTCTTTAAATAACATCACCTGAGGCGTTAGTATTGTTCAAAGTTGCCCCTCGTGGATACCCAGGGGGAAAAAAAATCACTCCTTTTGCAAAGCCCTCTGACTCACTAAAGTGAAAGTTGTTTTAATAAGCAGTTTTCTTGATGTCTTCTCATATTTCTGAACGTTTGTTCACAATGGATATGCCATGGTGAGTGTGTCATACGTGTGTGTGTATATATGTTGTGAATGTGGTAGCATGTTTCTGTATGAGTGCGTGTGTATAAATGTTTGTGAGTAGCACATATGTATGACTACGAGTGGTGTATGTCTGTGAATGTGTGTCAGTGTTGTGAATGTGTGTATTTGAGTAGCATATGTGTGTTGTGAATGTGTGTGCGTGAGTTGGGATGTGAGTGTGAGTGTGAGGTTGTGTGCTGTGTGTGTTTTGTGTGTGAGTAGTATACGTGTGTGAGCATATGTATGTTGTGAATGTGTGTATTTGAAAGGTGTGCGTGAGTTGGGATGTGAGTGTGAGGTTGTGTGCTGTGTGTTTTGTGTGTGAGTAGTATACGTGTGTGAGTGCATGAGTGTGTGTAGTATATGTGTGAGGAAGTAACTGTGTATATGTGTGTGTATGTGTATGTGTGAGTGAACAAATGTGTGTGTGTGTATGAGTGTGAGTGAATGTGTATGAGTGTGAGTATGCCTCTCTCTCTGAATCTGTCACTCCTGTGCTGGGCCCGGACTGCAAAGAAGCTGTGATAAAGCCAAGACTCACTTGGCAGGAGCTTCCTACCCCTCTTGGAAGATAAAGTAGGGCTGTGTGTCAGGTAGGGCAATGAATCATTATTTAGACCCTGGTGATCAACACTGAACTAAGTGCCCAAATAAACAATGTGAGCTAAGTTGGGGCCTCATAAAGCATTTGGATTGCTGGGTTTCCCTTCCTGATGAGGCAGTGTGTTTGCCAACCCAGGTTTCATAAAGTCACATGTCTCAGAAAACAGCTGCCTCGGTCTGCTGTCAGGGGAGTTGCTGCTGCCTCCTATCCTTTCCAAACAATTTAGGTACCCACCACGCATTGGGGGCACAGACCCCCATACTGCCAGGAAGGAAGGGGAGAGTACTGTGGGGTCCAGGCAGTTGTCAGAGAGAAGAGGGGAAAGGATCATCTGAAAATCCTGGCCCTTTGTTAATTTAACAGCTTGGAGAAAATTTTAGCAACAACTGCCACTGTGGCACCTGGCTCCATCACACTCAAATGGAGGGCTCCTGGGCTATACCCAAAAAACAAAGAGAGATGAAAACACCTGGACTCCACTTTGAAAGCTGCAGAGAAATTTCACAAGCATCATACCTTTCGTTCCTCTTATCAACCTTGAAAAACAAATTGAAGCTCAAAAATGTAGTGTCACAGAAGTCGTCTCAGATATGAGGCTCAAGCCTAGGTCTTTCATTTTTTTCCTATTATTTGTCATAAAAGTAATACATGCTTATTATGGGATTTTTTTTTTCAAACTAAACAGAAGTAAAAAACAAACCTTAGGATGAATCAATTCTTAAGGATAATTATCAATTGCTCAATATGTCTTGCATGTCCTTCCAGAAAGGGTCAATCATTTGCACACAAATATGATTTTTTTAAATATAAATGGGATTATTTTACACATACTTATGATTATCAAACAGTTTCCATTTGACAACTATACCTTGTACAATTTTCATATCAATGTGTACTATCTACATAGAACTCTCTTGAACCAATGCACCCTAAATTCTTTAAACAGCTTCTTGCTGATGAGCGTTTACATGATTTCAAATCCAAGTCTCACAACTGTGCACAGCAGGTTTTCCTGCTAACAAACAACACTGCGCTAGCCAGAGAATAAGAGCTCCAGGTCCATCTACATGCATAACTTATTTATGCATGTAGGTATTTTTTTATATTTTTATAACACTTAATGTCAGATAAGGCTTAATGACTTCAGACTCGTCTGTCTCCTTTCTGAATCTTTTTCTTGTGGCCATGCTCTTGGACTCTGTCTCCATTTCCCTATCAAACTCTTGAATTGCTATCAAGGAACTGGAAAAGAGTTTGTTGACTTCATGTATACCTTCGACTTTGTCTGCATTCTATTCATGGGAACTATTCACTAGAATACCAACAATTTGACATCATGAAGATCAAACTGCTCACTGAATTTTTGTTTCAATCATTGATCTGATGTCATGTAGACACAAATATAGGGATGCATAGATTAACATCTGTTTACTTTTACAACTGACATCTATGATTTTTCTTCATAATATACTTTGCCTCCAATGACCCTGTATATAAGGGAAATTTTGTTTAATTTTTTGTTTGTTTGACATGAGTATAAGATCTGTGTTCAGGATTTGATGAAAAGCATTTTTTTCTATTATGTTTGAAATGCAGATATTTAGAGATTTTAAACTATATGTTTATAAGCATAGCGGCTTCAACAGTGACTGAATGAGGTCTCATTTGAGTTAAGCCTTGTTCTCAACTTTGGTTCAGTCCCCAGGGGACAAAATATACAGTATCCTTGAAGCAGAAAATAGCTGAGTCAGTCCTATTAAAATACAGTTCCAACAGAATCTGTGAACCATGGGCAGTCGAGCACTGGATTGTCTTTCCTGAGGAAGAATCGACAGTTCACAATGGTTATGAGATAAACAGTCATTACTACCATAATTTTAAGTAGATTATCTGTCAACAAAGCTGAAGCAGAATCCACACAGGGAGACCAGAACTGCTTCTTTCAAATATATTTAATGTTGCACATCACTCTACAGATCCGTGTGCTTAAATATGTCTCTAAACTTGCATGTACACAAATGTGAGTATAATTCTCCTGGTCGTCTTCACAAAATAGAAACAAAGAAAGTACCTTAGTCAGCTGTGTAATATAGATAAGAGGATCCTGTACTTTGGAATCTCATGACAAAAATTTCAAAAAAACAGCAGTGTACATGTTGAGACCAACGGTATCTTCTATTATCATTACTGAACATACACACACAAAATAATATTTTAATGGCAAAAAAAAAACCACATTTCAAAAATCTTAAAATGGACTTCAACCTTTTAAAGTGAATACTAAAATCTTATTTGCAAAAAAAAATACTCCCTGCATTATTTTTAGCATTCTCCTTTGGCCAGAAGCTGGGCAAACCGGAACACAGACAAATATTTGGGTGCTCTGGTGGGGAAGTCTGCCACTTATCAGCTCTGCAATCTTGCCTAAGTTATGTCATCTTTCATAGCCTCAGTTTCCTCTTCTGTGAAAGAGATGACGATAGGACTTCCCTTACAGAGATGTCACGGGGATTAAATGACACATGATGCACAGAGAGTACATTAATAGGCAAGCCCCCTGGAGCAGCACTCAGCTCTATCTTAGGTGCACTCAAGCTACCTTTCCCTGTGCATGCGTGAAATATATCCACAAACACTAGGCAGATCCTCTTCCAAGAATCTAGCCATGAGACCAGACCCATGTGGAGCCTTATAGAGAGATGTAGTGATGCTTACAGGCTGTATGCTTTCTTCACACTCAACTGTTCTCCAAGGCACAATTAGTAAAAATGTTCTTCTTCCTCAAAAATTTTCCTTAGGGCTGCAGTACAATCCTTTCACGTGGAGCCAGCCCTTCTTTGATAAGTCCCTGAGGGTGATTAGTTCAGGAGGGGTTGTTATTGCCATGGTGGTACTCTCAGGCAGGATGGCTACAGGATTAGGTGCTGGATTACCATCTTTACCACAGAGAACATCTGACTCTAGACATCAGAAGCCGGGGGAGAGATGTTCCACCTAAGCGAGATGTCCTTTCTTCTCTTTTGCTTTAGCTCACGCATGCAGTCTTCTCAAAGCTCATCACAAATCACCTCTCAGGGTCCCCTGGCCTACTGCCATCTGATGATGGACAAGCTTGTCTCCTGGGTAAAACTGTGACCTCCTAGAGTCTAAGACCATAACTTGTTCATTTTTGGGTCTTTAGAGTCTAGTATAGTACCTGACATCAGGTAGGTACTAAATACATTTTTGGTGAGATAAAATTGAACTGTGTAAAAGAAATGAACGTCTAGCTATCGGATTCCCCTGATATTACCAAAGCACATTCCACTTCCCCTGCTTTCTCATTTACAAGATGGAGATAATTCTTCCCACTGCCCTTTCTCATAGAGTGTTATAAATTGGTCCAGAACAAATTGGACCAATTCTAAAGAAACATTGATAAAGCTTAAACTGGGTGAAAAATAATTATTTTAAAACCTGAAGAGGATATGTTACACCACTTCATTCCTCTGTGTGGATTACACCACTTCATTCCTCTGCTGAGTCACTAATTTTATTCATTTCCTGATTTATATATCACTCACTCATTCTACAAACACACACCAAGCACGAAAGTTGAATGAGACAATACCCTTCCCTCATGGTGCCAATGGTCTCATGGTGGGAAGCAATAAGTAAACAAATATATGCAAAACAATGGAATTTATGCTGTGATAGACATATCACAGCCATATGTGGGACATCAAATACAACTTTCTATGCAAGATGACCATGAGATGACTCCTGGGGGAAGAGCAGGAGTCAAGCAGATGAAGTTGGAAAGAAGGTCACTCCTGGCTAGGGGACAGCAAGGTCAAAAGCAAAGAGACAAGGAGAATCATGGTGCAGACCAATGCCCTGGTTGACACTGTCTCTTTTTGTTTTATTTTAGTGAATGTTGTTGGTGGGGCATGAATGCTCCAGTTCACCATGGGCCTCAGCATGACCCCATTATCTTAGCCTTACTCACTGCGTGTTTATTTCTAACATTGTCAGCCTGGTCCTTGATGACATTTACATTGGCAATGCAGGAACCAAAGGAGGTGATGAGGTTGAGGACGTAGGCAAAGGATAGATCACAGAGGCCTTGGTGAGCCATGTTAAGGAGCTTGAGTTTTACCCAGAGGTTTCTGAAGTGCCACAGAGGATTTCAGGCAGGGCAGTGGTCACACACCAAAACTTTTCTGTAAAGGGCCAGGTAGGAAATATTTTAGGCTTTGTGGGCCATACAGTCTCTGTTGCAACCACACAGTTCTGTGTCAGTAGCATAAGAGCAGCCACAGCCACTCTGAAAACAAACAAATGCGGCTGTGTTCCTGCAAAACTTTACGTATGGACACTGAAATATGAGTTGCATATAATTTTCATATATCATAAAATATTATCCTTTTTCAACTCATTTAAAATGTACAAACCAAACAGACTTCTGGCCAAGATGGTGGAATAGATAAACTCCCACAACCACACCAAAATTACAACTAAATTATATATAGAACAACCATCACTGAGAACCATCCGAAGACTAGCTGAACAGAAGTCTTATAACTAAGGATATAAAGAAGCCATGCTGAGACTTGTAGGAGGGGCAGAGATATGGAACAGACAGGCCCTGCACCCACAATGTGGCAATTAGGAAATGGGAGAGAGATATCTTGGCTGCAGAGGTCCTCCCTAAGGAGTGAGGGGTCACAGCCCCACACCAGGGCCCCCAGTGCTGAGAAGAAAAGTCCCCATAACTCCCTACTGTAAAAACCAGCAGAGATTGTGTCTGAGAAAGACATGGAGCTGTGCAAGATGGAAGACATGGCTCTTAAAGGGCTGGCACATAAACTCGGTCACTCACAAACCTATTTGCTCTAGATGATCCAACAAAGACAGCTTGAAAAGCACCAGGGACATACAGAGAGAAACAAAATTGACTAACTTCCAGGAAAGGTCTGGAGGGGCAGGGGTTAAAGCGACTCTCTCTGGGGATGTAAGCACTGGCAGGTACCATCGTTTCTTTGTGGTATTCATCTCTCAAATTGCCAGCCTAGTGCAAATAGGCACCAAATCTGTGTTCTCCATTAACCTGGCTAATACCATTCACCCTGCTCTAGTGGTTTCCTGAGACACCACACCACCCAGTTTGTTCACCCAGACCACGCCTCTTCCAGGAGCTCCTCCACAGGAGTAGCCTGCCTTGGCTCACACTAGGGACTTTCCCAAAACTTCTCAAAGGTTCACAAATTCAAAACAAGGAGCAACTAGCCTCAGTGTACCTTGTAACTTTTGCTAAGTGGCCCCAAAACCAGCACAAGCAGTAACCACACTCAACTTGTACTGCAACTCCCGTCAGATGGCCCCATGCCCAGCATAAGTGGCAGCCCATCTTAGCCTGGAACATAGCTTCAACTAAGCAGCCACAAGCTGGACACAAGTGGCGACTGGCCTCAGCTCCCATCATTGTGTTTACCGAAGGCTCTAAAGCCTGGTACTAGTGGCAGCCAGCCTTGGTTTGCACCGTAATCTCTCCCAAGTACTTTGGAGCCCAGCACAAATGGCAACCAATAGCAGATCACTTTGTAGCTCCTACCAAGTGGTCTCAAACCTGACACAAGGAGCAGCTGATCTTAGCCTGTGCCAGAGCTCCTTCCAAGAGGCGCCCAAAACAACACACCAAGTGACCAGCTTCAGACCACACCAGAACCCCACCCAACCAGATACATATGAAGGTCAACTCCTGCACAACAACTCATCCACTATAGCAGCCAGCCCTCAGAGACACTCAGCCTGAGGGTTAACCGCACCCACCAACATGCCAGCACCAAAGACCACAGACAACTGAAGGTCACACACAACCCATGCAGTGGACATCCCTGGAACACTCAGATAAGGTGACCAAGGAGACTGCACCACTGGACCCCACAGAACACCTTTTACATAAGACCACTCTGTCAAGACTGGAACACATACACCTACCTAATATATAGAAACAAACATGGTGAGTCAGCCAAAATGAGGAGACATTTGAAATAAACAGGACAAAATGAAAGAACAAGGACAAAACTCCAGAAAAATAACAATGAAATGGAGACAAGCAGTCTACTAGATAGAGAGTTCAAGCCACTGGTTTTAAGGATACACAATGAAAGTGGGAGAAAAATAGATGAATTTAGTGAGAACTTTAACAAATAAATAGAAAACATAAAAATGGAGATAGAAGACATAAAAAGAGAACCAATCAGAACCAATCAGAACTTAAGAACACAATGAAAAAATTCACCAGAGGGAATCAATAACAGATTAGATAAAGCAGAGAATCAAATTGGCAATCCAGAAGGCAAGGTAGCAGAGTGTAGCTAATTGGAACAGAAAAGAAAAAAAGGAGGATAATTTAAGGGACCTCTGGCACAACATCAAGCATACAAACATTCACATAATAAGGGACCCAGAAGGAGAAGAGAGACAGAAGGGAAATAAAAACCTATTTAAAAAAATAATAGCTGAAAACTTCTCTAACCTGGAGGAGGAAATAGACATATAAACCTGGAATCACAGAGAGTCCCAAACAAGATGAACTCAAAGACTCCCCCATCAAGACACATCCTAATTAAAATATCAAAAGTTAAAGACCAAGAGAGAATCTTAAAAGTAGCAAGAAAAAAAACAGATAATCACATACAAGGGAGCTTCAGCTGATAAGACTGTCAGCTGATTTTTAACAGAAACTTTGCAGGCCAGAAAGGAATGTTACAAAATATTCAGAGATGAAAGGCAAAGACCTTCAATTATGATTACTGTACACAGCAGGGCTATGATTTAGAAATGAAGGAGAGACCACAGTTTACACCATTTACAAAAACAAACTCAAAATGGATTACAGACTTAATTGTAAGACCCAAAACCATAAAATTCCTAGAAGATGTAGGTAAATTCTTTGACATCATTCTTAGCAATATTACTTTTTGAATATATCTCCCCAGGCAAGGGAAACAAAAGGAAAAATAAACAAGTGAGACTACATCAAACTAAAAAGCTTTTGCGCAACAAAGGAAACCATCAAAAAGATGAAAAGAGATCCTACTAATGAGATAAAATATTTGCCAATGATACATCCAATAAGGAGTCAATATCCAAAAATATATAAAGAACTCATACAACTTAACACCAAAAAAGCAAAAAATTCAATTAAAACATGGGCAGAGGACCTAAACAGACATTTCTACAAAAAGAACATACAGATGGCCAACAGACATATGAAAAGATGCTCAACATTACTAATTATCGGGGAAATGCAAAACAAAACCACAATATCACCTCACACTTGTCAGAATGTCTATCATCAAACATCAACAAACAAGTGTTGACGAGGATATGAAGAAAAGGGAACTCTCATGCACTGTTGGTGGGATTGTAAATTGGTGTATAGCCACTATGAAAAACAGTATAAAGATTTCTCAAAAAAATTAAAAATAGAACTACTATATGACCCAGCAATTCCTTAAGCTGGCTTCTATTTCTTTGACCAAAAATACTAACTTCTATGGCCACCTTACTTATAGGAAATTCCACTGTGTTTCTACTGTATTATTACTAACTTTGTAAAAATAAGTACTGTGTGACCCAGCAATTTACTTCTGGCTATTTATCTGAAGAAATCCAAAACACTAATTCGAAAAGATATATGCACCCTTATGTTCATTGCAGTGTTATTTGCAATAGCCAAGCTATGGAAGCAACCTAGTGTCCACTGACAGACAAATGGATAAGAAAGAGGTGGTACGTATATACAATGAAATATTACTCAGCCATAGGAAAGAATTATATCTTTCCATTTGTGACAACATGGATGGACCTAGAGGGTATTATGCTAACTGAAACAAGTCGGACAGAGAAAGACAAATACCATGTCTTTTCACTTATATGTGGAATCTAAATAAATAAACAAACAAACAAACAAAAAGAGAAACAAATTCATAAATACAGTGCTGAATGCAGAGGTACCATTTAGGGAACAACTGCATCACGGTGAGATGTGACAGAGACATGAAACCAAGCCTTGAGGTGGAAAAGGAGAGGAGAGTTAAGTTGGAGAAACCATGAACTGGATGTGGGGGATATGTCAAGAATGACCCTCAGTTTTCCAGCATGAATGGGTGAACACGATGTTGTTATGCACTGAGAGAAACCAGGAGAAGTGCGTTCAGGGGCAGTATGGGAACAGAAAGTTCTCCTTTAGACATGGAGTCACTTTGGGTCATCTCTACCTTCTGGGACATGTAGGTAGAAATGAGTCAGGCCCTGGCACTATCTGGAACTGTTATGAAAAATAAACAAACACATGGCTTACATCATCATCAACTTTAGGGAGGGAGAGGCATGAAGGAGGAATCTTGCAAAGCTCTCTGCCTCAAGAGAGAATTAGACCTAAATCATCTCAGACCAGTGAGAATTCTTCCTTCTCTGCAGGAGGTTACAATTACATCCTTCATGCAAAACATAAACTGATTTCCTCTTGTTCTGCTGCAGGAGAGAAGGAGGCCTGCCGATAAACAACCTCTGCAGAATAACACTGTAAAGCTTTTTAAATTCATCCACCTTCGTGAAAATTGCTGCTTGACAAATTTGCTCCTCAAAACAAGTTGCCAATAATATATTTGGGGAAAACCATATCAAAGATCTTAGTGTATTGTCTCTGCCATTACCTAAGGAGATGACCACAGCTTCCACCACAGCAGAGTGGGAATTAGCCTAAAATAATGGTTTTCAGAGTGTAGTACTCAGATTAACTGCATTAGCATCACTGGGAAACTTCAGAAAATGCAGGTTCTTGGGCCCAATTCCCAGACCCACTGAATCAGAAACTCTGGCAGTGGACCTAGCAATCTGTGGTTTAACAAGCCCTCCAGGTGATTCCAATGGATGCTCAAATTTAAGAACTCCATGACTAAAAAAGGGACTGATGCAGTCCTTGCCAAGATCTCTGACTTCGCCTGCCCCACCCGCTCCTCACTATGCTGCTTTATTATGAAAAGGTGATGTCAGTCCATTTGCTCCAAGCATGGCCAGCTAGACAGGCCATGAGGCTTTTTCTGAGAGTAAAACTCCATCCTTCATCCCAGCCTGTGCCCACTACGTTTTCCATTCAGCAATGCGCTCATCTCTGGAGTTGCCACAGAATGCCAATAGGCAAGGTCTGGGCCCAATGACATAAAAACTAGCAGGAATATGAATCTCCATCTGGATAAACTGGGAGAAATAAGGCCTTTAAGTAGTGTTGTAGCTAAGAATACACACTCAGGAGTGAGACTTTATAAATGTCTATTATTTATAATGCTGAGTAACCTCAGGCAAGTTATTGAACCTCTCTGTGCATAGTTTCCTCAGCTCTATAAAAGGGATAATAAGAGTACCTAAGCTCATCAAGATGCTCTGAGGATTACATGAGTTATATTTGCAAAGCACATTGAATAGAGCCTGGCACATAGTGCTACGTGAGCACTATTTATTATTTCTATGCCAGAAATTCCTCATCTTTAATCAGCCACATAACACTTAACACACTGCAGGTTCATGGGGCAATCATGCTCTGAAGATGACCCAGAAAACTTAATCCTCTTTCTGGCAAGTCTACGCCTTGTTTCCAAATTCCTGTACAGTACCCTAAACGGATGAACTGGGCAGGACCACACATTTCTGAGACTGTTCCTTTTCTTCTCCTATAATTAAAGGGCTAAATTCAAAGCAGGCCTAGTGGCCCTTTCTCCTAGACGCAAGCCTGACCTTAGCCCTGGGGCTCTTGCAACTCCAACAGTCGAGTGACGGACAGGAAGTAAGTCCAGTGGAAGAGCTTCCTCCATGACAACAAGGACCCAGTTGCTTTAAGCTGCATAAGCTGCGTGGGTCTCTTTTCCCCAGAATCTCCAAAATAGATGAGGAGAATTTTGGCCTACCTCAGAATGCCAAAGTGGATGAGGCAGGGACTCCCAAAATAGGTGGCCTGCGCATTGTACCAGGTCCACAGGAGTCTAACTAGAGTGGAAATGCAGAAAGCAGAGATAGTTTCCTAGAGCTACTGCAACAAATTAGGTGACTGAAAACAGAAATTTTTTCTCTCACTGTTCCAGAAGCTAAAAGCTCAAAATCAAGATGTCTGCAGGGCCGTGCTCCCTCTGAAGGCTCTCAAGAAGTATCCTTCCTTGCTGTGGATTGCTGGCAATCCTTGGCTTATGCAGCTGTGTCACTCCAATTGCTACCCTTTTTGGCCCATTTCTTTCTGTGGGTCATTATGTCTCCAGATTCCCCTCTTTATAAGGATACCCATCATTGGACTTAGGGCCAAACGAATTCATTTTGACCTCCTCTTAACTTGATGAAATGCGCAAAGACCCTATCTCCAAATAAGGTCACATTCATAGGTACCTAACCTCAGGTTAGGACTTCAGCATCTCTTTTTGGGAGACACAATTCAAGCCACAACAGATGGCAGATGTTTCATCGCAAGTGCCAACTAGGAGGTGTCACGTGTGAGAGGCTGTGTGAGAAGAACCGGAGGCCCTCACAGGCCCCAGCAGGAAAGAGCATGGGGATCAGTTACTGACGCCTGCTGCTGCAGGGAGGAGCAGGAGGGCTCTCATGCTCTCCTGCCAGGTGTTTGCCGCACGAAAGCAAAGAATGAGAGAGTGCAGGGGAGTGAAATGCCCAACTGGAATGTCTAGGTGGAGAATCTGGGAACTCGGCTTGACAGCTACAGGGAACCAACTGATTTCTGACAGAAGAGAAGTATTGAACGCGGAGCCCTGCCTAAGTGCCAGGCATACTGAATAACTGGATAATGAATATGAGACACACTTCGCTGACCTCCAGGAAGGTCTAGCTTTGACGGTGTTGACTAAAAATGAGAAGAAGCTGAGAGGAGCGAGGGGAAGGGCAGGCCGCGGTGGCCATGGGAACATGGAGTGCTGGGAAGCACAGCGAGGTTCCTCTTGCACTCCACGTCTGGGACCCTGGGTGAAATGCGGGGAGTCAAGACCATCTCCACACGTGTCTGCCTGGAATCCCTGTTCACTGCCCTAAAGGGCATGAAATCAGAAATGCAGGCAGGAGTGGGGCTTTCCCAGTGCCTTTTGGGAAGAATCCAATCTGCTTATCCAGGCCTAGCAACAGTTTTAAAGCCAATCAGTCACAAGCACCGTGGTGAGGTGAGGAAATGCCAAAAGATTTCTGAGGAGTTGGAGTAGAAGCTGCCCTCCATCAAACCCACTGGCTGGCTGAAGTTCAACTTCACCAAGTTTTCCTTCCATCAGGTCTAAACAATGGCCCTCTGCTTATTCACACCTACAAAGAGGTGGGGATTTCTTAGGGGACCCATTTGAGGATGCATGCGGAAGCATGGTTTTCATGAGAATAAACTCATCACAAAAGATAGCACTGAGCAAGCACACAAAAGCCCAGCCTGAAAAAGTGAGTTTTTTGCCATAATTTAATAACAGACCTTATAGAAACTTAATTCAGTTCAGGAAATCAGTTGTTGTCATGTATGTATCTCAGTAGCTTGAATCTTCCAGTGAAATAGATTTGATTCCATGAGCATTTGCCTGATAGATTTTTCTTCTAGTTTCTCAAGATCAAAGCTCAAAATGAGAGAGAGAATGAGAGAGAAGGAAGGAGAAAGGGAGGGAGGGAGAGAGAGAAAGAAAAGTTG
>NW_006442484.1:12873389-12896857 GCF_000325575.1 Pteropus alecto
ACTTTGGTCCTGGCACGCACTGCAGCAAGCACACAAAACCTTTTTTGTTCCAAGGCCAGCCCCTGAACAATAAGCCGTAGGGGCGCCTTTGAGAGATACTCACGTGCCCACTGAAGCAGAGCTGACCGCGTTACAAGCAAGGAACCAGGAGTTGTCTGTAAATTGGTGGAAAATGAAGTTCCATTATAAATCTCCTTGAGGGAGGCATCACTGGCACCTGTCCCTCAAGATGTGTGGCACTTTCACTCTTGATTTGAGATAAGGTCTCATTCCCAGAAAGCAGTGGAGAGAGTTCTTTACAAGTGAATCCTTCCTGACAGACATACCCCTGACAGCAGCAGTCAGACCAGTAGGCAACAATGTGTGGAGCTCTGCACACAACCTCAAGGCTGTGGCTGGATGGGAACAGGAGGATCTCATTCTGAAGGGGTCACTGAGGCATGCTTGGCTCACTTGCAGGGTTCCTTTCCTGCAAGTCAGGCCCCCAGGCCTGCAGCACCAAAGGGAAAGCAGACTCCAGCCCCTTCACACACACATTCTGAGCCTCTTTCTCATACCTGTTCTGCATATGCATCCTGTTGCATTCTTGATTTCCACTTCTGACTTCAAACTTATTTTCTCACACAAGGTTCCATGTCACTTCTCACCTGGCCACCACCTTTCCAACAGTCACCACAGCTTCTCTTCCTGAGGATGATATAATTCACTTCTTTCCACCAACTAAGCCTCAGCCTGCCTGGGGTTTGCAGATGTGTTGATAGAAATACAATCGTGCCTTTGAAATAAAAGGCAGCTAGCCTTGCCTGCTGGCCACTAAATGAATGATTTGTGAAATGTATTTATTCAACAACCATTGCCAGATTGGGAGACCAGGAAGACTCATCCACTTATTCATTCAACATGTATTTATTTATCAACAATGTGCCAGGCGTGGTTTTAGGTACTTGAAATACAGTAGGAAACAAGTTTTGTTTGTTTGTTTGTTTTTAAATCCTTGCCTTGAAGGACTTTTTAAATACTTTGTGCAAGTGCATAAGTCCTGAGATGGAAACAGCACTGGCATGCTTGGGAGCAGAAAGAAAGTGTGGCCAGAATAGAGACAAATAGAGACCAGTAAAAGGCGAAGAGGTTAAGCAGAGCTCAGATCATAAACCCCAAAGCCCAAGAAAGTTTTGATTTTATTCTAAGAACAATGAAGAAGAGGGTGAAACCATTTGAATAATGTTTTTAAAATATTAATATATCTGCTCTGCGGAAAACAGATTCCAAGGAAGCAAGAATAGATGAGGGAGACCAGTGAAGACGCTATTGTAGAATTACCTACACCATACAGACAATCACAGGAAGTGTCATAAAAAAGCTGATGGGGATCCCAAAAGGAGAATGTCAAAAACTGTATTTCCAAGTGTAGAGATGACAGAGAAGGTGGCATTTGAGCTGAGTCTTAGAGACTTGGGCACAGCAAAGAAGAGAGGAATGGCAAGATCTATTCTGAAATGATGAGCAGCAAGGTGACTTGAGATTGGGTTGCCAACAAGGGTGCCGAGGTCATGAAGGTTGTTGGTCACCAGACTGTGAGGACCTCAGTGCTAGGCAGGGACATTTGCCTTTTATTTTCCAGGTAAAAGAAAGCCACAGGAATTGTTCAGGAGAGAAATAAGCACAGCTGTCTCTGGTCGCATGTGGAGGACAGTTCCCAGATAATGTTAGAGCAAGGGTCTGCAAACCTTTTCTGTAAAGGGCCAGATAGTATCTTAGCCTTTGCAGACTGTAGGTTTTCTTTTGCAACTACTCAACTCTGCAGCCCTAGACAAATACATAAACTAATAGGTGTGGTTGTGTTCCAACTAAATGTTACTTATAAAAAATAGGCCTGGGCCAGATTTGGGCTGCTGGCTGTAATTCCAGCCCCTGGGTTAGAGGAAGAGGTGATAGCCAGCTGTGCAGGGGACGTGGAGGGGTGGGTTAGACCCTTGAGAGAATAGAAAAGAGAGATTTAAGAGGCATTGTGCCTCCAAAATTTCTAGTAACAGGCAGAACTTTATTCATTAGCTAAAATGAAGAGCAAGCAATGGGTAGAAGGTGGTTTAAAATATAGAAGTAGATGAACCACACCACCCCCCGCCAACCTCACCACACACACATACACAAAGAGAGAGAGAGAGGAAGAGAGAGAGAAGAAAATAAAGGGTAAGGAGCATGTTTATTAGGCAGCCAAAAAATGCAAACCATGGCTTAAACAGAAAAATGATGGAGGAGGGCAGGAGGTGAACTGCAGAATGACAGTCTCCAGGGTGTGTTTCTCCCACAGAAGCGGCTGGCAGTGCTGATGACTTCAGCGATTTAATCCATTTCCTGGCTTTTCCCACATCTTATTCCAGTTCTCTAGCAATTAGGCAGTACCAATTTCCTGAGCACCTACTACCTAATGAACTTTGAACTAGAGACTCTGAGAGGCCGTGAAAGACCATGTGGTGTAGCCTTTACTATAAGTCACAGGAAAGGCAAAGGTTACTGAAGGGCCACGGGCGGTCCAGCTCATTGCAGTGTCCGGGAATGCTTTCTGGGGAAGGAAGGGCCTCTGAGGGCAGGTAATGTAGGTGAGAAGTGTCCAGGTGGGGAGAAAAACATGCAGAACAGCTAATGACAGCAATGTGTAGGCCTTACCAAGAAGTAAGGACAGCCAGGCTTTAAGATGTTACATAATCAACATGAGAATGCATGGGAGAATTTTGCTTTATCTTTTTTTCATTTCCTTAGTCTTACTGTACTTTGTATTTCTAAGAGGCAACGGAATCCAGCAACAAAGCATATGGATTCTAGAGACAGCAAATGGGTTTGAGACTCATGCTCTCCTGACTGTGTCACTTCACCTCTGCACGCCTCAGTTTTCTCTTTCTACAAGCGGGGGTGGGGTAGTAACAGAGCCTGCCATATAGGACTAACCTGAGCATTAAACTTTCAGTACATGTGCAGGGCTCAGATCAGGCAGGATGCCCTATGTCAAGGCTCACCCCTGTATTTCCCTGTCCCACTTCCGCTCAGAGCTAAATAACAAGGATGTGGGAGAACTGGCTATAAGTCTGAGTCTCACTGCTCTCAGCTCAGTCCCACTGAGAACTGGCCCCTTCTCTTTTCCCACTAAATGGCAAGTGAGTAGAACAAATGAGCCAGCCGCACAGCCATTATCATCTCCTTCCTTCTTCCCATGCCTTTCTGGGAGATATTTTCTTTCTCAAGACTGAAACTAGGCAGGTAGAGAACACTTTGCAGTTTTAATTAACACAGATTTATCTACCTCCCAAGGCTGTTTGCAGGATTAATCCCTACCCAGTGCCTTAAGCTCCTTAGCAGGCAGTCACTGTGTTCTCACCAAATAAGCTGGACTCTGGATCTTTCAGCCCGATTCTCATAGCCACTGCCCCCTCATCTCATATAAAGGCCTCCTTGCTCTCCTTAAATAGGTTGATTGGTCCGTGTGAATTTGAGTTTATCCTCTGCCTGGTGCAATTAAGTGTGAAAATCCTTGATCCTTGCCTCGGGCAAGGGGAGGTAGGGATATTTGTGTGGTCTGAGCATTGAGCTCAGGTTCAATCTTGAAGTGAGTCTGACAGCCGATGCTGCAGTCTCTGACCTCCTGGGTTGGTTTCTGAGCAACTCCTGGAGGGTTTGAAGACATGGGGCGGGCGTAGGGGGAGGTGCAAAGGGACAGAATGAGCAGGGCTGGAGGATATTGATGGATTTGATAACTTGGTGGAATAGCCTGGAACTATGGTCCCTGAATTAGTCATAGGGCCCTGTTTAGAAACTGTTACAAGAAATAACTCTGTTCATCGATCTGTAAAAGCTTGTTATGTACAGAATATATCAATATCAATAACTTTCATTTGGGGTTTTGCCTTGCTCAGTGTTTTGCTTTTGTTGATTTGATTTCTTCCTATAAGGTCATCTTATTTCTGAGAAAACCCAAAAGAACAAAGGGTTACAAATGCATCTAAGCTCTTTGCGCATATTTAAAATTTCATTCATGGCTACTTAAGCACATATAGAGTTGCAATGACCTGGGTAAATCAAGCAGAAAAAAACAGCAGCTCCTCTGGGGCTCCATAAACTAAATAACCATCCTAAAATGTTTAAAAATACCAAAAAACACATACGAAAGTTGAAGCAAACTATCACTTTGCATATGCTACAATTGAATCAGCAGATTACTGTAGGAAAAAAAAATGCTGATTTTCACATGACTTAAGGTCATAGTCCTCATGTTGGCCCTTCTAATATTGAACAAACATAACATGAATCAGATTCTAATATAGCTTCAAGAAATCTTTAAAGTAGAATTTCCTAAAGGAGGAACTATGTAACATCAAAAACCAAATAATATGCTCTATGTATAAAATACTCTCATGCCCAAATAATATTTCATATTATAACATCTCTTGGGAATTCACAATGAGAATAATCATATTAAAAGTTCTAAGAAGTCTTTAGAAAAGGAACTTTCTTAATTTACTTAAATAGAAAAGCTTGTTTGTCACACAGAACTTACAAACAACCCCCGAAATAGTTTTCCATCAAAACACCTTTTGGATTTAATCCATAAATTCAAGGAGGAAGCTCATGCTACCTTCTTAATGTTGATATGTACATCTGATTCTTAAATACTCATCTCCATCTAAAAAACCCTGATCCACAATAAAGAGTAGAACGGGTGACTATCCCTATTAAAGCCTCTAAAACAATGGTTATCAAACTCTATGTCTCAGAATCACTTAGAGCTAATAAAAAGTATAGAGCAGGGCTTGTTGGGATAGGACAGGGCCTGGACTCTGAATTGTTGCCAAGTTGCCCCTGTGATTCTGAAGCACACCAAGCCTGAACCACTGCTCCAAAAGCCAGTTCCAGGAGTGGAGAGGAGCCAGGGGAGGGTGAGGTTTTGGCCTAGCCTGAGAGCTTGTCAGAACACCGAATCCACAAGTGCTTGCTGAGTGCCTACCATCTACCCAGCTTTAGGCTACAGTAGTGATACAATCTTGGAGGTATACTGTGTGTTTTGCTCTGGATATTGCCCATTTGGAAATAAAGAGAACAAAATGGAAGCCATAAGGTAGAGCTCAGTTGGTCTCCAAAAGTCCCCTTTCCTCACTGGTACCCAACCAGTGATATCAGATGATAAACGGGTAGCTATGAGAGATTGACAATGAGGGACGAAAACCTGAGTCCATCATTAATCCTTTTTTTATCTCCAAAACTGAACCTGAAATATACAATTTTTAATGGCATTTATAGTTTATTAGGTCAATATCTGTATCATATAGAAAACCTTATTATTTCCAACTCCTTTGTCATTTTAATTTTTCTGACTTGAGGGAAAAAAAATGCCAAAAAGCTGTTCCCAGGTAACCTTTTAGCAGAAAATTGTTTAATCAAATCATTAGTCGCCTCTGAGTCATGGAGGTGAGCACACCACTTCCTTCCCAAGCCTCCTGCCAGACATGAGAGTACTTCACTGGTCCTGAGTGGAATGTGTCCACTTGGATGGGATAAAATTGCATATCCTCAGTCTATTAGTCAGTCAGCTCACAAAATCTAACCAGTCACCCATGCCCCCTGTTTTAGAGTTGATTTTCACTCAGGAATCAATTAGACCTACATATTTGCCAAAACCAAACAAGCTGAGACAACATTGAATTAAGATTGGGAGGTGTGGGGAGGTGAAGAGGGCTGAGGAAGAGACTCTTTGAAGAAGCCCACCTGTGAATAACATTATAAAATTCATTCAAAGCTGCCTAAGGGTACAGTTAATGCTTCCAAAGTTTAAGGATGGCAGAGAAAAAAGAAGCACCCGTAATTGTAAAAGATCAACCTTAGATTTACTAAAGGAAATAACAAAATTTCTAAGCCCTTGCTTATAAGGACCACATATCTCAGACAAGTATGATTCAATGCCATCACTGCTGACATTCCTATCCCACCCAAGTAGCCACAAGGAAATCCTTACATGTATTTTCTTGTCGCGTGAGTCTGAGCCTCTTTTTTTTTTTTTTTTTTTAAGGCTCATTTTAAAGACTGCATCATAGTCATGTTGTGTCAGTTTCTAACATAATGGTTCAATGCTAGTGAAACCCAATAACAACTAACTGATTAATTTGCATCTTCTTAGAAAAGTCCTGCTCCTATAACAAGTTTCAGTGATTTAGGAAACTTTTTTAAAAATCTGTGGCTCCAACAAATACCTAATATGAATCATTTAAAATTTTATTCTAAGATAAAGTTATTTATTCTATTTTTGAAATTTAAAAAAGTGGCTTTTATTCACATAAAACAACTCAACTGAAATAAAGCTATACCTCTACAGTCTTTCCAATTGAAACTCTTGTTTCTCTGACATGTCTTTTCCAATGATCAAATAGCTTTGCTCTCTAAAGATATGTTTCAGCCATTTTCAAATAGTCTTCATCTACTATGTGGAAAGAAGGGTTTATAGGAGTGTTAGAAGCGATATACTAACTATATATTTGTTATTTAAAGAGTATATTAAACTAATCACCAAATTAATTAATAGTTCTTATTAAAAGGCATTTGATTAACAAGTAAATCCCAGCTGCAGAGATGTCCAAATGGCTGGTAACTAAGGAGAGGAGAATCACATATATATTCGGTGATGTTAAAGGGCATAAAAGTCTAGAATGAGTTTGACAATTCATGGTAACAAATTTTTCCACAATAATAATAATAGTAACATTGTTCCTTTGATCAAAAACATAATGCTCTATGATCTTGAATCTCCTTTAGTGTTAATATTTTTTAATCAAGAGCCAATTACTCATAGGCAGAGACAACCCTGAAGATATCCTGGAACTGCACAGTCTCTTTCTGGCCAAGGAAAGGAAAAAGCACTGGCAGCTTCAGTACAAGAACTAAGAGGCCACGTTTTGTGGAGATCTCTGCATCGCAAACCTTGGGCAAACCTTACTGCCTCTCCAGGTGTCTTCTAGGTAAAATGGGGATGACAATCCAAACCGGACTGCCTCAAAAGTTTCAAGTGAGACTCTTATTAATAATAAAGGTGCGTGCAAAGTATGATAGTTGAATACTGCCAGTTTCATCTTTTCTATTTTTCTGAAATGCCCTCAGATTATCATCCTAAAACCCAAGTCAATTATGTAACTTTCCTGTTTTGAGACCCTTAGCTTTGCATTATCTAGAGAATAAAGTTCAAACTCTTTACATGACATTAAGGATCCTTCCCGATATGTCCTTCTCCTACAACTTCTCTGTGTGTTCCCAGAATAACCACAGTGAATTCATGCACTTTCATATACTTGGGTCTTTGCACAAACAAATCAGTTCCTGACAAAATCCTGTTCTTCCTCGACAATCAGTTTAAATGGAACATTCCCTTCAAGATATCACTTTCCCTGATATCACTCATTCTTTCAATTATTAGAAAGTGATTTTTATGTCCCAGGCATCAGAATTGTATAATTTATTTTCTTACAGTGGCACTTTATGTGTATTTCTAACACAGTGCTAATTTCAGCCTGCTTTGTGGGATTTTTATTTTAATAATATTATTTTAATAATAAGATACTATTATTTTAGTATTACCACTCCATCGGTTAAGTGTTTACCACTAGATTGGAAGCTATTTGAGGAATGATTTGCTATTCATCTCTATATCTCCACATTAGTGTATGCTAGGCATTTGACAAATGTTTGTTGAATGAATAAACTGGGTTTTATATTCATCTTGAAATTCTCATGGGTTTGTTATTCAAGCAGTCATATAAGCTTAATGGCACCTCACAAGCTCTGAATGAACCAAGAGCAATTTCTGCCATTTTTCTTATGCATATGAAGGCTTTGAATTTTATTAACTACCACCAGAAAAACCACTCTCTCATCTGATGCTTCCCTCTCCCTCCCCACCCACATTATTGCCTAGGGGTTATGGGGGGAGCAAAGTTGAGACTGTGGCCAAACTTCCCTATTTGCTTTCTCTAAGGACAACTGGGTTTCTAATTTCATGTCCAGGATAATCCCCACGGGATTGCTTCTCCATCAAGCTGGCCCACCAGAGCTGCATTTTGTACCCCTAACCTTGCCAAGATAATGAAAGAAGAAGTTGTAGAAATATAATAAACATCCATCACAAATTTTAAAAACATTTTTTCAGAATAATAAAGCTCAAACATTTGGGAGGGTGTGTCAAGAATGACTCATAACAAACAGCAATAATAAATAAGGCAATTAGTAGAAAAGGACACCACCCAAAAGAGCAGTTACTTAGAAATTTTTATTTAAATTTCTTGGCCAGCTTTATTCTGGAGAGATGTGGTGTTTTTTAACCATCAGAAATCTACTTAATCTCAATAGGAGGCAAATGATCCTAAGAGAAGTCAGCATCCTTTCCAGCTTCCCTGGGTCTCTTTCCTCCTCATTATCAGTAAATAACATTGATTTTTCTATCCCGAACTCATGCCGAATATGGGTTCTTGCTCTTAGATCATCTTTTCTCTCCCTAATGCCATGAGGAGAAACACGCTGGGGTGATTTCTGTGCAAAATTATGGCCAAATGGCTACCAGAGACATATTTCTTGTACAAAAGCCAATCTTACAAGTATCCTATAGTCCAGAGGGTTGATGAAAGAGACAAAGAAGGTAATAAACTGGGTTCAGATGAAGATGAATTGGAGATGTATTTGTATGGAGTCAGTGTGTGTCTTAGGAAGATACTGGAAAACTGAGGAAGAGAGAAGCTGGAGGAGATAATTTCTCAACTCTGGACTGATGCACCAGTGTTTAAGAGCTCTTCACAGATATCGTCTAAGCATCTCTGAACTCCGTAGTGCCACCGAACACAGAAATTAGTGCCCAAAGAGAAGATGTTCTCCCTTTCCCTCTCAATGTGTCATGTTAAATATAAGGGCCAAGAAGGGAGCTGAGAGTTCCAAGCAATCCAACATCCAAAAGTCTTTTCTTCAAGTGAAAAATGAAGGCCCTTAGTCTTATTCCACTGGTTAAAAGTTAATAAGCGCATACGCATGCACAGACACACACACTAAAGCTTTTATAAATAGGCCAAAAGAAATAGAACAAAGTATTAACAGGGCTTGTTCTCCAGTGAGAACACTATGGGTTATTTTATCTTTCTTCTTTCTATTTTTCTATATTTTCTACAGTAGGCTTATATTATTTTTCAAATAAGAAAAAAACATATTTAAAAGTCTTCTGCCTTTACTAACAATTCTTTCCCACTGACAAAGACTTCCATGAAAATATAATCTGTGTTGGTCAGAGGAGACCGTGGGGTTAAAAAGGTGCTGCAATAGGAAGGGAAGAAAACAGAGTCTTTGTCTTCAGGGCTTTTTGAGCCTTTTATACTTTTTTCTTTTCTCTTCTCAGAAATGTGAGCGTGACCTCTTGCCCAGAGAAATGACCTTGGATTTAAATTTGAAATGCTAGCACAATCTAAATGCCTGAAAAGGGGCACCGCATTCAAGAACACAAGGTGAAGTGTCTGTTCTTTGTTGACATATGATGCATCCATCAGATCACTTGCCAGAAATGGGCTGTTGAATCCCTCCACCTCTGACTGCTGTAGAAAGCACATCTTGTCCCCCTCCCTTGTCCTCCAAGTTACAGCAGCCAGAGTCTCCCAAGGTAGGACCCAGAGTGCAGCCCAGAGCAGGCAGGTCATCACTGGAGGCGAATTCACCCTTTCATTTTATTGCTTTCTTTTATAATATCTGTTAGAATGGTCAGTTCATGGGCCTCTCAATTAGCCAAAGGGTCTATGTTTTCACCTGTTTGCTTGGCTGTCAGTCAGAGACAAAGAAATTTTCCCCTTTAAAGTTTTCTTGTGTTTTTTTGTTTTGTTTTGTTTTGTTTTTTGTCTGTCTTAACATCTTCAGTAATAGAGTAAGAATTTGTACCCTGGCCTCCATGAAGTGACATGTCTAAAATTTGCTTTAAAATATTCTACCAAAGATGAAAAGGCTGGAGGAGAGGATAGTGGCAACTAACAGGCTCTCCCTACAGGCTATTAGCGACCCCCTCTCTTCTCTCTAAAAGAGAGAAGCTAAAACATCCTCTCTTCTATTAAACTCCCTTTAAATAATCCTTGTTTTCACATTTCTAATCTTCTCTTTTATAGATTTGGCAGGACTTTTGACCTAATTTGTTCATGTATAGCACATCCTACGTGGACGTATCTGGCAGCATCCTATAGAATGTGGGTGTGCTTACTACCCATACATTTCAGCTTTCGCATGTCAGCCCAAATTCTCAGACATCAAGAGAGGCATGTCAACATTCTAGTACGGTCACATAGGTACTTTACAAATTTTGCTCACAAAAAAAGAGTAAAATTTCTCTTCACGGATAGCTCACTACCTAGTCTGGCTACCATTAGTAGAATATAACAGATTTTCCATATTGTTGAGAACCAGTGTTGACCTTGGGATTCATAGGGAAGATAAGATGGAAATTTGAAACCAGAAAATGTCAAAATGGCTTCTAGAGAGTTACCCCAAACTTAATTATGGAAATAAGATCTTATTGTATAAAGATAAAGAGAGGTAGGTATTGAATAAAAGATCTGTATTCAGTCTCACAACAAGCGACTTATTCCCACAGGAAAAAGAAAAACTTGACCCTACTAAGAGTACCTGAGTTGAAAAGACACATCTTCCTTTATCCCCACATTATCTTCAGTCTCAAATATACTATTGCTTTCTTTTACTAGAACATTTTTAAATGTGGTACTTAATTACCTAATCAATCTTTTTACTCTCCCAAATAATATATGCTGAACTACTTTTTAAACTGCCAAATGATGAACAAACATAAGACATCATGATCATTAAGTTGACATGTTATTTTTTATAGATTTAAGCTCCTTTTTATGATCAATGTAAACACTTCCTGTGGAAACTCCATTTCTTCTTATCTCTTTGTTAATATGCTGGTACTAAGACACGCTAAGAAAAATACAGATGTGAGTTTTATGCTCCTATACTTGCCACAATGTAATAGTGTGGCAAGGAGGGGAAATTGATCAAATTAATGCCAAGAACTACGTTAGCTCTGCTTACTTGAACTTTAAGAAAGACTGAATGAATGCACCGCCTTCTGCAATGCTATTTTTAAGAGGGTTTTGCTTTTAATCACTCAGTTAGGAACCTGAATTGAGTACCCACCACACAGCATTGGTAGGTAGCAGATACCTAGAAAGGGATAACTCATAATATGAATGCTAAAGAATAGATCCCCATGAAGGAAGCTTACAGTGTTAAGAAAGTAAACAGATCAAATAAACAGTTTATGAGGGCCAGGTAGGGCATCCCTAGAGCTGAAGTAAAGTTAAACTTAGATATCTAAAGTCCATTGAAGGCATTTCTTTCTTACTTCAGAATCACAGGGAAAAAGAACAACTCATAAAATAGCAGCATCAAAGCCTCCTTCACATGGAAACATTCCCCCAGCAACATCTGTATTCTTTGATAGAATTATTTCCCTTGCTGAAAGTTCACAGTATGAGAGTGGCCTATTTCACTTCTCTAATGTTCAATGGATACAAAAGTACTTTGTAATGGGAAAGATTTACACATATGATTATTCAGAAAGATTTTCTTGGTGAAGACTGTTTATCCTCCATCCATCTCAGGCCAACAAAGTCCCCCAGCAACATCTGTATTCTTTGATAGAATTATTTCCCTTGCTGAAAGTTCACAGTATGAGAGTGGCCTATTTCACTCCTCTAATGTTCAATGGATACAAAAGTACTTTGTAATGGGAAAGATTTACACATATGATTATTCAGAAAGATTTTCTTGGTGAAGACTGTTTATCCTCCATCCATCTCAGGCCAACACTAAAATTAAGTTTGCAATAACACCAGATAAATAGTATTTATCTAACTCCACCTCTCACCAAAGAAGTTTAGCCCCTATTTAATTATTCAAAACAATCCATGAAGTGTTTCATATTAGCTTTAAAATAGAACAAGCTAGGCTATGAAACAGAGTTGGAGACTTCAAACACAATCCTTTGTCTATGATGTAACACCTGCCACATCTCTCCTTCCTGCTCCAGAAGTATCTATGCTATTTCTTGAAGTTCACTGGGAAATGTCCTTGACAGCTGCCTCTGTTTCACGTAGAGACTGGCTCTGTTCTGAGGCCTCCTTCTTCATTCTCTTCCCTGTTCTAGGGGTAGTCTGGCAGTCCCTTCACTGAAGTGGGAAAGGGGCTCTTAGCAGTCTTGAACAGCACATGATTATACATAAGCTATAAAGCAGGAGTTGGTTGTGTTCTTAGAGTGTTAACAGAAACTAAAAGCACTCCTTTTAGTTGTGTTTCCTTCTTTCTCACAGCTCTTGCATGAGTCCTTGGAAAGAACATTCAAAGAATCTGCTGAAGTAGCCCTCTCCCGTGATCCATTGTTAAAGATCCAAGTTCTGTCCCCCAAATGTGTCCCATAGGAGGAATTTCTACCCTTGAGTTTCGGAGTCCCTCTTGCAAATACAGCCTCAGTGGGGGTGTGCCATGGTGCTCCAGGCTCGTAAGGTAAGAGCATCACAGGTCAGCAATGCTCCACTCCCACCCCTTCCTCCCTCTGCCTTTGTTCAGGGCACAACTTCAGAAACTAGAATTTTGGCAGCATAGTTGAAGGGATTAAAAGGCTCAAAACAACAGTAAACAAGTTGGCAATAATTATAACACAATTGCTACATGATGTCTCTCAGTGGATATAAAAGCTCTCGCAGTTATCACGCTATTCATTCGGTCCCCCTTGAGCATTACTACACTATTTGAGTAGAATCATTTCCTGCCCTAACAGTCCCTTTATAGACTCAAGATTCAGAACTCTGGCATGTTTCAGCACACACGTGATGATTTTGGATGCCACATTATACATATCATACTCTTAATGACACTTTTGATTTAATGTTCCAATTATGATATAGCTGTAAGAGTAGAGCTTTAGAAAGAAAAAAAAATTCACAGATTGATCAAAAATTAGCAAACCCTAAAAACTGAAAGCAAATGAAACAAAGAAACCTGTGTCTGGGTCGGTGACAAATCTACATACATTGAGGGGAACCACTCTGAATTTCATTGAACATCTGTAGTAATATATCCTAAGAAGACACACACACACACACACACACACACACACACAGGCTTAAACAAAACAACTAACAAAAATCTTAAACTCTGTAGTAATTAATTGTTGGATAGGTTTGGTGGTTATTCTGAGACTATTGCATGCGCACTGTAAAATAAAGCAAATTGGTAATTATGTCGATGTCACTGCAAATTGATTTTTAGCACTGAAAAAAAAATACAGGTGTAATATCATTATGAATAGGTTAAAATTCTGTTAGTCCTAAATGTGAATCAGAAGAACCTATTTAAATTCGTGATACATTTTATCTTAAAGACAATATACAGATTTCTTAGCTCTTTATGAAAAAGACCTAGAAACAATGACTAAATCACTAGCCATGAGCCCCTGAGAACTCAAACCAAGCTTTAAATACCAATTTCTACTAGAAGGAATCAGGGTTCCTCATATAAAAATGACCCCAGTTGTGAGGCAGGAGATGCACATGGAGAGCCCGAAACATTCCACAGAGCAAAGAAGTCACCAAAGACCCCTGAGTCCATGCCAAAAGAATTCAGTAACCAACTTGAAGAAGCTCCTACTGGTCAATGTGAAAAAAATGAGAGCATCATTAAAAATAAAAACTGCAACAAACTGAAAGGCATTAAATGTGTTTAAATACATGAGTGCATAATAATACTAAAAAAAGGAAAAAAACTTAATTGGTCACCATAGGTAGATGCTAAGAAACTCATCATTTTGAAAACTATGAATCAAGGTTTTCCTTTACAAATTGTACCACAGGTAGCCAGTAGATGAAGAAAGATTCTTTTTATAGAATTATTCTACTAGTAAATGAGGATGAAAGGACCAAATTAGAATATTATTTCCTAAAATTAAATATTATTCCATAAGGAATTAATGTATCTAGGCAATGATCATTCATGATTGTTATCCTCCAAAGGGAGACCTGATAATATATGAACACTGAAGGAAATACATAATATCACCCAGAAAATATTCTTGCTCAAAAATGGAATCTGAATCTGATCAAACTTCTAGATCTAAATACCGAGTTAAAGTAAATACAAGGGTAGAAAAACATGTTAAATACCCCACAGGATTCAATCATCAATGTCAAAACCTTTATAAGACAATCTAGTTTCTTCAACAAATACACTGCAAGAAAAATAAAAGGAGAAACTCAGCAGCCTGGGGAGAATTGAGATATATGAACTAAGTGCAATTTATTTCTTTACTTAGATTCCTATTCACAATGTAAAGAAATTATGACACTATTGTGAAAATTTTGTATTAAAGAATTATTATTTGCAGTATGAAAATGATATTGATATGTTTTTTTAAAGTGTCTTTTTCTTTCGAGATAGATGTTAACATGATAGGATGTCTGGGATTTGTCTCTAATCTGGAAGTAGTAAGGAAGTTAGAAGAAATAAAATAAGATCGAGTATGAGTTGATAATTTCTAATCTAAGTGATAGATACATAGGAATTCACTGTGTACTACTCTCTTTAATTTTGATTATATTTGAAAATTTTCAGAGTAAGTTTTTTAAAAGGTACATGTATTTTAAATGAGGTTGAAGTGAATTAGCTCTTTGGGGAAAAATCAGTTTATATTATATCACATGCCAAAATAAATTTCAGATGAATTCAATAGTTAAATAGTTATATAGTTAAAAGGTATCATAAAAAATGAAAACTATATAGATGAATAAGTATTTGTATCTTGATAGTAATAAATTTTCCATCTTAAAAGCACTGAAATAAATCACAAAGGAAAGTATACTGACTACATAAAAGTTTGAAATTCATGTCTTTAAAAACAAAAGGTCGTGAAAAATGTTTGTACATACTATATGACAGTTTTATGGTTAATGTTAATTCCTTTATAAAAGATATGCACAAATCAATAAGAAACACACAAAGATCTCAAGGAAAATGGGTATAAAAAAATTCACAAAGTAGAAAATACAAATAGCTAATATACTTATAAAATAGTAATCTTCATGAGTAATTAAATGCAGATTAAAATAGAATTTATAATTCACATATTTTTAAATGTATATTTAATACTGGCTTGGATATTTTTATGTAGGCACTACAGTAGGCTGCTATTGAACATAAAAATCAGTACAAATTTTCTATAGGATAACTTTGGCAATATGCATTAAGAAACATTAAAAAAAGTTCATACTTTCTGAGGTAGTCACTCTACTCCTAGAAAATCAAGGGAAGTACAGTAGATTATGTGCAAAAATGTCTGCAGCTGCCATCGTTCCTCTCAGTATTCAGGCCCTTCTCAAGGTGACTTTGCCTCTCCTCCTAACAGAAAGAGGTGAAAGCTATTTCTCCATGCTTTGAATCTGGTTTTAGTGATGGTATTCGATTTGGCCAACGGGACTTGAGAAAATGTGACATGAGTCAAAAGACTTAAAAATTACCTGTGAATAGGGCTTACTCTCTCCTGCTGTTGGGGATCCTTCTGCTACCATGAATAAGCCTGAACTGGACTCCTGGAGAATGACGGACCAGATGGAGAGAGGCTCAATCATCCCAGTCGTCCCAGTTATCCCATACATGCGTTATGTCATCTTAGACCACCCAGCCCCAGCAGAGCCAACACAGACCAGAAAAACAGATTCTCTATCTACAGAATCACAAAAAATAATAGTTTGTTCTTTGAAGACATTAAGTTTGAAGTGGTTTCTTAATAAAAGCTAAATTATGAAAGTAATCAAAAAAATTGTCTATGTCCAAAATATTCATTTCCATATTATTTATATTAATAAACTAGAAACAGCCTAAATACCTATGAAGAAAAAATGGTTAATCATAATAGCAACTGCAGAACTGAAAACGGTAAAAGCATTAAAAATCATGTTTTCAAAATACAATGATATTTTATCATTTATAATTTCAATAATATAAAATTTTAATATTAAAAATGTTTAAAATGGAAAATTAAGAAAGTAGATTATATAATTATATGTAAAATGCTATTTTCGAATATGCAAATATGTGTGCATATTGTATCACAGGTAAGAGATTTGACCTGAAGACTTATTTTTAAAAACCACTGTTTTAAAATTTGCATGCAGTATCTCACTATATCTTCGGGAGACACTTCCTGGCTTCTATCTGGTCCCTTGAAATTATGCAGTGTAAAGCAAGAGTGAACATGTAAATGTGTTGAAGCAATTTGCATGCAGAAGGTTCTGACTGAGATGTTCTGTTTAATAAATGTAAAACAGCTGCATTTTAAAATTAAATCTCTGAAGATGGGTTTTTTTAGAGAATATTTGTACTTAAGTGGCTATATACCTTCATATCATTGCTTGTTCTTACATAGATATGAGCAATTTTCTTGCAGAAGGTGTAGCTCACAGATGGAGAGGTATAATTTTCTCTTCATCCAACATCGGAAAAGACCCAGAAATCAAGGTCCATGCTGGGCTTGATGCAGCAATAACCTAGACTTTGGAAATGTTCTCTAAGACAAGTATGAAGGAATCATTCGTCACCATGGCCAGATAGACCACCCCCTATGGGTGGGTTGGGGTCTTCCATTCTCTGACAAGAATGGAAGTCCCCACTTTCAATCATTCCATAAAAGCGTTTAACACAGGGGCAGTCAATGAAAACTGAAGAAGGAAACTCTGGGACTTTACTGGAGTGGGGGAGGATTTCCATTTCCTTTGAGGCTAGGGCCAGTTCACCTTTACAAGTGGGCATTTCTAGAAGCAGCTTTATGTTATTTTCTGTGCCACATTTCTCTTCTGTATCCCGTAAACTTTGATAAATTCTTCTGGAAAACATAGCCTGCTCTCAGCACTGAGAAAGTATGAAGGGCTGTCAAAAGAATTGGAAGGGATGAGCAGGGTCCTATCTTGAAAGGTGGAGTGGAAGCACCAGGGAGGACTGGGGTAGGAACCATCAGACTGGTCGTGTCAGTGGGCCATGGCAGACACAGTGTGTTTATATGCAGTGGCGGTCAGGGCAGGTGAGGGTCTATTGTTTCTGAGCATTTATGAGACCAAGCCCCGGAAAAACTCTCAGAGCTGCTGAAGGACATTTCCTGGCAACCACACAGTTGGAACGCACATTAAAAACAAAGGTTAAAGAAAACTAAGGAGGTGACCTTACTTTGTAGCTGCAGGCAAATAAAGGCTGCCTGGGTTAATAGCTTATATGCAAATATGTAAACGTTTGTGCAGGAAAGAAAAGAAGACTAGAAGGACATGCACCAATATGTGAACTAACTGGGTTAATTCTTGCTACAGGAGTCTTAGAAATTTTTTCTTTTCTTTTGTATACTTTTAACATTTCTGCAAAATTTCTACCATAATAATCAGAACGAATGTTACTTTTTAAAACTTAATAAGTAGTCTTCTTTTAGCATAAAGTATAGATGTCTCAAAGGGTGAAGTTTCCCAGAACTCTCTGTCTTATCCTGTCTGCTTCAGAGATTGTCCATCTCCTCCCGGAAAGTCTTTATTTTGTATTCACGGTGATATCATTTCTCTTTCTCATTCCCTTAATCTCTTTTCAAATTTTCTCTTCCATGCAGCCACCTTTAGGTTTTTCCAGGATATCATACATTTTCATAAAGGTCTAAGTTAAAGTAATGCAACTATAATCAGTAAGAATCCAGTCATTAGCCAAATAGTTGAGGAACGTATTTTGGATGTTTTGGCCTTCCCTGGAATCTACGAAATCATTTCATTCACGCAGCCCTTAGATACGACAGAATTTTCTTTTTAACCTTTATCATATATAAAGCCAGATTCTTTTAACTTTTTTTGAGGTTAGGATTGCAAAGGGCTTGACGAATGGCTTGTAGGACCTTCCTTCCTCCAGTACTCTGGCCTAGGGCTGCTTTGCAGCAGCAATATACAGAGACTGACGACCACTAGCTCGCATCCGGAAAGCCTGGCAGCTAAGGCCAGCCCAGAGCATCTTGCCTTTTTCTTCAGAACACTCTGCAGAAGGAAATGACTGGTAAGTCCCTGAATCCTAACAGAAACTAATGAGTTCATCCTTCATTTTCTGTCACAAAGCCCATATGTAAATGCTAGTGAACTTGGGGAAGGTGACACAAAAAGTGGAGGAAAGGGTACAGATAGGAGAAGTCATGTTCCTGAAAACAAATTGCCTACTTTACAACTTGACTGAGGAGAAAGTTATCAAACACAGAGAACAGATACCGCCATTTCCCCTTCATGTGCAAACGGCAGCCTTCATCATTCAACCAGGGCTCTGTCTCTGCCCAAACCCAGGACAGCCTCACAGCCTTTCTCAACATATCACTACAGGCAGCCAGTACCAACTGATTGGGGTCAGCATGGGAAAGGACAATCCTCTGCCATGCCCAGCCTGAGGCAAACATTCTCCTTCATTTGTAGTGTACCCTCAAAATAAGATGTCTCAAAATAGTCAGAAATGTAAGCAGGAAGTATATGATTATGGCAAGATGAGTAGCATCCCCAGTGTCAGGCTTAGGTTAAGCGCAGAATGTAAGTCAGCCAACAGACAGAGGGACAAGGGTGCCTTTAATGAAGCAAGGAATAAAAGCCAAGCAGTTTGCATCTCATAAACCCAGTAAAAACACATCCCTGAGAGATGATGAGTATCAACCTCATTTTATAGATGAATAAACTAAGGTTCAAAAAGTTTATGCCATGATTCAAGGGGCAGAGCAAGGTGGGATCTGAACCTGAGTCGGTCTGATTAGAAAACTCATGTACTTGCAATGACACTAAATTGCAAGCATCTAAAAGATAAATATACCATGATTGATTGGGCTCATGTATAGATCGGACCCCAGATCACATAATCTCAAAAAGACTGCACTGTCTAGGGCTAGGGCTGAAGCTAAGAGATCACGGGGTTGTTCAGAACTCAGAAGTGTCTTGCCTCATCCTGAGCAAAGAATAGAGTTTAATCTTTCAAACGAAAACTCTCATCTGTACATGGTTAGATGGAGATTTTAACCAGCCACTTCAGTCTCACCTTAATCACTGTGCAGCTCCTCTCTAGCTATTATCTGTTAAGCTTCTCTCTTGCTTCCTGAATATTTCATACGTGAAGTAATGGAACACAGAGCTGTGGGCTGTATACTATCCTTTTGGTTTCCATTTAAATTTACAGCTTGCCGGTACAAAAAGAGTCCCGGGGCGCTAACTAAGGTGGTGATTATCCTGTCCATCAATTAGTTTGCATTTCGACACAATGTTCATGGCTCCTTTCCACTCCCTCATAACAAAAGGCTGCTTAACTCAACACATGCACACATACATGCTTTCTCCCAGGCATTTTTACTGAGTTACAGAGTGTGTGTCACCCAGATGTGCCTGCCACAATACATTAGTTGTATTGGAAAAATTACCAGAAACATACTTATGCTAGTAAACTCCCACAGCTGAGACCAGTTTTTCACTACAATACTATTTTTTTCACCACCCCACTCTAAAATTAATTATCCTGTTACCATACTACATTCCTCTCCACATTTAAAATTTGTGAGCTAGGAAATCTTTGATAGTTTTCCACTGAAAATCACTTTTATGAAAACTTCATTTCTGAATATAAAACTCTGTACATTTTAGATGATTATGATAATAAGGAACAAGGAACTATAAGTGGTACAGAGGTAGGGTTGCTAGACAAAATACAGAATGTCCAATTAAATTTGAGTTTCAGATAAATAACGACTTCTTTAAGTGTAAATATGTCCCATGCAATACTGGGACATATACTAAAAATTAATCGTTGTTTATCCGCAACTTGAATTCAACCGATGTCCTATATTTTGATTTATGAATTCTGGCAATTTTATGCAGACAGAGAACAAGGAAGGAGGACAAGACTCACAGGTATTACAAATACTTGGAAGCTGACATAACAGTGCAATCTCTTAAAACAAATATTCTGAACGGGCATAAGTTTCCTATCTCTAATTTATGCATTGCGATCATTTTAAAAGTAGAGAAAAAAAGGATTTGGGAAAATGAATGAAGATATTTCAAAGGCCATGAAGGTTACTGGGCATTTTCTGGGAGAACGTTTTCATGAGATTCTAGGAATCCCTAGTCATATGACCATCAGTCTGCCAGGATTTCCAAAATAGAAACAAATTACCCTGATAGTATGAGAGAATAAGGGAAATACTCTTCCAAATTGAAAATGAAGGTTCATATAGCTTATGTAGTTCTAACAATTTTTCTAAGTCGATCTTCAATTTTTGAATAAAATCTGGTACGGTACTCTAAGTTCTACCAATGTTCTCATAATCACTAAAGACAAGTACCTTAATTAAATAATCAATGAATCTGTTGAAGGCTATCAAATATAGTGTTATGCTCACAATTACGGTAATAAAGTGAAAAAATTAGTTTGTACCCAAGAAATATGAGAGAGATACAAAAATAGCTATGATAGACAGCACAAAATAAATGCATTATATAAAAAGCATGAATAAAGTACTAAGAAGGCAGCTGGACGTGGGAATGGGTCACCCCTTCATCAAGGTGAAATCTGAGCCTAACCTTGAAGGAATGATATTGTTTCAATACACAGGCAGTGAACAGCAGATATTCCAAGGTTATGAACAAAGACAGAAGAGTGAAACAATATCATAGTCCAAGAAGCAGAGAGTAGTGCAATGAGTAGAGAGTTTGGTAGCTGAGAAAGTTGGAGAAGGAGTAGCTAAGAATCATATTATGGAGGAATTGTAGTGCTAAGATTATACATTTTGGCAGCAAAGAGGTGTCAAAGATTTTCAAGGGCAGGAATAGTTATGTGATCTGTTTTTTAGAAAGATTGCATAGAGAACAATGTGAAAGCTAATCTGCAGTTTTTGAACATCAGAACACTAGTTTAGGAGTATGCCGATTGTCAAGAGTTATGTTTATACCAAATTAGAAGCACACAGGAAAGAGAGCCATTAAAGAAGACTGACAATGGCTGGTCAGAAAGATAGAATAATGAGAAGAAACTGGAGTCACAGAAGTCAGTGACAGGGAGAGGTTAGCAAAGAAATGAAAGCTCTCAAGTAGGCAACGCCTAAGAAGGAGGCAGTTGGATTTAGTAAGAAAGCATCCTGGGCAGAATTTTCAGAGAACAATTTTAGATCAGTAGGAAAGGCAAGGGTCTGGTTAAGGAGTAAATGGAAGCATTTCTGCTTCCAGCAATATAACTGATAAAACTCAACAGCCCCTTTAAATGCATATCTCATTTGAAAAAAAGGGGAAAATCCTAGGAACTAAAACAAAACAAAACAAATCAACCAAACAAACAAAAAAGGAAGCAGAAAACCAGAAAGGAAAGCAAATGCTGGATCAGTGACGATGTTAATGGAATTTCCCTATTCCCGGGATGTGGAGCCACTTGGGCAACAGGACACAAAGCTCTACAAGGTGGGGAGCTAGCACATAGATGCCCACAAAACCCAAGACCTTTGAGAGTCAAGATGTTCCATAAAATGGTAGATTAGAAAAATAATTTTTTTACTCACCTACAAAAGAAGACAATATGAAAATTTATGATATCAGCTTCAACTCTTGCTAGGAAAAGAAAATCTCACTATCCCCTAGCTATTAGTAGCCAGATAAAATCTAGGACAAATATCTCATGGGACATAGTTAATGCTAAAAAATATTATTTATTACTTATCTGAAAATAAAGTTTAACTGGGTGTCCTATATTTTTATTTCCTAAACGTGTCAAATGAACCTTACCCTCTCTCCCCTCAAACCAAGAATTTTTAAACACAGGCCAATTCCATGTGAGCTTGGGGCTCAAATTCATACAAACATCAGGGTTTGTAAAACCACAAGCCAAAATAGTAAGTGAATGTTGTCCTGATTTGGTAACATCCGAAGTGTTTAGCAGAAGCAAATGCAAAGGAATAACCGCCCACTCAAAGCTCTCAGGATTGCCACAGATAAAGAGCAGTCAGCATAAGTTTTCAATTCAAACATTATACCTAAAGAAACAGGAGAACAGGAAAGGAGTTTATAGAAATAAAAATCATGAAAGTAGACTTCCCAGGACTCCATACATCCTAATTTATATGAGATAACAAAACATAAACAATCTTAAGAGAGAATCAAATCAGACTTACTGACATTAAAATATAATCATTGAAGCATAATTGAAATATAATCACTAATATGGTAATAACTGTGTGTAGTGTCGGATGGGTACTAGACTACTCAAGGGGATCACCTGGTAAATTATATAAATGTTTAACTACTATGCTGTATACCTGAAACTAACATAAAATAATATTGAATGTCAACTGTAATTCAAAAATCAAAAAAGTAGAGGGAGAAAAGTGCAGAAGAATAAGAGGTTCAAATTTCCAGGTATAAAACAAATGACCCATAGGGCAGGGGTCTCCAACCCTCAGGCCACAGACTGGTACCAGTCCGTAGCCTGTTAGGAACCAGGCTGCATAGCAGGAGGTGAGTGGTGGGCAGGGAGAGAAGCGTCCTCTGTATTTGCAGCTGCTCTGCAATGCTAGCATCACCACCTCAGCTCCACCTCAGATCATCAGGCATTAGATTCTCATAGGAGCACTGGTCCCTGGTGCAAAAAAAGGTTGGGGATCGCTGCCATAGGGAATATAGTCAATAATATTGTTATAGCACTGTACGGTGTCAGATGGTCACTGGACTTACCATGGTAATCACCTCTATAAGTATATAAATGTTGAATAACTATGGTGTATATCTGAAACTAATATTGTATGTTAGCTATATTTTAATAAAAATTTTTAAAACAAAATAAATATAATTATTGAAATTAAATATTCAGTGGGGGTTTAAAAAGCAAATTAGACAGAATATAGAAGAGGGAATTAATAAACTAGAAGATATATTTTTTAAAAATTTATAGAATGTAGCAAATAGAGCTAATGAGATGAGAAATATAAAAAGTTTTACAAGAAATTGAAAATAAAGTGAAATTTAACATATACCTAATTGAAGTTTCAGAAGAAAATAATATTGGAAAATATATATACCAAAAAATGTCCTTGATGAAAACCACAAAGAATTTTTTTTAATTTAAAAATTTTTTAATCTATACAAAGACATACAATGGTAATACTAAAGGTCATAAAGGTAAATGTGAACTTAAAAGCAGCCAGAGAGAAAGTAACTTCAAAATACATATATATTCAAATAACATTGACAAAGGAGTTAAAATTAAAATGATAGCAAACTCCTAGGAAGACCAGGTATTGTAGGCATAAAAAATAAAAAAATAAAGGATTGTAAACTGACAAAGTCCTTGCAATCTGTGAGGTCAACCAAGGGTTGCCTCGCCTA
>NW_006442484.1:12896903-12902027 GCF_000325575.1 Pteropus alecto
AAGGAGCCATGAGAAAATAACTTTAACTTACAATTCTGTACCTACCTAAATGTCCACTCAAGAACGAAGTTAAAGAAAATATACTTTCTAAAAAACAAAAATTTTAGACTTTACCATGCATAGACTATCACTGAAAGAATAACTACAGAAAGTCTGAAATAAATATTGAACAAAGAAATTAATCAAGCAGTAAAAAAATAATATGATAGTATCAAACTAGGGAAGTATAAAAACAAGACAGAATTAAAATATTGTATAACAATAAAGATTTTATGAGTCTTTTTTTTATAAGGGAGGGGATAGTTATTAGATTAAGTTAAGAATGCATATAGAATTTTAAGGGTAACTAACTATTAAGAAAATAGAATTTGTCTTTTAATAAATAAAGTAAAAATAAATTAAGACAAAACACACTAAGAATAAAAAAGCTCTTTGAAACTAGTCTTAATAATTACAGATGTCATTATATTCAAAGGTTTAACTTGTATTAATCACAATACCATTTAAAAGTTTTTAAAAAGTATAACAAACAAAACAACCATAGAGTGGGAGAAGCATTTGCAACATAATAGATGTATACAGAGTAAATATGGAGAATATGAGAGGCCTACAAGTCAGAAATAAAAAACAAACAATTCACAGAAAGAATATGGAAAAAACATGGGGAAAAGCAATTCATAAAAGAAGAAACATAAATGACCAACAAATATAAGGTAAACCTGCTCAGTATTAATCATAATCAAAACACCTCTCTGAGGTACCTCCTCATACCACCTATCAAATTAGTAAAAATTAAATTTGGACAATTCAATTGTAGAGGATGAAGTGCAATGAGAATTCTATGTATTACTGGTTGGAGCATAGTTGACTCGATTATTTGAAGAACAAATGGTAACCTCCAGTAAACCTGACACAGCCTAATTCCGACAATTCAGCAACTCCACTCCTAGGTGTATACCCTTAAAAACTCTTGCACGTGTACACAAGGAGACACAGTCATGGCAACACTATTTGAAACAAGAGAAAAAAAAGGTTTATAATGACAAGTGATCAATAAAGAACTCTCTCTTAAATTGCCTGGTAAGAAGCTAACTGGATTAGAGGCTTCCTCCCAGTAGGAGGGGCTGCATTTCCCATGTCCCCCAACCTCTGGTGTTAAACAACTTATGCACCCAGCAACTGCAAACAACTCACACTTCATCCTCAGACTGCTTGACACTAAAGCAGTCTAAATGTCCCCAAGTCCTCCTGGGTTCTTCTTCTCCTGTTCAGCTAACAAAAAGCGAGAGCAACAGGGTGAGAACACCCCACTGGTGGAAACTCTCTGCAGGAGACCCGTCCGACAGTGCATCCAAATGCACTCAAGCTCAAGTACACCTCTGGAAAGGGCGCTGAGAGACCCCCTTTGACCACTTTCCTGCCCATGAGTCCCTGTTTGCACCAAGTGATGATGCTGGTATCTGCCCTGACCCCTGCATACAAAAGTTGCAAACAAACTAAGTGTCCAACAACAGTAGAGTGATAATTAAATTGTGGAATTTCATACAATGGAACACCATCATCATGGATGAATCTCACCAACACAATAATGAATGAAAATACCAAGATACCAAGCAAGTTACAGAAGAATACGTACAGAGTAATACCATTTATATAAAGTTTAAAAATATGGAAAACAATATGACATAAGGATTAGGCATGCATACATATTTAGTATACATATCTACTATAAAAAATGATATGAGAATGATAATTACCCAATCTAAACTCCAGATAGTGTTTGTATCATTGTCTATTAGGAGAAAGTGAGATGCAATTAGGGACAGGCACACAAAAGCGTCAATTTTATTGGTAATGTTTTCTTTGTTAAGCTGAATGGTGATACGTGGGTCTTTATTGTGTTCTTCTATAGACTTTCTTGCCTTAAATCTTTTATAATAAATGTTTCAAATGAATGGGTATGAGGTAAGGAAGCAGAGTTAGTACGTATCACTCTCATAAAAGAGGAAATTAACAGGGGATGAGGAAAGTTTCTTTTAGATTAGGGAGATGTAGGGCCCCTCATTCTCCAGGTTGTTCTGAAGTCTTTCTATAGCACTGAGATGCCTATAAATAAAATCACATTTTCACTGGCTCAGGAGGTGAACTATACAATAGTTTTCTTTTAATTAATCAAATAAACTTCTGCACAACAAATATTCATTCTGCTTCTCTTGTAATATGCTGAACGACTCCTACACACAATATTACTTCACTTGAAAATAAATCACTTTCTAGATTACCTATTCAAATGCCATATTTTAGGCTAGAATTGCACTGATGTTCATAGAATATACTTTTGGCTCATATGGTAGCTCTGTCCATAAATGTGTGCCCAGTGATTAAACAGAATAAGTAAAAATATCGTAAAGAATTAGTGTGCTTAAATGGCTCAAATTCATGTTGATTGAACCAAAGTACAACTTCCAACAAATACGAACAACTGTAAGTCAAGCACTATGCTAAGCATCAGTGATGCGAAGACCTAAGAATTGCTTCCTAAGAATCTATCCTAAACTTGTATCATAACTTTTATTACCTCATGGAAATGACTCCCCATTCTCCTATGCCCTTTTTGAAAATAAGGATTTTGCTCAATTTCTCTTAATTCTCATTCAGCAAATAGGCATAGATATAGGTAGATAAAGGTGATTTGTTCATTTGTAGAGTCAAATAGATGCTCTCTGGGGGTTCTCTGATATTTGGGGATCTTTTGCAATTATATGCATCTCTGTTCATATGGAATCAGATATTTATTGCTGTAAGAGCAGCAAATGTTAGCAACAAAATATTTCTCTGATTTCTCATAGGAAAAGGTTCCAATTATTTTCTTTCCTTCTACTGTCTTATTGAAGTTCTTTCCCCCTTAAACCAATAATAGATTGCTTTATGAGAAAATATATACAATTCTAATTTTATTTTAAGAGACACATTATTTTTACCTTTCTCAATCACCCAGTGACTTCTTCTACAGCTGCATCTGGTTCTGTGTTTTCTGGCCACCAAGGGTGAGGTGCCTCAAATTTCGTCTGTAATCCTTGCCCATTGCAGGAGGCCAGCAAAGAGCTAGAAAGACTCTGGAAATAGGGTTTCTAGAGCAGGCCAGAGTCATGCACCAACTGCCCTGTCCATGGCCATCCCCTGCTCTTGCTTGACTGTGCCCTGCACTAACAGACTGGGAAATAATGAAGACAGCAGTAAGCAGAACTTCCTGCCAGGGCAGGAGCTTGCCCTCGGGCCATGGCCTGAGAGACTGCTCTGGGAGGCTGTGGTTTGTCCAGTTTAACCAGCTCAACCTGAGGGAACCCTGTGCCTCGGCATGTAGGGACTAGAGGGGGTTGCAGGACTACAAGTTAGACATCTGCTTAGCAGAGCCACCTGGAGTTCAGACTCTTTCAGAGTAGGCTCGTTATCCATGAGCTCTGCCATGTAAACGGAAAACCCATTGTAGCAAGATGGCATTCTCCATTTAATGATCAACACATCTATCCTGGTTAAATGCTCATAAGCATACCAGCCTAAGTCGTATTTAACTACTTTACCCACATGAACATATAGAAAAACTTGTCTTCAGAGTTAGGCAGTATCTGCCTGTTTTTTCTGCTGCAACAAGTCACGGAGTGTGAATCAGTCGGCCCAAAAGGAAGAGAAGGAAAATGTTGTTGATATACCCTTTAAAAAGGAGTTGGGGAGTTAAAATATTTATAACTGGAGCATGGCCTTTGTGGAGTGAGACTAATATGTTTTTCAAGCAGGCAGAACTGTAAAAATTCAAAACTGAGATACTCGTGACATTTCACATTGCCCTGAAATATTGACAGGAAACACTACTTTCAGAGCAACTTTTATAAATTTGAGATAATGTAGTGAGAAACCTAACTGCTGAGGAACTGAATTCCTGGCTTCCAACAGCAGTTAGTCCATTCATTTATAACAGTAAATAAATGTTATGAAAGTTCATGTAGAAAGCATTATCTAAATGGCTAAATATGAAAGGCTTGTATTATGGCCAGGCATGCATTTCTGGCAGAGGAAGTACAGTTTGTTCACAATGTCTTTTTTTAGACTACTTTGAGGAAGAATGTCATCATTGGAATACTACAAACCATAGCAAGTTTCATCTTTTTTTTTCTTCACGGAATGAAAAATGACATCAGTTTACATGTCATCTAAGAAGAAAGGAATTTATTTTGTTGAAAGGCATCCAAATCTCCCTCTCTTTAGGAGGCTTTGTTACTGAAACACACTTTATCATTGTTAATTATTTGGCCATTTATGGAATTGGCAGCTAAATAAAAATTTGTTTCATCAACAAGTCTGTACTTTTAGGCATATTTTATTGACCTAGTAATTTAATCAATATTCTACATCCATGACAATCTTAAGGAAACACTAACATTTAAAGCCCCATTAGTCTAAATTCAGTGAAAAAAAAAAATCTGCAAAGAAGAGGAAAATCTTATGTACATATATAAAATATCTGAAATTATCTCGGCCAACCTCACAACCACTCCCTGGCCTAAAAACTTTCTCTTTCTCTTATGTTTTCTATAGTAATAAATGAATTCACCCATATCCCAAGCCGGGATCCCAAGCATCATTCCTGGTGCCCAACCCTAGTCCCTTCATCCATTTGCCATCTGGGCTGTAGCTTCTGATGCTTTAATTGTTCTCAAATAAGATCCCCATTGCCACTTCCTCTGCTCAGTCCCTTGGCATCTTTCACCTGAATTAATCCAATAATCTCCCAACCTCCTATCCATAAATCTTCTTGCCTACAATTCATTCTCCATTCAACTCCACTATTCTAATTCAAAATTTCTTTGAGGCTTCCCCCAGCCTTATATGTAAAGTCTAAAAGTCTCCATGTGGTTCCTAAAGCCCTCCCAATCTGGGTCAGCTTTTCTCACTCTAACCTTTTCATTTGATTCTCCCATTCGCTTTGTATATGCCAACCACAGGGAAACAGTTGTAGTTCTCAACAGTACCATGCTCTCTCACCTGCAAGCCTTCATATCTTCGGCTTCCTCTGCCTAGAAAACACTTCTTCCCAACGTTCCCGACTGCCTGAAACCTTTACCTGCT
>NW_006442484.1:12902038-12909257 GCF_000325575.1 Pteropus alecto
AGGCTGGCATTATTTCCACAAAGAAGCTTTCTCTGACATGCTCTGCCCCTACACCTTGGCTAAGTGCTCTCTGTATACTCTCTTGGTACTAAGTGCTTAACGTATGTTTGTGGAATGAATCCTTTACCCTAACAAACATTTATAATCCCATGAAATTTGTGATGTTACCATCATCGTTTTCTTGCCATCTCATAAACATGCCGTGTACATGGCCATCTCCATACTTTTGCCCACACTGTTCACTTACCTCATGATGGTTTCCCTCTTCCTCCGAGAAGATTTCTCTGAACATTTTAACCTAGGCAATATTTTTGACCTCTGGCTTCTGGGACATTTTGCATATGTTTCTTCTCATTTGACATTTATTTATACACAGTGCGGGTGACATCATTTATATTTTAACTTTTGAGTTATTTATTTTTTATGGCTATACAACTAGACCCCTGCCAATTATACTTTAAGCAACTTAAAAACAAGAACAAGGCATTACTTTGTATTCCTCTTCTTTCTCCTCTAAATTTGCATAGTTCAGCACAGTGTACATAACATGTAATCAATCCTTCTTATTTAACATTACTTATATGATTAGGACAAACTAATAGATGAAGAGAAGACTACACAATGTAACAAATATGCTTTATTTTCAAAAGAATAAATTATTTCAAATGAGATCATAAACAAAATGAGAAATTCATGACTGTGAACATAATTTACCATAGTTTGGCACATAGAATGTAAAGCCTTGGGAAACAACAGCTGCAATGGAAACTCCAATTATCCTGCCAACAGTGTGAATGCATGCACTCAGCTGTAGGACAAACCAGATGTCAATCAAAAGTGGAATAAAAACAAGATGTACGCTCTCTAAACCAATTTGTATGTATATTTAATCAAAGAGCTCACAGTCTATATGGCAACAGGAAAAGCAAAATAAAAGTAAACATAAAAATAATATAAAACACTAAATGTCAGAAGTAAATCAAACTTATCAGTAACACAAAAACTGTAAGTGGGTTAAACTCCCCTAATAACCATCTCCTACTCATCATAAAGAAAAGCCAATTACATGCCTCTTATAAGACATACACGTTAAACAAAGCGACTCTGAAAGGCCTATTCATCCCACAAATATTTTTGAAGGTTACCTACTATATATCAACACCGTGCTAAGTGACATAAATGTTAAATGTTAAAAGACAGAGATATACATGGCAAATGCAAGCAAAAAGAAAGCACAAGTCACAATATTAATGTCAAAGAAGCAGTGCTAAAAGCAAGAAGCATTATGTAAAACAAAAAATTGTTTTGTTTATTTGTGTGTCTGTGAATCAAAAATACAATCCACCCGAATCCTCACAGAGAGTCATAATTATACCAATCTATAAGTATTAAGAATATTAATCTGGAACACCTACCTCAGTAACTGCCACATGGTACATGCTCAAAACGTTTGGGTTTCTTTTTTTTAGTATTTGTAATAGTAATAGTAGTATTAATAAGATATGGTAGTCATTAATATTCATGCTGCTGATAACAGAACATCGAAGTACATAAAAGAAAACTTTGGAAATACAAGGAAAAATTTACAGAATCATACTAAGTGGAAATAAGTAAGTTCTACCACATTTCTTTTTGTTCTTGAAGTAAAAAGTGACCAAAGAAAAATGCTACAGGATCTGAATAATAATGACTGATTACATATGTTGTTGTTGTTGTTGTTGTGTATATATATGCATTGTCATATATTCTACAAATTCTATGACCCACAAAAAAGTATACTTCCTCTTCCATTGCTCAGGGAACATTTACCAAAGTTGATCATTTACTAAATCAAAATAAAAATCAAACTGCCAAGACAAAAGATAGGCACTATTTTCTGACATCCTCAAGCAAACTGGAAATAAATTATGAAATAGTAGCAAACAAAACAAAACATCTTGAGAAGTTATCATTATTCTCCTCAAGAGCATCTCACATCAAAGAAAATATCAAAACAAAAATTATAGAATAAAATGATGACTGATAGTGGCAACAACACATAGAGAAACTTTTGAGATACAGTCAAAACTGTACTCAAAGGCAAATTAACATAATTTCATTATTCAAAATAGTAAGAATAAATAATAAATGAACAAAGCTTTATATTCAAAAAGGTAGAAATACAAACTTAGAAAAAGCATAAGAAGATTAATACAGATTGAAACAGAAAAAAAATTAAAAACAAGTGTAAATAATTTGAAAATAAACACAAAATCTTATTTCCACAAGAATAATAATAAACTCACCACAAGACTATGAAGAAGAAAATCACAAATATTCACAGAAATTCAAAGTGGACATTAGAATATATGTACACACATATTGAGAAATGCAAATATATAGTATGTGTGAATATACATGGGTTTTTTTTGTTTTGTTTTTACCATTTGCTAATCTAGAAAATAGATTATGATTAAAACCCAGTATGAGTTTAGTGACATTTTAAAAGTTTATGATAATACACTAATTCATGATACTAGCTACATATCTATTTATATACATATACATACATATACTACATACTTCTATATAATTTTGAAAAATAGTAGTACAAATATGGCTGTTTGGGATTCATAAGAATTTACACACCCTTCCCCATAACTCTGCAACTCCCTCCCACTCAGAGAGTTCATGGCCCAGAGGCAGGAACAACTGCTGGAGATATCTTCAGAATTCAGGAGAACAAGAAATCTTGAGTGTAAGAGCATAGCCTAAAGGAGATAGTCTCTTGATCTGACAAGTCTGCAAGATTACTCAGGAATGGCTTAGTGACTCACCGTTTTTACAAAAGCAGTGAAAGGCACCTGATAAGTACGTGAAGTTTGGTTCCTATTTTTATACTCTGAAGTAGAAGGACTGTGATTCACTCATGTAATTCCTAATTAGGAAAGACTAAAGAAAAACCAAGTTCTCAAATTTTAATAAAAAGCCATATTATGTATCAAATATACGAAATAATAATCACAAGGCAAGAGAAGGGGCTGCTGAGTGTTTAGTCAGATAGTTATTCACTCTCTAAGAAAAGAGAACACATAGTTCAAAAACATAAACTTCCATTGTCTCTAGTGATGTACATAAATGCAGGGAGATTTACACATAAAATAGTGAACAATGACAATTAAATGGAAAACGGCAACTTATTCGTGGAGAATTCACCCATTAAAAGCTTTTCCATTTGAAATGGATTTTGCCCAGAAATTGGTTTTTCATTCCTCCCTATAGTGTGCATTCTTGGTAGCTACTTTCAGAACACTGCCAACTCCATTATACGTTTGCTTTATATAGCTTTCAAGTTGCTCTGCGGTTTTCCTCTGGCCAAAGAACTTTATAAAACCTACTGGGGGAATAAAAGGCACAGACAAGTTGTCTCCCAGTCTTGGAATCTATTGCCTGAGCAGTTTCTATCTAAACTTCAGTTGCTTCCAGGACAGTATAGTGATCTCAGCTAATTATTATTTTTCCATTGAGTTTAGTTGACTGTATGAGGATGAACTGGTGACTTGCATTCAATTCTCTTTGTGTCATCTGTCACCACTCACACTAAGATTTGTTTATCCAGGAAGACCTAGGGACAAGTCAGACCTTGGCCCTTATTAGCTGAGAAAGATTTTACCTGGTCTCTCTGAACCTCAGGTTCCTGATCTTTACTTTGCCAACAACTGGAACATGGGCCTTCAATTCAAAGTACATTAAAGAATATATTGTCAAGCAGCTCTACGATTATTCTCAGATGCATACTCATTTCAAATAAATGCTAAGGTTCTTAAAAATAAAAAGAATGCTTTCTACTCTTTTGCTCCCAACAATGAAGCCCAGTTTATTTCTCCATACATAATGGGCCCTCAATAGATACATGTTAACCCACCATCATTTTTATGAAATAAACTAGAACATTTTTTAAAAATTAACTTGAATCTCATTTATTAAATACATTTTAAATGTCCTTTAAAGAAAACACTGTTACAAATCACTTTTAATTCATCAATTAATTCAGACGTTTAAAATGCAGGCAGAAATTTCTATAAATAATCTTCCTTTTAAAGCTACAAAACATTTTAAAGACTTGATTCAGATGAACTCAGCAACATCTAGGACCAGATACTATAGATCAGTTCATTGCTGTCCAAATGTCCAGGGGCAAGTGCCATATTTAATCGAGCAAATAACATACTTTTGCAAAAATCAGTCTTTGCATTGCTTTCATCCACAGAGAAAAGTGGAAATTAAGATATAGACTTGAGAAAAGAAAGAAAATTAAGGAGATCAGGAGGTTCAGCCCTGTGCCTTTAGGAAAGCACAACATGATTATTACTACCATTTTACTGATCAAGCAACTAAGACCTGGAGTGTTTTGCTCATTTTTCCAAGCTGAATATCTAGTTCTGGTGGTGATTATATGTGACATTATCTGGTCTTTGGGCCTGGAACTCTTTTTGCTACATCGTGTGCAAGTGTAATAAATTCCTCAAATTTCTAGACTCAGGATTACCAAGATGACTTAGATAAACAGTAGCACCTATTCCCAACCTTTTTCCAGTCTTGGGTCAGGAGCACCGACTCCCTGCCTGTTCCATCAAAGGCTCCATGTCCATCCATTCCTTTGGATCTCCCTGAGCAGCTCCTTTTTATACATTCTGAGCTGATGTGGCTCATGTCTTATGTTTTCTTAATATCCTGATTTTGAGTATGGTCACTGTTTCATATTCACAAAGTCATTCCAGTGCCTCGCAGGATAGCAGGCATATATTAGGCACTTAATAGTTTTTGAGTGAGTGATGACTGCCTTGGTGGTGCTGAATTGCCACAAGGAGTAGTTTTATCAGTGAAATTGGTTAAGAAACCACCTGCCCTATTTTTCATCTTCTTTACCATCACAGTGTTTCCTAATTAGGCTGAAAGTGCCAGAACCTTCCATTGGGGTCTTGGGGCATGGCAGACTCATGTCACATAGCAGAACCATGAGGCTCAGCTACTCAACTAACATTCAAATTCAATCAAAGCTGCCTTCAGGTGACAACTTTAATTGTAGGCAGATAGAGGCTTTCATTCACTCAATCATTCAGCTCTAACTTTGGGCTATACCCTCACATTTCTAAGTGAGGAAATTATTTACTCCCACAGCTTATGAGATCATGGCAAGTTTATGAAGAAATATTCTCCCAATGCAGCACCATCCTCAATATCTTACACCTGATTTCACTGTACTGTGAAATTTTTCACTTTTTCTAGTTTGTAGGTTTCCACACAAATACCTGGTTTTACTGTCCTGTTATAGTCAATCAAGGTAAGTGCAAGATACACATTTTTTTTTCTAGAGGTGAAATTACATTAACTCAATATAAGCCACCAAACCCATATTGAGAATTCATTTCTGGTTTAGTTTCTCTTTTCTAATATGGTCTTCGGTTTGGCTGAAACCACGATCCTTGGATCAGAGTGCGATGTGGATGTCAACAGAGAAAAGAGCCCCATAAAGTTAGGAGACGTTGAACTTTCCACACAACTACTGACCACTCTCCATCAAATTTACATTAGATACACAAAGACCCAGCATAAGTCTGAGATAGATTCAGGAACTGGTCTTAGTGGGTGTCTCACCGATCTGGATTCTTAAGGTGTGACCTTCTCTACGCTATCTTGTCCTCTCTTCTCCAAATACAGCAAAAACCATGATCCAAAAAGGTCTGAGAAAGGGTCTTAAGTATCATCCTTAAAGCAATGGGTAATACAAATTACTAACAGGGAGAATTGCAGCTATGAAAATTAGGATCAGCTGCTACAACTTAGTTGCCATAGATGTTTGCAGTAGGAATTTAGTGATTCCATTTGGGAGACAACATGATTCTGATACCTATTTGAGCAGATGGAGGTCTGAAAGGTACATGGAGCCAGAAGAGCTTGGAGAAGTTTTGCCTGTGCACTTAAGGCCAGAGGGATGGGACCATAGAGGACAGAGTTTAGTAACCAAAAAGTATTAATGTAGGCTCTGAGATTACAGCATTCCCAAGGGGTTGCTCAGATGCTGACTCATATCCATTCTGTCAGATTTGCTGTTAGATATTTATTCTCAAAAATTTTCAAAGGTTCTTAATGTATCTTCCTTTCCCTATTTAAATGCAACATGCACCTTAAAAGTATAAGGACAAGGGAGCATATTAAACATTAGTCAATGAAATGCATATGGATTCTAGAGTCAAACAGATCTCAGTTCAAATCCTGACTCTACCACCTGTTAGTCATTCGACCTTAGACAAGTAACTTATCTGAGCTTCAATTGCCCCAACTGCAAAATAGACATCTTTTGAGGAGGAAATGGAGTAAGACACACAAGGTATCTAACATATTAGTAAACACTAATACTGTAGCTATTGTTATGGTTTGTTGTTAGAATAGTGTCTGGCACACAGTAGATACTCGATAAGTATTAATGGAATCTCATCATCAGATTCATATAGATGATCTGAAAAATGGGACAGGGGACAGTTGCCTGGTGCATGGGGTCTCGAAAGTAACCTCCAGGAGAGAAGAGATAAGACTAACATCATGGGGGCTAATAAAAATAAACTTCTCTCCCTCACCTCTCTCTGCACACTCTACCCTGCCTCAGAGTCCTTTCTCTTTCCATGCAGAGATGGCATTGGAAAGGCTCTTGTCTTAATGGAATAAAGAATTATCAACAATTGCAGTCCAAATTAAAATAAAAGGTACCCAGTGTGGTAACCTCTCCATCAGTCTAGACTCTAACTACAAAAGGCTTTTACTTAAAGCTTCACAATTGGAGACGTTTTTTATTTCTCCTTGGATTCAAATCCCAATAAATAAGAGTCTTTTCCCTCCCTAGTTATCCCAACGCCACTACCACCATCACAAAACTCTGTCACCCTTGAACATCTACACAACACACCTCATTGTGCATGCTGACCAGCTTCCCCTCCTCCACCTTCTCCACACCACTCAGTCACTAGGAACAAGTCTGTCAGTAAGGCTGCTGTCAAGGGTATACCTGCTGGGGAGAAGGGGACATGGCTGGCTACTTGTTAGATAACTATTAATGGATAATGTTGATAGTCCAAACCATTGAAACCCATTTTATATATATAAAATACATATATATATATGTATATATATGTATTTTATATATATATATATATGGTCTATATATATTTTATATATATATGTA
>NW_006442484.1:12909387-12929178 GCF_000325575.1 Pteropus alecto
TATATTATGTATTTTTTTTTTACTCAATCAGGGGTAACAACTGCTGCTTGAGAAAAAAAATAATCTTTAAGTATGCAAACTTTGTGAACTTTTTACAAATTAATGACTACACTTATTCATCTTTCCTCACCTTGACCTTCTCTCCTCCTGTCCCTTAGGAAGACTACATGTTATTTCGAAAGACAAATGGTAGACATCTACTTTCTCAGAAAAAGACATTACAGCCAGCAGTTCCAAGGACAAGAAAAGCTATAACAGGACATGACACAGCAACAAATTCATGCTTTTTATGGTGTCTAGCATCCTTCGCCCTGAATGTATATGATTAAAATAAGAACCTGATATTACTTTGCAATGCAGCCACAGATACTTTTATTGTGAGCAGATCCCAGGACCTGAGGGCTTTGTAAACTGTGGAAAGTGGTGAAGGGAGCTGAGAGAGGCCGAGGGGAAAGGTCCTCAAAGGCCTGAGTCAGAACTCAGCTATTTGGGGGATTCCACTCATCTCCCTGGGGTTCGGTAAAGCAGAAAAGACAACCAGTTCTGGCCCATGATAATAAACAAGAGAAAAAACCCAAAACTCCACAAGCCCTAAAAAGAACTGCCTTCAGGCATTGGGAAGTTCAAACTGAAGGCAATATAAATAGAAATGTATGGGCTAGGCTAAAGCTATTACTTGGCCCAGAGTCTAACCACCTCCAACCACCCTGAGCCCCTCATTTGAATCAGGCTGATGTTGAAGGGAATTAACACACTTGCCGTGCATCCAATGGCAGGGGCAGAGTCCTTAGGATCATTTGAGGCCAAAAGGAAAATCAGATTTAAGATTATAAAATTGGCTAGAGAGAATCCACATGTGGGCTATAAAGAATTGATTGTGGTCCCTGGGGTTTCCCAGGACTCATCAGCAAGTGGTATGTAAAACACGGTTCCTAACCACAGGGAGGTTGTAATATCATTAGGAAAGCAGGTCATGTGAAATAGTAAGAAGACTAAAAATAAGATGGAGACAGTTTGGCTCAGTGGCTCATTGGCACAAAGAAAGCAATTGGATAGCAGAGAGAAGAGTGATTTCTGCACTGTCCAAGAGTAGACATTTCCAGTATCCACTCCCTGTCATCTCGGAGGAGATGGAGTGCCCCCAGCCCTCTGCCCACAGAGCATGGGCACACAAGTCAGGCTCAGTTCACCATCCAGATGTTCTCACCTGTTTTCGAGTCTAGACCTACTGACGCAAAGACTCCAGGGACAGTTAGGTTCACTCACAGCATCTAGACTAAGGTTCTGCAATGGCTGTGATGTCCAGGCCTTGTATCTTCGCCCAGGATAGTCAATCTCTAGCCTCCCATTTCTGAGCCACTGAACTTGCCTTGATTCCAGTCTGTTGTATGGTGTTCAAATCTCCTGCTGAGCACCTGAGCCCATGACTATTGCTCCTTAAGCTGGTTTCTGTTTCTTTGACCAAAAAACTGACTTCTATGGCCACCCTACTTGTAGGAAATTCTATTGTTTCTACTGTATTATTACTAATTTTTTTAAAAATAAGAACTGTATGACACAACAATTCTACTTCTGGCTATTTCTCTGAAGAAATCCAAAACACTAATTCAAAAAGATACATGCACCCCTAAGTTCATTGCAGCATTATTCACAATAACCAAGATATGGAAGCAATCTAAGGGTTCATCAACTGATGAATGGATAAAGAAGAGGTCGTACAGATATACAATGAAATATTATTGAGCCATAAAAAGGAATGAAGTCCTACCATTTACGACAACATGGATGGACTTAGAGGGTATTAAACTAAATGAAATAAGTCAGACAAAGACAAATATCATATAATTCCACTTATATGTGGAATATACAAAACAAAATAAATGAACAAACAGAAACAAACTCATAGATACAGAGGACAAAATAATGGTTGCCAGATGGGAGGGGGCTGGGAGGACTGGTGAAAAAGTGAAGGGATTAAGAAGTAAAAATTGCCAGTTATAAAAATAGGCACAGGGATTTAAAGTATAGCGTAAGGAATATAGTCAATAACATTGTAATAACTATGTATGGTGTCAGATGGGTACTAGATTTATCACAGGGATCTCTTTGTAAAGTATATAAATGTCTAATCACTATATTGTATACCTGAAACTAACTAATATTGTATTTCAACTGTAATTGAAAAATAAACTTAAAAAAATAAAAATAAGAGTTATTCTCTAGCCCTGAAGCTGTCAAAACTGGTAGTTCCTTGGAAAGGATATATTTAATTGAAAAATATATAAAGGCATCAAATGATGAGGGCTCTTTTGTGTGTGTGTTTGTCTTACCAATACCTGGCATGTAGTAGATGCCCATTTTGGTACTGTTGAAAGAACTCTGCCTTTGGAGTCCAATTAAATACAACTTCTTACTGGGAAATCTCTAGGGCCACCCCAAGCCTCAGTTTCCTCACTTGTAAAGATGGACAGTAATTCCTATCTCATTGGACTGCTGTGAAAATTAAATCAGACATTAAGTTGGGAAATAATTGTCTTTTCAACCAATGGTACTGGAACAACTGGATATTCACTTGTAAAAGAATGAAGTTGACCCCTACTTATCTCACACCACGTACGAAGATCACAAACTTAAATGTAAGAGCTAAAACTATAAAACTCTTAGAAAAAACATGGAAGTAAATCTTCATAGCCTTGGATTGAGCAACAGATTTTTAGCAATGTCAAAAAAAAAAAAAAAGCACAAGTAACAAAAGAAAAAAAATGGGTAAATTAAATATCATCAAAATTAAAAGCTTTTATAGGTCAAAGGACACCATCAAAAAAAATTATACAAACTATATAATGGGAGAATATATTTGCAAATCATATATCTGATAAGGGTTCCATACCAGAATGCAGTGGGGTATTTGGGGAGTATGAGAGTGATAGCTAACAGGTGGAGCGTTTCTGTTTAGGAAAAAATGGGTAAATTAAATATCATCAAAATTAAAAGCTTTTATAGGTCAAAGGACACCATCAAAAAAAATTATACAAACTATATAATGGGAGAATATATTTGCAAATCATATATCTGATAAGGGTTCCATACCAGAATGCAGTGGGGTATTTGGGGAGTATGAGAGTGATAGCTAACAGGTGGAGCGTTTCTGTTTAGGACAATGAAGATGTTCTAAGATTATATAGTGGTGATGGCTGCCAATGTGTAAATATACTAAAAACCACTGAATTATATACCTTAAATTGTATATAAATATCTCAACAAATTTGCTACAAAATTAAATGAGACAGTATATACATAATAGTATACATATATAAAATGTATACATCTAACCACTGCCTATAAATATGCTTGCAATAAGTGCTCGAAATATTTTAGATTTTATTGCTTTTATTTATCCTGATTGACCGAGTGGGTGGAAAGTACTAGAGATACAGTTATTAATGGAAGGTGCTTTAGGTGGGATTAATATAAGAACTCTTCCTACCCAAAGCCATTGGACTGATGCATTCTTTTGTAAGAATCCTCTACAATTCTCACAGGAGCTATAAGTTTTATTCATATGTATCTCACCTGTCATCACTGTATCCAATGCCCCAAATGGCTCTGTCCTCCTCAGCCTTTATCCCTCAGTCAATATGCACTTAAAATGTTGCCAAGTTAGTGATCATTCCTCCCTCATACTAGTTGAATTCTGACTCTCTGGTAGCCTTGCCTCTCAGCATATTTTTATTGTTTATTTATTGTAGAATGAATTCACCAAAAAAAAATCTAAATGTGAATTTTTTCGCATAAAGTCAAGGGTATATTTGCCTTTGGGTTTTTTTTTTGGGGGGGGTCTATTTGTTTGTCTGTTTTTCATAAAAACAGAGCAAAATATTAGAAGAATAGAGGACAGAATTATAACAGTGTGTCTCTGAATGATGGGATTATATGTAATTTTTATCCTCTTCCATATATTTTGTGGCATTTTTCAAATATTGTATAAAAAATCATTATTAAAAACATGCAAAAATAGAAATACATTACTTAAATGTTATAAATGATCCTCAAGATGGTTTATGAAAAGAATTATTTCCAAAGTCAAGATGCAGAATGCTCACTGGACCAAATGGGGTATGTGTGTGTGTGTGTGTGTGTGTGAGAGAGAGAGAGAGAGAGAGAGTGAGAGAGAGAAAGACTTCTGCCTTTATTGTGACACTTCCAATGGAATTAGGAAAAAGGTCTTTGCCAATTCATGTCAATGCAGTAGTCAAATGTTTAATCCAGTTTTCAGATTTAACATGCTGATCTGTACCATTGCTCATATATCTTTTAAATCTTCCTTGGCACCTCTGGTTGGATTCTTCCTAGATGAGGAAAGCCTGAGTGATTTGTATCACCAAGCCACTACCCATACATTTACAGTCTTGCAAAAAACTCTAGTCTAGACAGTAATTAAAGTCAGAGATGTAATTTAATTAAAGCACATCTTTCCCAAGCCCTGAGGGCCATTCCTCAGCATTCACATATAGCAGTATTTAATAAGCTGTTCTGGGGGTACACTTGGGGATATCCTCTCAAGCATAACTTTCCCTTCCAATCTCTTAGATGGAATGTGAGAAAGAACCAGGGTAAGGGTGGTTGGTTTAGGTGGATGGGAAGAAAATGAAAATGAGATGTTTGCCTAGACGTGTAAAGATCACAGTGGTGTGATTAAGACATCAAGGAAACAGAAACTGAATTTGATCTGTCAGGAGCCTAATAAACCCATAGACAGAATATGTCCCAGAAATCACAAACCAGCAACCTGAGAGGCTTTGATGGCCTTTGGATCTATTTTAGTCAGCCTACGAAACATTATTTTTAAATTGATGCTAGCATTTAAAATTGGAAGATTTTTACCTAAAAACCAGATTTCCAGCTTTTTTAAAATAATTTTAAAACACAGAGATAGCTCCTTTTTGGCAACAAGTGCTGGTGCTGAGTAATAGCTACAGCCCCTCCAGTTCACTCACATCCTCACTCTTCCCAGCTTTCTCTACCACAAAGCAATCTCCTGGCAGTTCCATTTATTGTCATGCTGCTGATTTTGTTTTTCTCATTCCTGGCAGGATTCTATTATTTATATCACTTCTATGGCCTCTATAGACATTTGGGTTGGAGACCCTACCCACCTCCCTTCCACTCCCAATCCCTTCCCCTGGCCTATGTCTCACCATAGACATTCTCTAGAATTCTCCTTTCCTTTATGCTCACTGGCGCCTTACTAGAAAACAGAGTGGGCTTCAATTCTAGGAATCTTAAGCTTCTGGGAAAAGAAAAGAATAGTATGGGATAGGAAAACAACTGGATTTGGAGTCAGTAAATTCAGATGCAAGTCCCAGCAATAACTGGAACTAAACTGAATTTTCAGAAAAATGTGGGTTCAGATCCTAGCTCTTCGATTTTCTAGTATGAGACTGAATAATATATTTAACCTCTCTGAAGCTCTTTCTTTATCTGTAAAATATAAATATTTAGCCTGCGTACCTCAAAGGATTGTTGTGAAAACCAAAGAAGATGTTCTAAGAAAGTGGTTCAAACAGATCATAGGACTAAATCAACTTAAGATAATTTGGGCGGGGTGGGGGTAGGGAACTAACTTATTAAATTACTTTGGTTGCATTGGTTAAAAATACACCTTACCAAATTTTCCAAATCCTCTCTCTAAAAAAGCAAGTAGTATAATAATGTGGTTTCTAATTTGTTTTTACCATTTAACCAAGTCTGTAGATTATTTACTAAATGTTCAGAAGTGTTTTAAGTGTGTATATGACCTTTCTCCCTAACTCTCCAGAAGACCCAACTAACTAAAAATCTGCAGCATCTACCGTGCCCATTATTATAGAAGTTTCCACATATAAAAAAATTTTTAAGTGGCTTATGACATATATCTAGTATGTACAATATATATACTTTTCTTAAAAAAATCTGTATAGTAGGTATAAATGTGGCATTCTGATATGTGGCACGTAGAAAAGAGAGAGGATGGAGAAACTGGTCACAAAACAAGTAAGGCTTAAAACTTTAAAACTTTTATTTCTGAATATAAAAATAATATATATTTATTACAGATAATGTAGTTATAGCTATAATTCTTATTGTATTTATTGTAGAAACACTGTTAACATTTGATGGAATTCAAATTTATTTTTAGCCTACATTTTCCACTTACCATGTAAGAGGCATCATTTCTAGCAACTAGAGCTATGTCAGTTTTTAATTGACTGCACAGTATTCCATTGTATGGTTACACTATAATTTTACAATCACCTACTAATGAACTTTAAATTACATTCAGTTTTCACTAGCATAAGTGTTTCTATGATAAATATCCTATGCATATTTTTTGTAGAATTGTTTATTTCTTTAAGATACATTCTTAGAAGTACATTGCTAAGTCAAAATTATACTCCCTCTCACCCAAATTGCTGCCCCTACAAATTTGTCCCAATTTCATTCCAAGAGTAAATGAGAATGTCTGATTTCTACCTTTTCATTAATGGAGCTAGTTTAAACTAGCTTCATTAATGGAGCTAGTTTAATCTTTGCTAAATAGATAAAATAATAATATCTCATTATTTTCATATGTATCTTTTTTTGGAGGGGGGGTTGATCAGAAGGACTTGCCTCTCCCCTGCATTTGTAATCTTTTAATTCCTAATGAGACTGAACATATGTTCAAATGCTTCTTGATCATTCATATTTCTCCTTGGTAAATTGCATTTCATTTCCTTTAACCATTTTCTATTGGGATAATAATCTTTTTCGTGTTGATTTATAAGAGCTCTCTCTAGTCCATAATTTATTTGACAATTCTCTCATTGATGTATAGCTGTTTTCCATATTTTAGCGTTTTAAATAATATAGTAATAAATATTCTTAAAAGTAGATATTTGTACATACCGCATATTCTTTCTATTGAATATATTAAATTAGAATAGAATAGATTAAAATGCTCTAACATATATTGCTAAAATGCTTTTCATAAAAGCCATGCCAATTTATACTCCCACCATCAAATTATGATAGCCTACATCATAGCAACCCATTTCATATCCATTCAGAGTATTACAACAGGATACAGAAAAAGACATAAAAGAGGATGGCATATAAATCACAGAGGGAGGTGACAGTCAACCCTGCTATGGAATCTTTAGAAGCCAGGAAAAAAGAGGGTCTGAGCATTTGGTAGAATTAAAATGGAGAGGCATGCAATTTTTATCTCTTTGAAAATTTGCCCCAAACCTAGCTCTTCATAGTTCATTGAAAATATGTGAGTGCTGCTAACTGAAGATCAAAAGCAATTGAGGGGATCGCTTTATGAACTATATAGATGTCTAACCAATGTACTGTATACTTGAAATTAATTTAAATAAATACATTTTTTAAAAACCTGCTTAAATGGGGAACGTAGTCAATAATATTTTAATAATTATGTATGGTGCCTGGTGGGTACTAGACTTATCTGGGGGATCACTTCATAATTTCTGTAAATGTCTAACCACTGTGTTGTACAACTGAAACTAATATAATATTGAATATCAACTGTAATTGAGAAATTTTTAATTTTTAAAAAACTGCTTAAAAAATGCAACTTCTTGCCTTCCCATATTCCACCAACTAAACCCAATCACCTGCTTCTCTTAGAAGTAAATCCCTTAAAACCAAAGAAATAAGAACGCAGCCCAAATGTTGGGACATTTCCTGGTAATGATGTGAGAAGTAACCCCTGAAGCTAGGCCTGTATGACAGGAAATAGAAATAACCCTATGTTTGCCAATCAAAGTACAGAAGGGTGTTTCTGACAAAAGCTTAAGCCAGTGAAAACATGCAACTTTGACTCATTCAGTAAATAAACAAACAAAACACATGCAACACCAAACTCAAATCATTGCTATCTCAACAACCAAAACAAGGCAGGTTTTCAGTTCTAATTGCTTTTCCCAGTCAATTCCAATCACAGTAGCAAGAATAAAAACATGCCAAGAATGTCTAATGCAGAGAGCTGATAATGAATGTCTAATTAATGGTTCTGAAGTACTTTCAAGGTATAGAATTACATAGCAACATTAAATAGTATCATCATCCAGTTAAGGCAATTAAAAATTAACATCCTGTTTTTCTTCTTTGAAACACAGGTTATCACACAAAAGCAATATAATAAGCAAAGCTACACTGGTTATATATTTTTTCAGTTACATAGGTTTTTATACACATGCCATAATTTATATATAAAAGTTCAGTTACATGTTTTTCCATTATGATTCAGTTGATTTTGGTCATTCCTCCCAATTATTACTGGTTATAAATTGTATTATAATCATCATGTTCCAACCAATAGCATCAAGTTTGTCATGTGATTGAGATGCCAGTATACAACATAAAAGTTTCTTGCAGGTGGTGTTATAATTGTAAGTTGGTTTCAATAGGAACATTTCGGAATCTGATTATTAATGGTACTGCTCTGTTGTGTCTCCTACTGTCAATTCTTACTCTTTATTTGTTCCTCATGAAATCTTCCTCCCTCTTGGGATTTTGACATTTCTGATGACTTGTAAATCATTTTACTAAATCAAACCTCTTTACTATGCTCCAAGCATGTGCTTCTAAACGCTTAAGCTACTCACAGCAGACTTCCCATAGATAGCTCAGCCACACATACCCAAAGCCCAGCTCCCACAATTCTTCCACTCCCATCAAAGCCTGCTTCTCCTTGTGTCTCATAGGTAATGTCGTCATCAGCCTGACTCACTACTGAAGCTCTAAAGGTCAGCTGGCCACTTTCTCTTTTCTCTCATCTTTCCTCTCCTTTCCTTTCCACATCTACCTCTACTGATACAGCTTTTGGAATGTCTTTTGCATCTGACACACCCTCTCCATACCTATGACAATGGTTTGGGTCCTCCTCAATTCTTCATAGGACCATCACCATAGCTTACTAAGTGCAACACCAGGTTCTCTTCTAGTCACACCTTAACAGGGCTGTCAACAGGCTGTTTTAGAAATGATAATATGATCAGATCACTGTTCTTAAAGCCCTTGCTGACTTCCCATAGCCAGTAGTACAGAGTTGTTCCTGAACAAAGGTGTATATGTCAAAGCGGGAGAACAGAACATATTTAATTAAGACTGGTTACTTGATTTATAATTTTAAAATATTTGACTTGTGGTATATGGACCTCTATTTACACACTGTCTCATGCTCAAAAATTGGTAAGGTAAACCTAACTCTGAGGTTCCTAATTACTCTGGTTTCTCTCCTTAGCATTTTTAAATAAAATATTTATTGAAATACAATTCACATACAATAAAATTATCTTTTTCAAAAAGCACAATATAGTAGTTTTTAGTACATTCACAGAGTTGTGCTACCCTTAAAAATTATCTAATTCCACAACATTTTATTACTCAAAAAATAAAAATAAAAATATCCATTACCAGTCACTCTCCAATCTCCTTTTCTCCCAGCCCCTAGCAATCACTAATCAACTTGTTGTCTCTGTAGATTTGCTTATTCTGGATATTTCATATAAATAGAATTATATAATATGTGGTCTCTTGCATCTGTCTTCTTTCATTTAGCAAGTCTTCAAGGTTCATCCATATTCTAGTGTACATCAGTACTTAATCCCTTTATATAACTTGGTGAGATTCCATTGTATGGATATATCATATTTTGTTTATTCATTGATCAGCTGACAGACATTGGGTTCTTTTATACTTCTTGATAATTACGCATAATGCTGCTAAGAACATTCATATACAAATCTTTGTGTGGATATGTTTACAATTCTCTTGAGTATATACCTAGGAGAAAAATTACTGGAGTATACAGTAACTCTATGTTTATCATTTTGAGGAATTGCCAAATCTTTTCTAAAATGTCTTATTATTTTACATTCTAACCAGGAATATATGAGGCTCTAATTTCTCCACATCCTTGTCAACATTTGTTATTACTCTCTTTCATAAAAGCCATTATAGTAGGTACAAAGTGGTATTTCACTTGCTTTGATTTGCACTTACCAAATGTTGAGCATATTTTCATGGGCTTATTGGCCGTCTGTATATCTTTTAGAAGAAATTACTTTGAATCCTTTGCCTATTTTTTAAATGAGTTATTTGTCTTCTTATGGTTCAGAAGTAGTTCTTTAAATATTCTGGTTGAATAACAGTCCATAGAATGGAATACAAGTACCTTAGATACATGATTCGCAAATATTTTCTACCATTGTGTGAAATGTCTTTTCACTCTCTTGATGGCATCCTTTGAAGCACAAAAGTTTTTGTTTGTTTTTTAATTTTGATGAAGTCCTATTTACCTATTTTTTTCTCTTTTGTTTTTGGTGTCATATCTGAGAAACCTTTACCTAATACTAAATCATAAAGATCTACTCCTATGTTTTCTTCTATGAGTTTTATAGTTTTAGCTCTTACATTTAGGTCTGTGATCCATTTGGAGTTAATTTTTATATAAGGTATGAGTTAGGGTTCCAACTTCATTCTTTTATATATGGATATCCACTGTCCCAGAACAATTTGTTGAACACTAGTCTTCCTCCCATTGAATATCTTGGCACCTCTGTCAAAAATCAATTTACCAAAAATGTAAGAGTTTATTCCTGAATTCTCAATTCAATTTCATTGGTCTATATGTCTAGTCTTGTGCTAGTAACATATTGTTTTTAGTACTTTTGCTTTGTAATAAGTTTTGAAATCAAGAATTGTGAATTACAACTTTACTCTTCAAGATAGTTTTGGCTATTCTGAGCTACTTTCTATATAAATCTTGTTATCAGCTTGTCAATTTCTGGAAAAAAAAGGCAGCTTTAGTTTTGGTAACAATTGTGTTGAATCCTTAGATCAATATGGGAGGGTGGGGTATTACCATCTTAATAATATTAAGTCTTCCAATACATGTACACAGAATAGCTTTCCATTTAGCTACATAATCTGTGATTTCATTCAGCAATATTTAATAGTTTCAGTATGTAAGTCTGGCACTTCTATTGGTAAGTTTCTTCCTAAATATCTTATTCTTTTTGATGCTATCATAAATTGAATTGCTTTTCTTAATTTTGTTTCTGAATTATTCATTGGTATTGTATAAACATAAAATTGATTTTTGTATATTAACCTTGTATGCCATAACTTTGCTGAGTTCATTAATTATATTTCTCATGAATTCCTTAGGATTTTCTATATACAAAATCATGTCATTAGCAAATAAAGATAATTTTGATTCTTCATGCCAATCTTAGTGCCTTATATTTCTTTTTCTTATCTGATTGCTTTGGCTAGAACTACAGTACAATATTGAATAGAAGTGGTGAGAGGAGACATATTATCTTTTCTTTGATCTTAGGGGGAAAGGTCTTTCACTGTTAATTGTAATATTAGCTATAAGTTTTTACAGATGCCCTTTTACATATTGAGGCAGTTCTATTCCTACTCTATTGAGTTTTTTATCATAAAAAAAAGTGTTAGATATTGTTAAATGCTTCTTATGTATCTATTTAGATGCTCATATGATTTTTGTTCTTTATTCTATTACTATGTTGTTGTGTTACATTAATTGCTTTTACATGCATAATCAATCTTGCATTCCTGGGATAATCTCACTTAGTTATGGTGTATAATTCTTTTTATATGTTGTTGGGTTTGCTTTGCTAGTATTTTGCTGAGTATTATAGAGTCTACATTTATAACACATATTGGTCTGTACTTTTGTTTCTTGTTTCTTTGTCTGATTTTGGAATCAGGATAATACTAGCCTCATGAACTGACTTGGGAAGTGCTTCCTTCTCTTTTATTTTTTGGGAGTGTTTGTGAAGGATTGGTGTTAATTCTTTTATGTTTGATAAAATTCACCAGGAAGCTAATTGGCTTGCACTTTTCTTTGTAGTAAATTTTTTTTATTACGAATTCAATCTTTTTACATGTTAAAAGTCCGTTCAAATTTTCCATTTGTTTTTGAGTAAGTTTCAGTATTTTGTATCTAAGAATTTATCTATTTCATTTAGGTTATCTAATATAACAATCTACCTAGATTAATACTCATTTTATTTCAACAGTATATAAAAACTGCTCCTATATAGCTTCTTTCTTTCGCCTTCTTATTGTTATAAACATTACATCTTTATATATTATAGTAAGAGTCCACAACCCCTGGGCCACATAGCAGTGCCAGTCCACGGCCTGTTAGGAACTGGGCCACACAGCCGGAGGTGAGTGGCAGGCAAGCAAGAGAAGCTTCATCTATATTTGCAGCTGCTTCCCAGTGCTGGCATCACCACCTCAGTTCCACCTCAGATCATCAGGCATTAGATTCTCATAGGAGCACCTGTCCCTGGTGCCAAAAAGGATGGGCACTGCTGTATTACAGGATCATCAACATAGTTTTCTACTTATAGCTTTGTCTTGAAGGTTTTTTTTTTTTTTTAATCATGAAGGAAGGGAAAAAAAGAAGTTATAAACAAAAAATACATGTATACCACCATTTATATTTAACTAGTGCTCTTTTTTTCTTTTTGTGGATTCAAGTTACTATCTAGCTCCCTTCCATTTCAGCCTGAAGGACTCCCTTTAGTAACTAAAGGAAGAAAATGTCTGTTAGTGAATTCTCTAAGTTTTTGTTTATCTGACAATGTCTTAATTTCTCCTCACTTTTGAAGAATATTTTTGCTGGATGTAGAGTTCTCGGTTGACAGTCTTTTTCTTTCAGTGCCCCGAATGTGTCATCTTACTGCTATCTGGCCTCCACGGTTTCTTAAGAAAATGGCTGTTAATATTAGTGAGACTTCCTCATGCACAGAAAGGCACAATTCTCTTGCTCCCTGCAAGGTCCTCTCTTTCACTTTTGACAATTTGATTATAACATGTCTTAGAGTGGATCTCTTTGAGTTTGTCTGACTTGAAATTCATTGAGCTTCTTGGATATGTAGATTCATGTTTTCATCAATTATAGGAAGGTTTCAGCCATTATTTTTTTTTAATATTCTGTCTCTTTCTGTCTCTCTCTCCTCAGACTCCCATTTTGTATATGTTCGTATACACTTGATGCTGTCCCACAGGTCTCTGAGATTCTGCTAATTTTTCTTCATTGTTTTTGTCTTTGTGTTTCCAGATTATGTAATCTCATTTGATTTATCACAAAATCTTCTGATTCTTTCTCCCACCTACTCAAACCTGCTGTTGAACTATACTAGTAAATTTTTCATTATAGTTATTGTAATTTTCAGGTCTACAATTTCTATTTGATTTCTTTTTATAATATCTATCTCTTTATTGATATTTCTATTTGACTAGATATTGTTCTCATACTTTCCTTATTCCTTTAGACAGAATTTTCTTTAGTTCTTTGAACGATTTATTGTCACTGATTTGAAGTCTTTGTCTAGTAAGTCCAATGTCTGAGCTTCCTCCAGGATAATTTCTATTGACCGACATTGTTTCCTTGTGTATGGTGCATACATTTCTTTCTTCGCATGTTTCATTATTTTTTAACTGAACATTTAAAGTAATATAATGCAGCAACTCTGGAAATTAAATTTCTGTCAACCGTGGTTTGTTATTATTTCTGTTTGTTGTTATTGTTGTAATTATTGTTGCTCTTTATTTAGGGTCTTTCCTGATCCTATCTGTAGAGTTCATATTCTTTGTTATTTGTTATTAACTAAGTGGTCACCTAATGGCTGGATGGGTATTTTTTAAATGCCTTTAATCAATAAGTCTTCCAGCTTTTGCTGATGGGATGTCTGTGTACAGTAGGGCACATCTCCCATTTGCCAGCTGCTCATATCTCTTCCTTAGCCCTCGTTCCTTGCTTGCACAGAGCCTCAGGTTTAGTCATAGGTGAGAGATTGGGGTCTTCTCAGGTCTTTCCTCAGAATGTGCATGCCACTGCACACGTGCATACCTTTTGTATTTCCACAAATATGTGAGTTTTCAAAGTCCCAATGGACATCCCATTTCCTAGTTTTAGTTTAAAGTTTTTTAATTAGCATCCTGTTTTCCCCAATTCTTATTGCTGCCTCAGGCAGCTATAATGTTAAACAATTGCTGTGATTGCTTTTTACAAGCATCGTGAAGAAAAATTCTTTGCACTAAGTAAGTTCTGAATCAGGTCAAATACAGACTAGACCTACAAGTGGGAGTTCTCGGGAAGCTACCAGACAGGTCAAATTATGACAATTCTCCAGGAGTGAGACTTTTTGTAGAGCTCCAAACAGGTTTCACCCCCTCCCAGTGGCTGGTAGGCTGCTGGTTTTCACAGCTAACGTGACAGCAAAACTGTTAGTTTTTAAGGTTTCCTTAGAGCTGGGGAAAAGGGAATGGAAATAGGGCAAGTTAAATGACACAAATCTCACTGTTCTTATAGAGATTCCATTTTTCTTTTCCTAAATAAATGTTTCTTGGATTGTTCCAAGCCTTTGTTTAATTGCCCAAGGTCAAAAACTATCAATTTTGACCATTTTTATCAGTGTTCTCCTTGCTTTTATGAAGAGTAGATTTTCAGAGGTCTTTACTTCACCATTTCAGAAGAAGTTCTCTTCTCTCTCAGCATTTTTATATGCACTGGGATCAGGACTTTAAGTGGTTTATCTAATCATATACATTATTGTCAAGTAATCTTTGTTGGGAACCCCATCTCTTGCCAGAATATATTTCTTTAGAGGAATCTTTGGGTCTTTTAAATTTCTAATGTAAAAATAACGTTCAATTTATTTTATCTTAATGAAAGTCAAGCTGCAATTATTATCGAACATCACGGTCTTTCATGAAGATAATGTGAGCAGAATTGCAACAAAACAGAACATAAAAACCTGAAATTTTTAATCAAATATATAGCATAAGGTTGGAGGATTGTTTCATTATTAGAGAAACAGTCTACCCTCTAGAATTTTTGTCCTAAGGGAAAAATTTTGATCCCCTTAATCACTGTAGATATAATTCGCTCCTACCCCTTCTATACCCTCATCTATAGATCCACATACTCATTGATATTCAGCAATGTTCAGCAATTATGACCAGAGACCTATATCGATATCACAGACCTGACAATTAGATTTCACCTTGCTAAAGTATAAAGTAGATAATATAATAGATTAACCACCCATTAGGATGAAAACAAAAGAGGAAAGTCTTAGGTGAAGAAACAACAGCTAGAAAGATAAATTATATAGAGAGTTATTTTAACGAGGTTATGGCTGCAAACAGGTTTCACAAAGTTGTGAGATTAAATCTGGACCCAACACTTACCAGCTCTGTGACTTGGGGAAGTCACTTTGCTACTCAAAGCCTTCACTTCTTCTCTTTAAAGGGAAATAATGCCTACTTAATTGGGAATTTTGCAGATTAAATGTGCCAATGCATATATAGCGCTTAATGTAGTATATGACTCATAATAAGCTCTCAGTAAAACATAATATTAGATGGTAACCAGAAATCTTCAATCTCTGGGCTGGCTAATTGCAACTTCAAAAATACATTTCGATTTGGAAAAACAAGGTATGTTTCAAAAAATGAGACTATCACCTACAGGATGTCTTTCATCTGACACCATAGTGACATTTCCTAGGGTAATTCATGTTCATGAATCTCCCTCACATGTGCCACATGCTACTCTCCTATAAATCAAAGACTTCCATGGAAAATACTCAATCATCATACATGTATTCATATGATCGACATTTACTGGGCATGTTATACATTCAGGCACTAATCTTAGCATTGGTGTAGGGTGATGAACCAGTAGTCAAGATCCTTACCCCCATGAAGACTACATTCCAATAGAGCAGGGGTCCCCAACCCCTAAACCATAGACTGGTCCAGTCCATCACCTTCTAGGAACCAGGCTGCACAGCAGGTGAGCAGCGAGCGAGCGAAGCTTCATCTGTATTTAAAGCCACTCCCCAGAGCTAGCATCACTGCTCCAGCTCCAACTCAGATTATCAGGCATAAGATTCTCATAGAAGCACCAGCCTCTGGTGCCAAAAACATTGAGGACCGCAGCAACAGAGGATGGAGGCAGATTCTGGTGACCCCTTTCCAGCAGTGGAGACTAAAAACCTAAGATGGCATTTTCCTGACTTTCTCATAACTCAAGTTCTGCTGTGATCCAGATTTCACCCAGGAGCCCCTCTCAGTAGGATTTGAAAGTCAGAGTGAAGATCATGAAGGAGATGCTAGGTTTCTGCTGTTCCTGCCAGAGGTTTTGGGTATTCTGCAATCTCTTTAGCAGAGGTCTCAGTATCCTGTCCCTAGCCTCATGCATTTCACAAAACAGAGATTCTCGTTTAGATGGAGGAGATGATAGCAGAGGCAGTGTGATCATGGAGCCAGCCATAGTAGTATCAGCTTCTTGATTCTTAGCTTTGTATAGTGACAGAGATATCGTGATAATTTTTGTGTTGTTCTGATCATTATCTCAGAAGTTCTGACTATTCCCTCACTCCTTCAAGACTTTATACGCCACCTAAAATCACTATGAAATCCTTTTCTGCTTAAATCATCTGAAATAGATTATATTATCTGTTACTGAATCCAGGTCAATACAGGAAAACAAATAATAGGAAAACAAACAAATAAATAAACAAGATAAGTATTGAAAGTAATAGGTGCTATAATGAAAAAGTGATACAAGATGAGGGAAGATTTTTCAGCTGTAATGGTCCACAAGCCCCTCGATGAAGTGAATTGAAGCAGAGACCTAAAGGAAATGAGGAGCTAAGAAAAAATTGAAGGAAAGAGATTTCCAAGTTGAGCAAACATGAGTAGCACAAGCCCAAATTTGGAAAAGAGATTATGGTACTCAGTCCTCAAAAAGAACAGTGGCATAGTTGGAGATATGGGACAAATAGCCCAAGAGGAGACTAGAAAACGAAGCGGGAGCTACAGCTGCTCAAATCGTGTCCATGGACCAGCACTAGTCTGCTGTTTGTTGAGGATCCATGATGAGATCAGTATAAAATTCAAGAGTAAATACTTAGAGATTTTGTAGCAAGTTGATGTCACCACAACAGTCAAACAACATTTTTAGCATATTTAATAAAACTATCAGTCCATAACAGACTGGACATTTTTTAAAAATCAAAAGTAAAACTGGTCCTTCACCACAGAGAGTTTGAAAAGCATTTTTCTCCTTGTCAGGCCTCCTGAACTTTTTCTGTAAAGGGCCGGACAGTAAATACTTCAGGCTTTGTGGGGCTGTAGGGCCTCTGTTGCGACTACTGGACCTGCTGTGGTAGCACAAAGTGGGTATAGATAATGTGTAAATAAAGGAATGTCGTTGTGTTCCAATAAAACTTTACTTATAAAAACATGCAGTGGGCAGATTTTAGCCTGTGATGCACAGTTTGTCGACCCTTGTTCTAGGCCGAAGGAAGGAGACTAGACTTGACTCTAAAGGCAATAAAACCACCTGCTTAATCGAGGCTATCCCTCACACTTGAACTTTCCTCATCATTGCTTGCATGTATTTGCACAGCCTTTGCATCAATAACATTAAATCAGAAAGGACCTTGGAGGTCTTCCTAGCTCTAATTCAGTGTTCTCCTCACAGCAACACTGACAGATGAAGTCTCTGTTTGTAGGACAGAGGGTTTAAAGGCAGAGTCCTTTTTGTCTATTATCTGCATCCCCAAGGAACAATGATGACATATTCAGCCTCAGTTAGCCTGATGAACAACCCAAGAAGTCACAGCCTTACATTCTCCAGGACCTGATCAATCAAACATAGTTCACATTGTCCTCTGAGTCATTGAGTCACTGTCAAAGCCCAATTTTCTGAGGTATACCACTCCACTTTTCTTCTGTACGAAGTTACATTTCTCTCCAAATGGATGTCTGTGACCATCGCCCATCTCTGGCTCTTTTGGTATGCCTGAAATGGATGAGCGGCCCACCACATGTGTAGCCTTGTTTTTCTCTGGGCCCGGACGCTGCAGAGGCAGGAAAGCTTTCTGCATTCACGCACGTCTTCATTCACACAGCACCCATTTTATAAACACAACCCAACACCCACACAGCAGAATGCCTTATTCTCATCCCCACACGGAGTACAGACCACTGTGTGTGAGGATGGACTCCCACCAGTAGGTCTCTCGCACAGAGGGTATAGAGCTGAAGCAGTTCTTTCTGAAATCTTTTTTATTTAAAATTTCTTTCATTGACTCATGACAAACTTAATGGGTAAAACCTTGCTGTGGCAAGTTTCCTTAAAATATCCCCTCTGAGCCTACCACCGTTTATCTTGGCAGCAGGTAGCTTGAAGAGTTTTGGAAAGTCTCAGTTTGGCATAGCCTGAGAGCTACTGGCACATTAAAGATTAATAAAGTGCATTTAACTGAGCTCAGGACACTGCAACGTGATCCTTCATCATGAAATGTGCAAGATTCTTTGTTTGCAATGAACAAAACTAAGCCAAAAAGAGCCCAGCGTGACAAGCTAAGATAGGAAACAATCAGGAACTTTGTGTCTTTCGTTGATAAATTGAAGGGTAGGAATCAATGTCTCTGCTCAGCCATACTCTTACTTAGCTTTCACAGGAATTTAAGACCGGCATCTGAGTAGGACCCATGGAGTCGGGTTATGTATTGAGTTTGAAAAACCACAGAGATAGTGTCACTACAGCTGCCTCCTTAAAGTATAAGAAAAGAGAGATTCAGAACAAATTCTCCAGTTAGCAGCTTCTCCAATGAAAATCAAGATAAAGTAAGGCATTTGGATTTGCTTAATAAAACAGAATGTTTGTGTTTGATTGAATATTAACCTAAGAGGAAGAAACAGTTTTCACATGCATAGGTGTGGGACTGGCAGCAGAATGAACCAGACAACATTTAAAATGAAAATAAAAATTAAACAAGCATGTACATCATAACTATTGGTTCAAAAGATGAATCGGTTTGTTCTCAATCTCAGGACACCTGGACATAGGCAGCGAACACCAGGACAGATCAGCAGAGGCAAACATTTTAAAACGCATCATTCTTAATTCTGGAAAAGCTCTGGCAGACTCCACGTGCTGGGTAATGCCTGTGTCTGTTTACACAGTGCAATCCCCTCCCGTCCTCCAGAAAAAAATCGCAGGCAAACCCTGCGCTCTACACATCAGAGCTCTGGAGCAGAGCGCTTAGCACACTGGACACTCCTCCACACCAACATAAACATTCAAGAAATAAAAGGAAGAGAAAAGAAAATTCTGTCCTTACCGAAAAGGCATAGCTGACAGGGACGGTGGTGAGTATTTCACTTTAGCCCACTCAGTACTTTTTCTCTTTCATTCGGTCAGTGTTCTAAGGCTATTGAGGAGAATTCCTGGGTTTTCAGATCTTCCTTCAAGAGTTTTAATCACTGGCTTCCCCAGCCCGGGTTTAACAAACACCGCTGTGTTCTGTCAATATTTGTATGCAGCACCACATTGGGCAACCAGCCAACACAGAGTTTCAAGAGGCAAGGGGAGAAAACTGACACCCTAACAAACACACTTCCCTTTTTTGTGTCTTTTTAGGTAGTGCTCAAAGTGTCATCTTTGATTCTGACAGCAACTAAAGATAAGACTCTTTCTGTGACTTGCTCCACTGCCCCTCCCATTCCCTCACCCTCCCCCCCACCCCCGCGGCCACACCACATTGCAACCAGCCAACACAGAGTTTCAAGAGGCAAGGGGAGAAAACTGACACCCTAACAAACACACTTCCCTTTTTTGTGTCTTTTTAGGTAGTGCTCAAAGTGTCATCTTTGATTCTGACAGCAACTAAAGATATA
>NW_006442484.1:12930473-12957334 GCF_000325575.1 Pteropus alecto
CCCCCTCCCACCAAAGCCTGGCTGGGCTGCCCCAAGCTGGGTTCCACAAAGTTTGTTTTTTTGTCTCCCTGCCCTGAAGTTCTCCACACAATCGCCAGGCTTGCTTCTCCACCAGCTGCACTTTAAATGTATTTTAATTGGCTGGAATGTCGAAAGAATCCATTTGGCAGTCGTTTGCATGTGAAGCACGCCCAGGGCAGCTGAAAGAGGCCCCAGAAGCGGCCGATTAGCTGGGTTCCACAAAGTTTGTTTTTTTGTCTCCCTGCCCTGAAGTTCTCCACACAATCGCCAGGCTTGCTTCTCCACCAGCTGCACTTTAAATGTATTTTAATTGGCTGGAATGTCGAAAGAATCCATTTGGCAGTCGTTTGCATGTGAAGCACGCCCAGGGCAGCTGAAAGAGGCCCCAGAAGCGGCCGATTACTTCATCAAAAGCTGCAGTTTGAATACCATTGACTCCTACATAAGTACAGTGAACTCAATTCTATAGGCAAGCAGGAGTAATTAATAATTTGCTGAGAAAATTCTTCATTCATCTAAAAGCCAAAAACACAAAGGAAAAAAATCCCTGCAGGTACAACAGCACTTATGTAAGTCTTGATTTATAGCCCCCAGTTCTACTCTTCACAAACACTGAATTTGTATAGCATTACAGGAGGGGGTATAATGCATAATTCGGTTTGCCTGAAAAGTTAATTTAAGTAATTTTCTTTTTGAACGATTCCCTGAGATGCATTGTTCTATTACCTCTTTGTACATTAGCCATATGCTACAATAAATATTGACAATACTTGTGGCATTTCTTCATTCTCTTTATTTTTCCTGGTTGCATGCAATAATTAGTTTGTAGCCTCCACTAGATCCAGTCACAAATAACTGTACCCTGAGTCAAGTGGATAATCATCACCACACAAAATTTGCAAAAGCCAAACTTCAATTTAAAATGCTCTAAAACAAATGTCAGTTTAAACAGATTCTAGCATCAAGGGGGCAAGGAGGGGGGCAGATACACGTGCATAGGTATATATGTCTCAAAAATAGAATAATAAGGTATAAGATATATAAAATGAAAAATAAATGGAATAGCTTTACTAATATTTTCCTTAGAAGCCTTTTCAACAGCATGTGTAAACTAGGTTGACAGATTTAGAATCCCTAAAAAGTATATTTTAGAGAAGTATCTCAAGTAATCCTGATTTTAACTCCTTATTAAGAACTCCTGGTTTAGAGTCAGAATATCTAGGAGAATCTTGACAATCCTGCTGATGCCTCTCATGTGGAATATATGAGCCAGAGAGCATTGCGACATTTGTTCTGCCACCTTTTCCTCACCTCTATAAAATTGCCTATAGTTCACAACAGAGGATACAAGAGAGAGAATGGCATATACAAGTCACTTTGGGTAGATTTGTTAAACAGCTCAGAGACTAAAACCAGCACCCTAAGGGAACAGGCTTCGTTTGCAGGAAGGCGAATAGAATATTGGGAGAAAGGATGAGAGCCAATTCCATGGGCACACAACCTGTATAGTCACACAGAGACCCCTGCTCAGAGGGGACTTACACCTGAATTAATTCTATGCTGGTGCCGTGTTGAAATTTGTCACTTTTGAACCAAGGGCCTTGCATTTTCATTTTGCACTGGGTCTGGCAAATTATGTAGCTGATCCTGAGAAAAATAGTGCAAATCTATTTAATTCAATACATGATTGAAACTGAGATCATACTGAGAGTATGGGTGACACCCTACTTTTGACTTGCCCAACATTCTACCGTAAACTTTAGAACCACTGAGAGGATTGAGGAGGGTGATTCAGGATGAAGATTCTCTCCAGCAAACACAGAGGGTGAGAGTTATCTGGGGGGTTCTTGCTGTCCTGCCCTGAGCCAATGGTTCACTGTTTATTGTGTGACCACACTTCATCTTACTGGTTCAGAAAGATTTTTTGTATCTTATATAGTTAGTCCCCTACTGTGTCATTCTGTGGGCAGAAAGCTCCATATATAACCACCATCTATTTTTAAATTATCTTAGAGCCTTGATTCATGGTTTAACAAAGTTAATTTCAGTGCCAAAGCTTCAAAGACACTGCTGACACACTACTGAGAGGTCCAAACTCTCATGAGTGACTAGAGTATTATGAAACGAATATCCATGAGTCACCTTATGCTCCCAAAGGTGTTCTCTAAGCCCAGCCCTTACAGCTGGATTTTGGTCTGCTTCAGCCTTAGCAGAAACCATATAAAAGAGAATTTTTGTTCTAGAAAAGAAGTTGGTTTCATAAGTCAAGTACCTAATGTTGCTGATATCTGGTATCTATTAGCTGGACTGCTAACATGCTCTGACACTGGTACTTAACAAATAAAACAGATTGGCATTCTAGAAAATAGAATAAAATTTAGAGATCACCTGGTTCAAACTATTATTAAAAAAAAAAAAAAAAAAAAAAAAACTGAGACAAGGAAAGATTACTGACTTCCCAGCAAGTCAATGAAACAACATATCCAGGTCGCAAACTTCCTTTTGCTTCACTTGTTCCTACATTAGACCACCCAAGAAGGTTTCCCATTCTGACTTGCCTACTGACTCCTCGATATTTTCCTGGCCCTAGTCTGCTTTTATAACTCCAGATTTATTTCAAGTACCCAAGTCCTAATTCCTTGCCTTACTCTTATGAGCCACTTTTATGCACAGCATTGAGCATGCTGCATGTATAAGGAAATCTGATCTTACACAAGACACATGGCAGAGTCATCAAGACCACCTAGGAATTCTTAGATCTCATGACATTAATTCCTTTCTGCCACTTATAAAGCTTCAGCATGTATCCTGGTAATCTTACTAGATAGAAGAAGCAGGTATGAAAAGCTCACAGTGTCCAAGGAATAGGCAAGTGATCCTGTTTTCACTCCCCATCAGAGCTGGTGAGCTTACACTCTCTTTATCCACATGCTGAGGTATAGGCTTCAGTAGGACAGAGATTCCTTAGACCACAGCTGATCAATATGGGGCCATGTGGGGGGATATGGTAGGTCATGAACACAAAGCAAGAAATTGTGTTCTGGGGATTTAGAACAATTTATTAGGATGATCTGGTAAGTTCTGAAGGTTATAGCCAAGTCAAGGGTCAGAGCCAGGAAGGCAAAGCGAAAGGCTCTATGTGGGAATGGGAAGGTCTTGGTGCTACAGAGAAACAAACCGCATACACACTGTACCACTGTACCACTTCAGGAACTGACCCCCAGGAGTCCGTGGTAGGATGGATGCACTTATATTAACTGTACCCACAACTGGAGGTTAACATTAGAATGTACACACTTATCACACTCCTCAGTGACAGAAGCACCAAAGCCATCAAAGCTTAGAAAGTACTCAGGGCCTACATGACAAACCTAGGTCAGCAAGGTAGTAGGTCAGAACCCAGGAAGATGGATGGAGCAACGAGGTCCAATTTCTAGCAAACCGGAAGACTCACACAAAGCAGATGGCCCAATCACTGAGAAAACAGTCAAAGCCCAGTCCCTTGGTTCTTCAGGAAATAAAAGAGAAAATAAAGGCAAACAGCAAGTGGATTAAGATAGTGCTGTGATAAGGGGCTTCCACAGGTGAAGCAGGAACTTTGTCTGAAACGTGGCCAGCCAGTGGTGAGAATATTGTTCACTAGGAAGTAAAAATCCAGGAGGAAAGGCCAAAACAAAATTTCGGGTTTGTTAAATTCAATCAGACTGTCGCTGATGGAGCCCAGGCTAAGCGTACGGTTCTCCTCAGGATCACAGGCTGAGTGAGCAATGACCCTAGCATGGGGTGGCACTAGGTGCCATAATGGTGTGTTAAAACTAAGTGACTTAAACAATAGAAATTTATTTTCTCACAATTCCGGAGGCTGAAAGTCTGGGATAAGGTGTCGGCAGGGTTGATTTCTGCTGCGGCCTCTCTCCTTGGCTCGCAGATAACCACCTTTTTCCTGTGTCTTCGTACAGTCTTTCCTCTGTATGCGTGTGGCCTGATCTCTTCTTCAATGACACAAGTCATATTGGACTAGGATTCACCCTAATGACCTTGTTTTAACTTAATTACCTCTTTAAAGACTCTATACAGTCACTTTCTGAGGCATAAGGGGTTAGGACTTCAGTATATGAATTGGGCGAGAGGGGCTACAATTCAGCCCATAACAAGAGTTTTTCAGATCATCTCAGGACTAGTCATTGTTTGTTCCTCCTACTATGAGAGCAATTTGTGCCAAGTGCCTCAGAGACCATTCCTCATTTACTCCAAAGCCACCTTACTATATCACCCATTAACAGATGGGAAAACTCAGGCTTTGAGAGATTTAGAAATTTGTTGGAAGACACAGAGCAGAGCCAAAATTATTCTAGAGCCCAAGCTCTAAACCTGATACCTAGCTGTCTTTCCAGAAGCCAGGCTTCTTAATATATTTGATTAACATGATTCCCAAAATACCTGGTGCCCAAATCTGTATCTCATACTCCATGAGCTCCTGGAGCTTATCCGTCATACATCCAATGTGTCAAGCATTTATTGAACACCTGCTGTATAGGCCAAACTTATCTGTTTGCTGGCAATTTTGCCCAAGAGGTGATAGGAGTAGTCTCGAGGTGAAGTAAATTGATCTTTAAGTTTTGGAGAAAGATGAAACCTAAGTACCTGGGACTAATGACTTGATCTCTGCTGAGGAGTGTCCCATGGCTAAAAGGGAGGCTGAAGGCTGATGAGGAAAAGACTTAGGTCCATTTTTAGGCTTCAGGAGCCATATCTCAGGCCCTGAAGGTGATAATTACCCCACAGGCTACAACTTATATTCACACATGAATTCCCAGGCATACTGAATATCACATGTGAGGAAGGAAGGGAAGTGAGGGAGGAAAGAAAAGGAAAGGAAACAAAAAGGAAAAACAGAAGAAGAAAAACAATGTAAGAAACATTTGACTAGCACCTGCTATGTGACACATATTATGCTGGACATGACTTACATTCCCCTCTATTAACCCTCACAAAATGCCATGAGGTCAATGGTATTTATCTTCATTTTACAGATTCATAAAGTGAGGCTCAGTTATGTTAAAACTTTTGCTGACATTGTCACAGCCAGAAACTGGCAGAGCCAAGATTTAAATCTGGATTTATTTATGTTTTCTTTAAACTACCCTGCCTGTCATCTCTAAGCTAAGCACCAAGAAGCAAGCAGAAGCCCATGCTAACTAACAGATGATTGGATAGTGCTGGATGATGCAGTATGACTGATGCGGGCCTCCTTATCCCCACAAGCGTGGTTCCTACAGAGGTCAAAGCTCCTGGTGTGAAACCACTACATTGATTTCCAAGTAGGCTGGCTGCTGGTGAGACAGTGCAGTCCAGTGTGAAATTAAGTGAAAGGTCAGAGAGGCTGTCTCTTGATGGATAGGGCCGGCACAGGGCTAGTTCTCTGATAACAAAATAAATGGGGTTTATTGATGGGGCTCACTGACTTTATGCAAATGATTCTGCCCCATGCATTTATCCCTTTGTTGCAAAGGGGTTTGCCTTGGAAAAAAATATCAGCTCCAATCACCAGAGAAAATAAATCTTGCTGGCCATTCAGAAACCAGATTTCAGTTTCAAAGCTGGACGAGACAACCTTTTAGTGAAATCAGTGGGCTACTGGGCACCAGGGAATTCATATGTTTATCTAGTGAACAGATAACAATTTATAGCTGGGAGAGAGACAGAGACACAGAGAGGGCAGAGAAATATCCTGATCTGTATTTGTATTCGCTGACCGCAATTTAAAGCACAAATATTTAAAGAGCTGCCAGAAGATTAGGGGTGAATCAACAATTCACCAATATTTTGGTAAGCCACAGATGATGGACTATATATGATGGTGAGTGCTGCAAACAAATATATCATTCCAACTTCCATTTTATCTTGACCATTGAAGAATTCACCAAAATAGTGAATAATAAATAAAATAATTGCTATGAGGTTTAGAAGTACATTTTTGGTAAGTGGTCCTTTCCAATTTTTGTCATATGTAGAGTCATAATGAGATCTTATATCTTCCAGGATTTCATTCATGTAGTTACCTTGAGAAGGCAATTCAATAGCATGTTTGAGAACCAATCCAGGTGAGCGAGTGCTTTCTATGTAGCAGGCCTTGTTCCAAGTGCCTCAGATAGTATAGTTCTATGAAGGTAAATGATATCATTACTCTCATTTTACAGGTAGATGAACTGAGGCACAGTTACTTGTCTTCACTCACAATGACATAAGTGGGAGAGCTGTGATTCAAACCAGGACATCTAACTGCTAACCACAGCCTATCTGGCTCTCATGGCAACACACTGTCCCTGGACTTTGGTAATTGAGTAGTCGTGCACAGAGTCCCAGTTTCATCTGGCTTCATTTTATTGCCCTGCCTGTTCTACTACTTTCTTCAGTAGTCAGGAGTGTCTTCTCCTTATCCTCCACATAGGTCTGTACAGACGCCCAGTTTTGTAGAGCTATCTTAAATTTGCTGTTGTGTTGTCATTGTTGTTTTTCCCAGGAAGATGTTTTGCTAATACATGCTTTGCAAACTTAACTTGTTTGTCAAGGCTCAGTGCCTTCAAAAAAAAAAAAAAAACTGGTGTTTGTTATATCTTGGAACTAGAGATATTCTTGCGGACATTTCTTGCCTACAGAACTTGCCTTGGCTATTCACTATCGTGTTAACCCTCCCCAGAGACCAGGGCTTAGGTACAGAAAAAGGACAGGCCTAGAGGTGGGCATGCAGGGAACGAGGAGGAGAGAAATGAGAAACTCTGGCTCTGAGCTTCTCTACAGACTGTTTACAGGTTGACCAGTTGCCCAAGCCCCACCTCTCTCTCTTCACTATATACTCCTTTCTTACAAAAAGGAAACCCCTTCTATTCAAGCATAGGCAATAGGTTCCAATGGAAAGATGACAGTCCTAATAGTCAGACACACCTAAAGTCAGCCTCTGATCTGCCATTAACTAGCTCTGTGACCTCGGGCAGGTGATGTAAACTCTCTGAGCCTCAGACTCTTCATCTCAAACAATATTACTTTGTAAGAAGTATGTAGATCATTAAATGTGAAAATGTTTGCTTTATTAGTGGTCCTTAATTCATGTTCATTACTCTTTTCCTCCATTGTTATGCCTGGATTAGAGCTACTAATGTGAAGACAGTGGGGCATTCTTACTCACAAACCTCTTCACAAGCACTGGATTTAAAGACATGATAACCAGCCACTGAGGATCCTATTGACACCGTCTTTAGCTGCAAAAGCAAAATCAGTTGCTAAGAAAAACCCTATGTAATGGTAAATAAAATCATCGAACTGTTCTGTAGATCTTCCAAACAGAATGTTGCTGAATTCCAATTACATCTGGAAGAAACCGGAAAACACAGGGGCTCGCAAGCCAATTTGCTAACAGACTTATGTAGTGTGATAAAGCTTTAAGTTGACTTAATGAAAAGGGTACATATCATTATTTTTTAACTTCAAGAATCATTTCAAAGAAGAATTTTTTTAAAGCAGCAAAAACAATACTTTTAAAAGTATGGCTACACTTGAAAAAGTTAATCTTTCAAAGCCATTATATTAAAGGACATTTTTCTTATCCTACCCATTGGCCATTTTTCAATGCCTTCCTCTATTCTACTTTTGTCTCTTTTCATTAAGTTATAGGAAAGGCATTTAGGAAAAGCAGACTGGGGAATGTCATGGCAAAAGAGGAAAAATAATTAAATGCAAGCCCAGTAAAGCTAGAGCTAATTTTTGACTCTATAAATATGATAAGTTTAGAAAATGGCAGTTACATATCCAGCAAATATGTCTGGAAGAGATCAATAACATAATTATTTATGGGTTTTAACTCAAAAAAATTGCTTGAACCATATGTGGGAAGAAGGTAAAATTTATAATAGCAGCCAAATACAGAAATCTGGCAAGATGTGTACAAAATGATGATACATGGGAATTAAAACTTTTTCAAAGAGGAAATCAATAAATGACCAACAGGGAAGCCATCTACTCTGAAGCTTAAGATCAAAATAGATAGTAATTAGAGGATATTCTACTAAGGATGAGTTCCCTTATTCTTCATCTTTAGAAGATCACTGACTCAAATGCACATTTTTAAGAAACGTTTTACTTTATATTGATAGAATAACTTGGAAATGAACAACAGGATGGTTTTTAAAGCGGGGAGGGCTTCTGTCCAATACATGGTAGAGTTCCTGGTTCAGTCTACCTGTATAAAAATTACATCCACTTAGGAAAAAAGCAACACTGAAATGTTACAGTACCTGTGCTCTGAAGTGCCAGATGAAGCAGTGGAGTTCATTTTAGACATATAACCATAGTTTCGATTCCATACCTCATTTCAAGATTATATAATCAGTACTCAGGGCACCCTTTGTTTTCTTATTTTCATTTCTCATCCCAATCTGTCCATCTACCCACTTGTCCTTCAGATTTATTCTACATGTTCTTATGTTACCATTTGGGCATGTTTTTACACACGCATATGCATGCACACACATGTACATGCCCCCCAACCCCCTCTTTCTACCTGTGCCCCAGGAATATAGTTCTCTCTTCTTGACTGGATATTCCAAAGTTTAAGATAATTCTCATCTCCTCAGAGAATCTCCATTTCCGATCACCTTAGCCCACAGTGAAATACGGATTGCTTCCTCTTTGTCTATGTTAAGTGGCAAATCATAGTAAAATATGCCTTATGCTGGAATTTTCTCATGAATACATTCCATCTATCAATTTTCAATTGGTTGTAAGCTTTTTGAGCTAAGGGATGTTGTCATGTACCTCTTTGAATCCCTAACTTCTCTGTACCTTGTGCAGAGAAGGTGATCAACAAGATTTTGCTGACCAGAGGTTGGTGACCTTTCTGGTATTAGCAGTGAGCTTTAAAACTCTTCCAACAAAACTAAATGGAAAGTATGCTTGAGATTATTTGCCTGGGTCAGTCTGATGAGACAATGCCAAGGATGCAACTATGAGAGATGCCAATATGATAGGCATTTGAAGACCCCTGAGATGGCTGGTTACTTCACGGCATAGAGAGGGAGTCAGTATGCTGTATCCCATTGCTTGCTAACTGTATGATGTTGGGCAAGTTTATTAACCTTTCTGTGCCTTGGTTTTCCCATCTGAAAAACAGATTGTAACAGTAATAATGGCAAGAATTATAAAGCACTCCTAAGCCTTTTTCAAAAAACAATTCATTTAATTCTCATAACAAAACTATGAAGCAGGTTCTACTATTATCATTCATATTTTATAGATTAATAAACTAAGGCACAGAGAAAATAAATTTCTTGCCCACAGTCACAGAAAGTGCCAGAGCCAGAATTTTGATCGAGGTGGATATAACTGCAGAGTCCGGGTTCTTAACCACTACACTGAACTACCTCTCTCCTATCATAAAAAGTAAGATATGCTTTTTGTAGAAATGTAATGAGGACAAATAATATATGTAAGTTGTAGAGGACCATTAAGAGATGATAAATTAGGCTATATTTTTAATGTGACTACTTTATATATCCAAATAGCTCCATGTAGAATGTGTTGCCTTCCTTGTCAAAGCAAGTATTAGGGCTATTGGAAGGATAAAATGAGATGGTCATATTAAGTAGTCAGTACAATACCTAACAGCTAGTGTGAGCTTATGAGTTTGGAGCTATTATTGTCATTATTATTATAATGATGGAGGTCACTGTCTAGGGACTCAGGTACCATTAACATCATTAGCTGGCTCTTCTTCACCCAGTCACTGCTCTGCCCTTCTCTGCCCATATCTGCAATTGGAATCAAGGATAGAATGGATGAATCCGAGGTTTATTCCTTAAGGAAGGGAGAGGAGGAACAAAGAAGCACCTCCCATGGCTTGATGTATACCTCAGCTTTACCTTAGAAGCTATAGGATCTAACTGTGTCCTCCATGCTGCAGCCAAACTTTATTATTTTTTTCTCTTAAATGTCTTATATTTTCCCAGTTACAAATTTTTGCTCACTCTATGCCCTCCATTGCAAATGCTTTCTCTCCAAAATCCACCGGTATCTGGCAATCTAAGTGCCTGCAAATTTTATCACAACTACAAAACTTTTCTTCCTTCTATCAAGTAGATCAATGCATTCATTCACTCCCTCATTTTACAAACAGTCACCAACATCCGTTCTACTGGGCACAGGCACTGGAGGTGATAAAACCCAAAAAATCTCAGCTTTGTTTTCAAGGAGACAAGAAAATCAAAGATTAAATACCATGTGATAAGTGCTATGAATATAAGTTGAACAATATCGCTCCCTTCCATTCCTTGAACTTTATATCCCTTTCTTTGCATTCTTTTTGGGACTCAGCATATTCTGTCTGTTGGAGTTATGTATGCTCCTTGCTAACACCCCAATTAGTATATAAACTGACTTAAGCTGAGGAACTCGCCCTTTGCTCCAAAGATCACCAAGACAACCTTAAGCCCAGAATATCCCTAAACACCTAAGAAATACTTTTTTCATCGAACCCTGAATTTTGCCATGCTGTAGGTAATAACAATACTCCATTTATAAGAACAACTCTGAGGCGTTAATCATTAGGAAAAAACAAAGCAATATTTTTTCATAGTCTTCCATGGTTCTTTAACAGGCAACACGCAACCAACCCTTAGCCACATTCAGACACAGAGTGAGAAGCAGGGAGATTTAGAGCTTCAGCTACACAAAAGCCATTGCTATGGCAACTTACAATCCAGAAATGACATATGGTTCTTTATTACTGGGCCTTACAGCCCTGAGCAATCGGATCTGCCAAAGGGAGAATATTCACTTCAGAATTTTGGATGTAAATATTCAGTCCCTCGTGCTTTGCATGTCATTGCTAATGGTATATAAAGAACGATCCAAGAGAAGTATAAATAATCATTTGGCTCTACAATGAAAATAGCAGTTCTGACTATAACCAGCCAAAAATGAAATAGTGCAAATTTCGAATCAGGAGGTTATCATCTGTATCCACCTCAGAAAGGAATTCTTACTGTCAGAATACAGAATAAATTTAGAAAGAAACAAAGAAAGAAAGAGAGAAAGAGAGAAAGAAAGGAAGAAAGGAAGAAAGGAAGGAAGGAAGGAAGAAAGGAAGGAAGGAAGGAAGGAAGGAAGGAAGGAAGGAAGGAAGGAAGGAAGAAAGAAAGAAAGAAAGAAAGAAAGAAAGAAAGAAAGAAAGAAAGAAAGAAAGAAAGAAAGAAAGAAAGAAAGAAAGAAAGAAAGAGCACTAGCTCATTTCTGCAATCCTATTTCAGCCAACAAGATAGGCAAATTCTAAATTACAAGTGGGTTGTATTTTTAAAGGTCTTTTGTAAGTTGAACGTTCAAAATCCAATTTCCAATATGACCATATAATGGTGGTCTGGTTTCCAGGAATAAAGCTTCTATGAGGGTCTAAACATCTTTAAAAGTGTTTCAGTGGGAGAGTGGGATTCCAGTTCCAATTTTAAAATGCTTGGGCAATCTGCAAGGATTGATTTGGCTGTTCAGTGTAGATAAGCAGGTGTTCTGTGGCAGACTGCAAAAATGGCCACAAAAACACCCCCTTTCATTTCTATACATATGCCTCTTTGCAGTGTGACTTAGAAGCTCCTTCCAAGGGACAGTGGAGTGGTGGAGTCAATTCTTCTGCCTTGAATCATTTTTACCCTTTCAATTTAGGATTAACCATTCTTACTTACTTTAGTCAGTGGGACATAGCAAATCTGATATAAGCAAAGAACCTGAAAAGTGTTTGTGCATTGCCTTCTTCTACTGCTCTTGGGAACCTGCATGGCCAAGTCTCACACAAATGAAATCAAGCCAACAATCAGACACATAAAGGAGTCCATCCTAGACCACTTAGCCACAGCCAAGCCTCTAGCTGACTGCCAAGATCAGGTGAGCATTGCAAGACCAGAAGAAATGGCCACCCAGCCTGCAGAATGATGGGAAATAAGAAACGTTTGTCATTTAGAGACACTGGATTTGGTAACATCTTATGTACCAAAGACTAATTGGTACAACTTCATCCCATGCTAACGGCTCCATTTAAATATCTCCCCAAGTTCTACATTTTGGGGAAGAAAACCACATTCCCAGAATTTGGTTAAGGTAAACTCAAAATTCACAGTGCAGGAAATATCTTTCTCTTTTGCATTCATGGAGTGACAGTTGCTGGATGAAAGGTGGGGCTTGGACTTGGCAATTTTTAGAAGAGACCATTCTTCACTCTGTCTTGAACAATACCTTTGGGGGACAAGAGGCTCCAGGATGGAGGATGGGAGCAGAAAGCGACATAATAAGGATTCTCTAACATTTCAGGAAATTCCAAAGTAGAAGATTTGTATATTAGGGTCTGCCTTTCCCAAGTCAAACCATTCAAATCCATTCTAGTATATACCACATTCCCTCTAGATCTATGAGGTAGACTGAAGGTCCCATAAAAGGGGGCCCAGAGTGGGTGGGTTCCATGCACTAGAAGAGGGTTGATATAGCTGTCGACTGAGCCTGTTGCTGTATCTGCCAGTTACCTAAATCCTAATAGCTAAGTTCCTCACTCCTGACCACTTTGCTTTGACATCTACTTTCCTGATTGTGCACATTTTCTAATGCTAAATGGAGGGATTTGGCTTAGGATTGTCATATACCCAGCACAAATTACACCCCTTCCAATCTCCACTAATGACTGCTATTCGGCCAAATCAGTTCCTGCTAGGCTCAGTCTCAGAAGCTGTCTTATCACACTGCTCTAAGAATTCACCTACCGAACAGTCAGAATTGAAACTTAAGCTGAACGATTCTTCCCATCCCTATCCTGACTTCATTCTGAGCCATGGTAAACTCTGTTTTGTCCACAATCATCCTAGACACTGTGTCTATCGATCTTATTTTTATGCACTTTCCCACACTACCTATATCATCATGATAAGTAATTTTTACCTCCTTCCTTGGCTTCCTATATATATGTGTGCATATATACATATATATATACACACACACACACATATATATGTATATATATACACATATATGTATATATATGTGTATATATATACACAGATATGTATATATATGTATATATGTGTGTGGGGTGTGTGTGTGTGTGTGTGTGTGTGTGTGTGTGTGTGTGTGTATACCTTCCGTGTCTCTATCCAGGTCCATGATAAAAATTGTCAAAGAAGAGAGAAAACTTTGGCACACTACTAGAGATCATCCAAAGAACTTCAAATCATTCATCAGCTATGAATCTACCCAACATTATAAGATCCAGCCCACATTCCTATGATTATATCACAAGAATCCATCAAATGCCTGAAAAATGAAGAAAGGGAACAGTCCATGCAGAAGGGGGGATAAATATGAGAAAAAGAGCAGAGAAACATATGATCTACTTCTGATATGGAGAATATTTTCTTATAGTAAAAATTCATGTCTATGTAAAAAAAATTCTAATTTCTTTAAACAGCTCCACATTTGAAAGTGTTTTGAAAGTTTTATTTATCTTATTTAAGAAAATTAATTTTTCTCTCATCTGTATTTCTATAGAGCTTGATTCATATGTTCTGTTTAGTAGTCATTACCAAATATTTCTTCTGTTCCTTCTGAATGCATGGTATAGTTTCACTTCCCTGCTCTCTCTGAGGTTTGGTGTGACCGTATGACTTGTTTTTCCAAAGAAATATGAGTACAAGTGTTATATCATTTTTGGTTGAAGCCTTTAAAAACTGATTTACCTCAGCCATGGTGCCCGGGATGCCCATATTGAGATGAAGCCTCCATCAGCCAGGGTCCCTTGTAACTACCATGAGCAGAGCTCCTCTATATTGAATTTGTGTATGAATGAGAAGGCAGTGGTGGTGTTTGTTTCTATCCAAACTAGTATAGCGTTTGCCTGGGTGTATATGAGTGAAAGTGTGTGTCTGTAGAGGGATGAAGATGACTTGGGTATCAGAGATACGGCAGCGAATAAAACAGACAAAATTCCCAGACCTTATGGAGCCTACATTGTATTACAGGAAGCTGGTAACCCTCTGACTTTTCATTCCATGTGATCCAGAAATTTCATTATCAGTAGTGTTTACAGTGGGTTTTATCTGAGAAAGTCAAATGTTGAATAACTTCCTCTTCCCCTCGGTCATACGGGGATGAGTAAAAGGCACTGTCTTACTCTCTGTCTTAATTCTGTCTATTCTGAAACATGCCCTTAGGGTAAGGGGTCCTTCCATTCTTCCTTCAGCAACATTCAGGGCTGCTGCTGTTGGTTCCACCCATTCCAACCAGCACGTGGAGAAAGATGACACTGCTGGTTTGTGGACCACACTTTAGGTAGAACGGGTGGGCTTCCTAGAGCTTCAGCTGGAAAGTGCTAACACCCTCTGTCTCCCAAGGTACTCACGTTGGCTGGAGTGAGAGCGGGGCGGGAAGGAGAGTCAAGTCCCATGGTCAGTGTTATGGGTCCTCAGTTCAGAGTTCCGGTTTGGCGTTTACCAGCGCACTCCAAGTATTTTGTTTCTTTTCCTTTAAGTTGTACTCATCCTGGTAGCTCATCTGAATCAGTATTTTTAGAGACCTCATCTATGATTCTATGTGCCACCCACAGCGGAGAACCACTCAGCCTAGGTGCCTTTTCCAAGAGTGACAGAAAGTCTTTTCTCTAGAAGGTAATGTGCTCAGGCCTCCCCAGAGAGAGCCAGCAGTCCCCCTATTATATAAAAGAGAGTTGCCTGGTTTTCTTGATCAGGGTGGGGATGGGGCTATTACTCAGGAGTGACATTAACCTTCAATAGCATCTACTCCTGTTGTTTCAGGGTGCAATCAGTTAATTTCTTATAGTTCATTAGTCTCCTGCTGACAGAGGGGCTGCCAAAGCTCCCTCTACACAACGTACCTATATTAGATAAAATCTAAATATTTATTTTCTGTAAACCCATGCACTTTGCTAAACAGAATGTGGTCTTTGCTTATATTAAACTCTCAGATTCTGACTGTGATTAACAGTTTTTTCATCTCTTTCTCCTCATTGTCACATAATCTCCCATTTGTTCCCAACAAGTCTGGTCTTTGAGTTTACTTTTCTGACATTTAAGCCCTGGGCTTTCAGTGTTTCAGTCTTCCCTTTATTTACATCTCCAGACCTTTAACTGGCTCATAAGAAGTCATGATCCATTTAACAAATATTAGTATCTGCTGCTTGAGATGAAAAAAAGATAATGAAAAAGTTTATTGAAAAATAAGAAAATGTGAGAATTTATCCACAGAAATGAATAAATAGCCCCAATCTCTACAGCAGTGTCATACAAACTGCAGCCTGCCACATATTAGGTTGTATGTGTGTTATAAAATCAATTCAGTCATTTGTGACCAGCATTTCAAAGGACATAGAGTAGAAAATATCAGCATTTGTTGGGCACAGGGAAAAGTATTGTTTTATGAATTTTGTTTAATATAACCGCCTGTGTGTTTTCATGTCTGAGTGTGGGCTGTGATATAAAACATAGGGAAAATCATTCATCTAAAGGGTCTCAGGTGATGTCAGACATTCTAAGACGTGTTGGAATCACATTTCACCTTGTCTTTCACCTTCCTATTGACCACCTTTCTCCCCTCTGTCTCTAACTTCCCAAGCACTTCGCCCTCTTTTAATAAAGCTGGTATTAGTCCAAATAATAGAGTGAAACAAATTAAGGCTGAATCTACATGAGCCTTTAGATTTCCATCAATCCAGTCCTATAGTTGGCTCAAACGACCTTTTGTTGTCTAACTAGAGGATGTATTAAAGCTAACTAAAGACAAGTGAAACTAACTCACAGACTGCCAATGGAGAAACAGAATGCCCTGTATGGAAAATTCCACATAATGTTGTAGAAACAAATGTTTTGAAGGCAAAACAGTATTATATACAGCATGAGTAATTTATTTTCAAAACACAGGGGTATTTGGTCATCACCCAAAATTTTAACACTAATTAATCTAGCAAAGCAATACTGGGAAATTAACATCTATTTTCAATCACTACTTTCCTGGTGTTTTTGTTGGTGGTGGTGGTTTGGTTTTTTTTTGTTTGTTTCGGGGTTTTTTCCGCTTTTACCCCTGGAGGGCCTGTCAAATGAAAGCAAAAAGTTTGAAGGAACAAAGCCAAAGTCAAAAGTAAAATGATAAAGCTTGGGAGTGAATAGAGAAAGAGAAAAATGCATACAAGAGCAACCCCCAAAGGGATAAAAGAACAGAAGTTGTGGGAGAAAGAGACCCCACAGGGGAAGAACAAAACACGTTCAGACCAGCTTCAAAGAATTCTTCGTGACTGGGCACAGTAGGAAAAGGTTAAAATAACATGTGCTTCTCTTAGTAAAATGCAATACAAAAAGACATTAAGCAGGACCAGGGTTTTACATTTGCCTGCACCTGTTCTGTACAAGAGGACCTGGTAGCACTGGTAATAGAATTCCATGCAAGAAATAACTTTAATTTTATGGATAAATTAATGACAGATAAATGAATGATGAATGTAGATATGACTATGATGATTATGTAAGCAATTATAATGTATAAAGGTAATACAAAAAAGTGGTATTTACTAGGTCATAGTTATGTAAATTCCAGGTAATAAAATAGACTTGGATTTGAACGTTCCTTAGCTATTCATCCAAGATAGACAACCATCCAATCTCAGTTCAAAGGCATATTTGTCAAGCTTGCTAAATGCAATGAGCTTCAAATGATACACCAGAATTCATTTCTTAAAGGGGAATCCCGACTAATTTAAGAGTCCCTATAATCAACTCATTGACAGTTTTCCTGGTAAAAAGATCAAAATCAAAATTCAAATATATAATTCTAATATTTTTATGAAATGTCTTTTTAACAATTAATATCTTAAGTAATCTAAACATTGATTCTCACGAACTAAAGTGTAGGCAAAATCTCATTTCACAAATAGTACTTAACCTTTTAGACAACAAATTTGGCAAATACAAAACCATTTATTATCTGAGCCATGCTACCAGAGCATGCAGTTCAATTTAGCTCAGGAAATATTTACTAAGTGCATAATACAATCATCTTTTATGATGACATAGTAGTCCTACGTCTTTTTAAACCTTATCATTTGATATAATTTTACACTTACAGAAAATTTGAAAAACTGTAATTTATATCTTCTCTTCTTTTGTTTTTCTTGGTCAGTAGGCCTAAAAGTTTATCAGCTCAATTTTGTGGTTGCTATAGGTTACCCGCAAAGAACCAGCTTTGGGTTTCATGAATTCTTCTCTATTGTTTATCTGTTTTCAATTTTATTGCTTTCTGTTCTTGTATTTATTATGTCCTTCCTTCTGCTAGCTTTGAGGTTATTTTGCTCTTTTCTCTAATTTCTTAATGTAGATACTTAGATTACTGATTTCAGATCTTCTTTTCTAATATAAGCCTATAATGCTATAGATTTTAATCTAAGTACTCTCACAAATTTTTACATGTTGTATTTTCATTTTAAAATGTTTTTAAATACCTATTGAGAGTTTCTTTTTAAAACATTTGTCATTTAGAAATGTGTTAAATTTCCAAATATTTTAGAATTTTCCAAATATCTTTCTGTTATTGATTTCTAGTTTAATTCTATAATGGTCCAAGACCATACTTTGCATGATATCTATTGCTTTTAAGGTTTATTAAGGTTTTCTTTATGGTCTCAGGTATGGTCTGTATTGATGAATTTTTTATGTGCACCTGAAAAAAATGTGTGGTCTAGTGTTGTTGGGTGGAATCTTTTATAATTGTCAATTAGGTCAAAATGACTAATAGTGTTATTCAGATCTTCTGTATTTTTACTGATTTTCTACTTGTTCTATTAAATACTCAGTGTTAAAATCTCCAACTATGTTTGTGAATTTGTCAATTTCCCCTTTCAGTTCTATCAGTTTTGCTGAAGACATCTTGAAGCTCTGTGGTTAAGTGCATACACATTTAGGATTATTGTCTTGTACAGTCAACTCTTTTTATCGTTTTGCAATATCCCTCATTATCCCTGATAATATCCCTTGTTTAAAGCCTACTTTGTTTGGCTAATATAGCTACTCCAACATTTTTATGGTTGATATTTGCACAGCATATCTTTTTCTATTCTTCTATTTTTAACCTAACAATGCGTTTATATTTAAAGTGGGCTTCTGGTACCTAGCATAGTTGGGTCTTGCTTTCTCAACCAATCTGACAATCTGTTTTTCAACTGGTTTGTTTAATCTGATCAAATTAAATGTGATTATTGATAAGGTTCGATTAAAATCTACCACCTTGCTAGGTGCTTTCTATTTGTCCTACCTGTTCCTTTGGTGGAAGGCAATTCTTCATGATGTCTCTACACATTTTGTAGTAGCTATTGCCTCAGATGCTTTTTTTAAGAATATTTATACAGCAAAAAAAAAAAAAGACACTAGAAGGACAGAAATAGTGTCTACCTCTAAGACAGAGGGCATATTTGTTTCCTGATGAGAAAATCTGATATCTCTTGTCTTACAAGTTTGGTATTTTATTGGTTTTTTGTCTTTAGATTTCTCTGTATAAGTGAGATCATATACTATTTGTCTTATTTCACTTAGCATAATGCCCTCAGGGTCCATCTATGGTGTCATAAATGGCAGGATCTCCTTTTTGATGGCTGAACAGTATTTTTATATATATATTTTTTATACGTAAAATATAACATATGTAATATATATTTTGCGTTATATATTACATAAAGTATATGTAACATATAATACATATATTTACATATATTTTACATCTATAAAATATAATAATATATAGTATTTTATATATATATATTTTTTACATTTTCATTATCCGTTCATCTGTGATGAACATTTAGGTAATTTTCATGTCCTGGCCTTCATAAGTAATGCTGCAATGAACATAGGGATGCAGATTTCTCTTCAACATGGTGATTTCATTTCCTTCAATAATATACCCAGAAGTGAGATTGCTGGATCATACAGTAGTTCTATTTTTACTATTTTGAGGAATAATTAATTTTAAATAACAGTTAAGCAAACCCATTAAAGGAGAAATTCTGTTTCTTTTCAGCCCACTAACCCACCAGGGTAGAATCCTATACCCTAAAGAGAAGAGTAGGAAGAGGCTTTTGTTGTCCAGTCTTAGATAAAGCCACAATCTCCAATCCTGACTTACTAACAAAAAGGTGAATATTTGACATCCTTTCTGATACCTGTGTCTTTTTCTTTTTTGGTTTACAATTACCATTCCTCAATACCCCAAGAGCGGTAGAAGGGAAAGGATTTGATGAGATGAGGTTAAATAAACCAGGAGAAGGAAGGGGGAGTCATGGAAGACCTAGGCTGAAAGCAAAGGAGGAAATGATAACTACTGGTTCTGAAAATGAGGCTGAGACGTTTGCAAAGTGTTAACACAGGAGGAGGAAATGCCACCCTTATTGCTGGTCCTGGGGAAGAAACTGGTGGTGGAGTCTTCCCATGAACTACTCCCTCCCCACCAGAATATTCCTAGCTCCATGTTTTGCCAGGATATGTATGAAGAATTTGTGATTTGTGATTACAAATTACAAACCTACAAAAAGGTTTCTCGGCATAACTGAAACCTTTTGTAGTGCTTTAACACTTCTATGAGTTGGGCCAGAATGTGAGGTTTTGTGAACCAATGACTTTTGGGGGGGAAAAAAATAAAAAGTCTTCTTGATCGAATTCTATTGATCGGAGTTGTGTTTGTCATAGTAAAACATTCCCTAATGTAATGCAAATATCTGCAGGTTTTCTAAAATAGTTCAGCCAAGAAGATAATTGGTTTGACCCTAACATATATTCCAAGCAAGTTATCAGACCAAACCAGTAACTTCCGTTTGTATGCAGGTCAAAAAAAGGAAAAGGTACCCAAGAGATGTCTACATCATTCCCTAAACAGAAAATGCTGTAATAAGATATCTGTATTTTGGTCTGCAATGCCATTAGGTAGATTTTTATCATCATTATTATTTAGTATACAGCATCAGGCTCAGAGATGAATTTCATTCAAAAGCAATAATTCAAAAGCATACTATTCACTTTTGTGATACAGGTGCTGTCTATGTCACTCACATAAAAAGCTTTTTGTGATGTTGTAAGTAATATGCTGTTTGTAACAGATATTGGCTTAGGGCAGAATTGTAAACATTTTGTGTCATGGTAGATACTACAAAGTCGATATTCTGGACTGTTCAAATCTGTGATGCAAAGATGGGTAGCAGAAAGATATGCATAGCGAAAGAAGAAGGAATTGGAGTAAAAACATTATTTTGCCATTTTCTAGCAAATTTCAAAATCTTTTTCTCTAAATATACTGGGACTGAACCAATTTAATTCACACACATTTGACTTTTAAAATTTGAGGACAATCTTTTAATTTATAGAAACACAATCACAAAGAAAAAAGCCAATAACGTCAGTCCAATGTGTCTCAGAAAAATTTTAGTTTCTTAAGGTTTTTATGAAAGATCAATTCAAACTCCAATATATAAAAAGTTCATAGTTCAGCTGAGAAAACAATATGAACATAAACACACATTTACATTTAGGGCAGTTACAAAAATTGTAACTGACTATTAAACTAACTACTGATCTGAATAACATATTCAGGTACATAATTTTTGAAAGTTTATTACTGTTTTCATAGTACTAACTGCATTTATTACCTCTAACAGTTACTGTGAAGAATGGGACAATCCTTAACCTAGAAGAAGAAGATGCATTATTAATAAAGTATTTAAAGTATATAAGTGGAGCGTACATGTCACTTTAAGGCTGTGTCTGTGCAGTCTCGGGACATAAGGAGTGATTTGACATGATTATATAGCTAATTCACATGCATGCGTGTGCACATACACACGCGTGCGCGTGCGTACACACACACACACACATACACGCACGCACTACCGAATGATTAAATTGCAGGCAGTTGAGAGTAGAGAAAATGCTGATTTATGCAGATTGATACTACAGATAGATCAAACCCTGAGGATAATTATTCCAAATCAGTTTTAATCTGGTTAAAGATTATTTCTCTTTTCCTCTTTCCAAATGGCAGAAATTTTCCAGACACAAGTAGAAAAAATTAAACAAGTAATAATGCTGCCTTTTGCATTCCTTGAATTTTGTGGCGAAGAGCCAGGAGGACCCCTACTCCAAGACAAAGTAGAAATCTCAGCTCTTGCCTCTCTAGAAGAGCAATCCCAGTAGTCCACGGGGTCCTAAGGTATTGGGGTCAGAAGAGATCATGAATTCCTACACCTGATGCCAATGGTATAGGAGCAAAGGCATATTCTGTCTACCCCAGAGAAAGAGAGAACGAGAGAAAGCAAGATAAGAGGTCTTTCTATAGGGCTGTATGAGTTTACTATTGTTGCCATAATAAATTACCATGAACTCAGTTGCTTAAAAGAACACAAATGTATTATCCTGCAGTTCTGTAGGCTAGAAGTCCATCATGCTTCTCACTAGACTAAAGTCAAATTGTTGCATTCCTTTCTTAACATCCTAGACAGGAGCCCATTTCCTTGCCTTTTCCTGCTTATAGAGGCTACCCACAATCTGGTTTGTGGCTCCCTTCCATACTTAAAGCTAGCAATACTGTATCTCTCTGACCACTCTTCCATAGTCACATTTTCGGTCTTTCTTCTTTTGCCTCCTTCCAGTTATAAGGGCCCCTGTGATTGCATGGATAACCACACTAGATACCCATGCACTCAGAAAATTCAGGGTAATCATCCCATCTCAAAGTCCTAATTTAATCATATTTGCAAAGTACTTTTTGCCATGTAAGATAACATATTTACTGGTTCTGAGAATTAGGAGGTAGACATCGTTGGGAGGCCATTATTCTGCCTACCAGGGCTAACTAGAATGTGCATTAGTCATGGCTGTTATCAAGAGTGGTTGTTTTTTTAAGCCAAGCCACCCATTCATGAGTGAGTGACCAGTCCTTTCAAATTATATGATGGAAAACTAACCAGCCCTTAAAATTTATAACACCTGCACTGAAATACAAACTACTATCCTAAATACTTCCTTAGGACTTTCTTGCTTAAAAGTTATGTGAATAGCTTTAAACAGAGCTGTCTCTAATTAAAGAATTGTCTGAGCTTCAAAGAGAGAAGAAGGCTCATGACAAAACGGCATTTGCTCAAAAGGCCTATTGATATCATTTGCAAATGAAGTATAAGAAGAGAAACAATTGTCTGTGTTTCCTCAGAACTGTTCTATGAATTATAGTCCTTTGAGATGCTACACACATACACACACATTCATACATACACAAGCATACAGGATTCTGTAATTATTTGGGGCAATGCTAAATATTATCCATCTCAAGGTTTCTTAACACATGTTAACTTTTTAAAGGTCTGAGAAGTTCTACACTAAAGAAATATGTGTATTATCAATCTTTGCCTTCTTGAAAAAACATAAAAGGAGCTTCCAACTTTCTTTTGACCTGTTTTGGCCTTGTGGTACCGTCGCTGATCCCACATCTTCAAGTGTGAGAACCGGGTTTCCCGTCTGGTTCCAGAATTTCTTTCTGCTGAGCTTCAGGACAGTCTCCAATAAGCGTGCAGACTTCTCTAAGAGTCCTCTCCAAATTTGTCTGAGATGACTGACTACTTCCTCAGTAAAATTTTTTGAATGTTTAGGGTTTTTTATGGCAGTTTCTTTACACAGACATGATCAATTAAATCATTGGACATTGGTACTTGAACTCAGTCTCCAGCCCTTCTCCTCCCTGGAGGTCCAAGGGCAGGCTGGAAGTTCCAACCTTCTAATTATAGCTTGTTATTTTCTGGCAACAAACCTCCATCCTGAAACTATCTAGGCCCTCACTCTCAGCCCCTAATCCCCCAGATCCCCCACCTCCAGCTAGGATCATCTCATTAGCATACAAAAGACCCTAACCACTCAGAATATTCCAAGTGTTTTAGGAACTCTGTGCTAAGGTCGAAAGAGAAAGACCAAATACTTATTTTCCACTACAGGCTCTAAAGGTGTATGGCAAGGGAGAAAACTCCAGAGCACGGAGTGTACAAGGAGCACGAGGAGAGAGGGTAGATAAAGGACACCACAGTGTGGGCTACTGGGGAGCCTGAGGGCTATGGATTCCTGCCAGCAAGTACCAGAAAGGCAAAGGGGTGACTGATAGAGGAATAAGAAAGGACATCCTACCAAAGGCTGCCTAGAATGGGAAAGTCATGGTTCTAATCCCTTCTGGAACAATATTAGCCCTGTGTTCTACAACACATCAGAACTGCACATAGCAGAACTGAGGATTCCATTTATTTAAAATACCACAGGTCCTTTTAGTCTAACCCTGTGTGCATTTATTTCTTCAAAAGCAAGAATCTTATTTTCGCTACTATTACTTTGAAGAATAAATAATGAATATAACATAAGCATTTATTTGACAACTATACCATAGGGCAGTGGACATAATGAAAGCCATAAGTGTGAGAGTGTGTATATTATATGTGTGGGAATGATACAGAGATTGAGTATGGGTTATCCGAGACTAAAGAATTGGAAGGAACTTTGACAATTTTTAATTGATGTCATTTTCCTGGGAGCCAGAATACTCTGTAAATACTTAGGTGAGTGATATGAACATCTATGTTGAATTGAGTTACTAATTAGTAACTGATAATACAGTCATGAAGGCATTCCAGGAGAGTCAGGAAAAAACTTTTCCTGCCTGTCCTCAAGACTCTAAATAAAAAGAGATAATGTCTAAATGATGAAAACAAAATGTTTTTAAAAGACGACACAAAAGGAATTCAATAATACATGAACTATGTATTATCTACCAGTAAATGGAAAGAAAAATGTTTCCGTTTTAGGTAAACATTTTTCCTTTGAAAACCAAGTGTGTAGAGGTGGTCTTGTGCTTTATCCCTTTCTTAGTGGGCTTGACAAGCATGTGCAGGGGTCATCTGATTTGAAGCATTCCAAGAAGTGTTCCCTTCCCAAAATGCCTCTCTTAACCATCACTTAAAATTCACTTATTACCTTTTACTATGATCTCTACACCTATAATTAACATTCAAATACCTCTGGGATAAGTGGGATACTGGTACTTTTCAGGCCCCTCAGACTGACCACTACAAAAAAGGTGATTGGATGTGTTTAAGAGAAAGATGAGGGCCTTACAGAACCTTTGGTCATGGCTTGAAAATTTAATCTGCTGCAAACAAATCTAAGTCCTGATTCCTCTGCTGTTTCTTCCCATTGTCAGGCTGAATCTGTCAAATGTTCTTCCTCACTGGACTCTACCTTCAGGTCTTGCTCATTTCCTTCATCCCTTGACTCTGCCTTGAGCCTGATGAACTTGCTTAGTTCCCTCAGCATCTGCTCCTAGTTTTATATTTCTAACGCAATTACATCATTGGCTCAATTTTGCTTTCTTTCTTACACTGATAGAAAATAGGCAACACTGGTCTCATGTGACCACATGAGGAGTTTTAGAATCTACACGAAGTAAATGAGTCTGAATCAAGAGATAACAGAGATCTAGAGAATCCGAAATCTCTATCCATTGCACCACAGAGACCTGCAGATGCACTCCCATTATATTCATTTATCATTCTACAGTATGGAACTTTGTCTTAACATAGAAGTAATAACAACAATATCAAAAGAGCTGCTTTTATGGGAAATTGAATTGCCAAGGACAGAGCCACTACATTGCCCAATTCCAAGGATGTCATTTTTATCACAGTTCAAGTGAATGGTGCCCTCTGTAATTGTTCAGTGCATAGCACATGTAGTTGTATGCAGCAATTATAATCAAGAGAATAAGATACTCATTTTAGATGTAAATTGTATTAAGCTTTGAATCAAAAGACATAAATAAAACTCCTCCTCATATTCCATATAAAACTAAAAGGACCTACTGTCAGCTTTAAGAGAGTGCCCTTTTATAAACAACGAGCTATTCCATTCCTGGTTTAGCCTGGCTCTGTCACCTTAGGAGACCTCGAACACATTAAAGATTCATTAAATGGCTTGTCTAATGTCACACATTTTATTAACTATGTCCAACAAGAAGTTAGGTCATCAGTGCTCTGAGGTCATTCCTACTCAACTCTAAGGGCTTTAAGGTGAGCTGGCCGCTTATTTACTTTCGATCCTCCAGGAAAAAATGCAGTTGTTAGAGTAAAGTTGATCAGTAAATAACAAGAACATAAAAGAAAGTGCAAACACTCTCACAAAGAATTAAGTCATAAGCACATGCAGGGTAAGATTACTATCACAGGCATTATTAAAATTGGGCTCTGGTAGAGCCCTCCCCCATTACTAGATATGTAACTATGAGCAGATTACTTAAACTCTATGCCTCAGTTTCCTCATAAGTAAAAGAGGATAACAGCAGAACAGAATAGCACTTAGAACAGAACCCTGTGCGTGACATGCATACAAGCAGTATTAGCTAATATCGTCACCTTCTAAACATTAAGATGGTCTAAGTAAAGCCTAAGAGCTAAATATCTATTTACATTTCTTGTCAATACTGTATCACTCTACCTCATAGGAAATTTTATTTACCAAAATGGATTTTTATCACACTTTAATTCAAATGATTCTTTCTTTGAACAGGTACTACTAAGCAACCACTCAGCAAGCTCAGCATTTAATAAGAAAGAAGAATAATTTATATATAGTAAATACATCAAGAGACATAGTGTAAAAGTGTGTGGCACAGAAGAAGACTATAAAGTCAAGACCTGAGATATTTATCATGTATGATATTCATAAATTGTGTGTGTGTGTGTGTGTGTGTGTATGACCTATCTCTATAAACAACAAAATTAAATTTACAAATCCATGCTGGTACCTTTCCATTATTTTAGATCAAAAGGTCATTCAGTATAAGGGCCTTACCTCTATGCTTAGTTATTTACTTCACATGTTAGTTTTGTTTGTTTAAAATTTTTCTTTCCATGAGTAACCTCAGGGCTGAAAAAATAATGACTTTATCTTTCCTGTGATTCCTTAGATTTTTAGTAGTAATCCAGTTCAAAAAAAGCAAAAAGCATTCTGAGTCCTCCCTGAATGGCCCTATTCTGATAAAAATCCTCCAATGAAGAATTTCAGAAACTGTATCTTGGAATTATAGAACACATTTTCTCCTAACATATAGCATCTTAAATTGTGCCATGCCTCTTTTGCAGTTAAATAAATATTTAATTCAGCAAGTATTTTCTTAGGATCCATACTTATAAGACACTATGGTTGGTGTCATGGAGCTACCAAGATGGGCAAGATCCATTCGAGGGCTATGTGGGGTGGTAGAAGATACTAAAGGTAAAGTGAACAGTTAACAAAGCAGATGGGGCTATTGACTGCAAGAGAAGTACCAAAATTTGCTTTCATGGAGGAAGGTGTGATTGATTCTTACCTAGAGGATGAGAGAGAGCTTCATTGGGGCATTGGAGGCACCTTGAAGGGTGGGGAAGATTCTGACAGGTGGAGGCACCTTGAAGGGTGGGGAAGATTCTGACAGGTGGAGAAGGGAAGGAAAAGACATTTCTGGCATTGCTGGTAAAGGGAGCCCTGTGCACAAAGTCCTGGAGAACAGGTGGAAGGGATGAATGAGCAGTTTCACCTTCTAAGTTAACTCACAGGGCACAGAAGTGGAGCCAGAACTTTAAAAGTCACTACTAGAAACAAAAAGCAAATACAGTAAAGTTTCTGGATACAAAATCAACGTCCAAAAATCAATACCATTCCTATACTCTAATAATGAAGTGTCAGAAAAAGAAGTGGAAAAAATAATTC
>NW_006442484.1:12958496-12974810 GCF_000325575.1 Pteropus alecto
GTCGTTCCTCAAAACACTAAGACTTGATCTACCATATGATCCAGCAATCCCTCTACTGAGGGATTTATTTACCCAAAGACTTGAAAACCCATAACCAAAAAGGTATTTGCAGCATTACTCAAGGTGCCTAGGACATAGAAGCAACCAAAGTGCCCTATGATAGCTGACTGGATAAAGAAGCTGTGGTACATTTATACAATGGAATATTACTCAGCCATAAGAAGAGATGAAGTACTGCCATTTTTGCGACAACATGGATGGACCTTGAGATAAGCATGCCAAGCAAAATAAGCCAGACAGAAAAAGTTGTAGACCACATGATATCACTTATATGTGGGATATAAACCTAAAAGCAACAAATGAACAGAACAAAGAAGCAGAGACTCATGGACATGGACAATAGACTAGTGGTTACAAGAGGGTAGAGGCGAGGGTGAGGGGGAAGGTAGATGGGGTAAAATGGGTCAAATATATGGTGACAGAAATCTAACTATGACCAGTGAACACACAATGACATACACACACACACACACACACACACACACACACATATACGTATATATATATGTGTGTGTATGTATGTGTGTATATATATATATATGCCTTACTGTTGATGCATACGCTAAAACCTACTAGATTTCATTATTACCATATGTCACCATAGTAAGAAGAAAAAAAAAATTAAAAAAGGAAAGAAAAGAAAAAGTTAACTGAGGCTCCGTTAAGGAGCACTCTAGGAGCTTCACCCTAAACTATAGTTCCCAGAACGCTGTTCAAAATGTTGACAGTGACAGAGTGACATGAAGAGTCACATGCCTTTGAGGTTCTAAGGGTGGAAGCTGTAACCAAACAGACCTTGACTTGAACCCCAGCTCTGCTGCTGAGGTATTTAACTTCTCCAAGTCACGATGTCTTCATTTGCAGAATGGGAATAATGATGGCACCTAATCATAGGGCTTTTATGAGATGTAATTGAGATGAGACATATAAGAGAAATTAGTATGTAGATCTTATAGAGTACATATTGAATAGATAATGAGGATACCAGTAACAATTATGATGATGAAAGAGAAAGAGGAGGAGGAGGACAAGAAGAGAAAAGCTTGTCGACAACAAGGATAATGTCTGAATGCATTTTTATGTCCCAGAAACTAGTATAAAGCCTGGTATATTGTAGGCAATCACTATTTCTTGAATTAGACTAAAGAACAAATTTATCTCAGGGAACCATAAGTATACTGTCTCATATCTTCACCAGCCTTGGGGGAATGGAGTGAACACAAATGTGAGTAGTAGAAAGCAGCCTGAAGAAGAAAAAGGTAGAATGAGTAATTTGGGGTACTTACTTGAAAAATCGTCTGATGAAAATAATTACTAATTAAACCAGCCAAATTAATCTTTGTATCACAATTATGAGGAAAATGTCAAGGTCAGTGAAAAACTACAAACCTGAAATTGAAAATCTGGCACCTTGAGAGGTAATTGGATGTTCTTACTGGGTTCTCTCTTATTGGACTTGATGTAATTGTTTTTAAGACATCAAGACATAATGACAAGTATGTATTTCAATAAAAACCCTGACGCAATAATCAAAAGGGCATTTAAAATTCACTGTACAATTACAGCCCCATTAAATCGAAGTTAACTGCTCATCTGAGTCACTAAATCTAATCTGTTACCTTGCAACACACATGCAGCATGTTTCCATCATGACTGAATCACAAACAGACTTCGCTCACGGCTCTGGGAAAAGTTCTGCAATAATATTTTAACAAAGGCCGGGTGATGCGTTACATGCAAAAACAATTTCCCTATGGAATGACTGGGAGCCCAGCGTTCATATCTTCACATCGGATGAAAAAAAGGGCAGGACCACTTGATTCCTGCAAGCAACAGGCTGCCTGGTACGTGCTGCTCACTCTTCCTACTTAATCAAGACAAGGGGAAATCTGAAAGCATGACATGTCTTTGCACTCAAAAATCTGACTTCAAAGTCCCCCATTTTGTTGTGGACAACTTCGGAGGGATCAGCCAAGATGATCCCTAGTTTGCATTCCTCCACCCACCACAATGTAAAAACTTCAAAAGAGTCTAAAATGGGGTTGGCCTCACAGCATTCAAAACGTTGTGCATAAGGGGTCTGAAGAGGAAATAGCTCTGAAAAGACAGCCATCAAGTGCTCCTGGGGCAGGCCAGAGAAAGAAAAGATCCTGCGGGGAGGCAGCTGGCCCTTCCAGCTGCTGAGAGAAGCGGGAGAGAAGCAGCATGATGGATGGCTTCCACTGGAGACAATGGACGACCATGAGGGACAGGTCATTGTTCCCAGGTTCCTGCGCTCTCTCCTTTGACCTGCCCCACTGACCTGTGTGCTTGTGCACACGGGAGAGACGCCCTGGCCCTCTGCAAGTTAAGGCGCAGCAAGACTGCTCATGCAAAGAGCCCACCGCCTGCTGCCTCCCACTTCGGCTCATTTCCACGCAGTCTGGTCAGACGGTGACGGGGTTGGAAGTGGAATGAATTCTGGATTAGCGCAAACCAGTTGCACAGAAAGATAAGAGCTGGGGGCTGGGAGCGGGCTCTTGTTTTTCTTTAGAAGGGAAAGTCAGCAATCATACCAGGTGGTTGCTTAAGGCATAATTTGTGTTCCCAAGGATATTTTCCAGTGCAAAGTAGAAAAAAGGCAGATTTATGAATCTGGTGAGAATCAGCATATTCCTCCCACAACTGCAGATTTCTGTTCAGCTTTGTGTGTGTGTGAAGGGCAGGCCTGAGCCCAAAGTATCACGGGCATACCTCACCCACTCTGGACCAGAGATACTTATCCATAAAACATGTTAGTGCTTCCTTCCCTTCTTAGTCATGAGAGCCTCACTAGAACTAGTGAACTTAAAAAACACTGTGGAAAAGGGAAAATACAGATCTCACTTACATGTGGAATATTAAAAAGTTGAATTCATAGAAGCATATAATATAATGGTGGTTACCAGGAACCAGGAGCAGGGGCGTGGGGAAAATGGAAAGTTGTTGGTCAAAGGCTACAAATTTGTAGTTATGTAAGATGAATAAGTTTAGAGAGATCTAATGCATACCATAATGACTATAGCTAACGATACCATATTGTATACTAGAAATTTGCTAAGAAAGTAGATTTCAGGTGTTCTCGGTACAAAAAAAATAAAGATAACTATGTGAGGTGATCAATGCATTATTTAGCTTGATAGCAGTGATCATTTCATTATGTATATCACGTTGTGCACATTAAAAATATACAATTTTAATTTAATTTTTTTTAAATAAAGTAAACGTAAGTAAAAAACAAAACAAAACAAAACAAAAAAAACACTGTAAAAACACAAGGGGACGCATCCAATGACTTACAATGAACAAAACTTCAAAAATCTGGTAATCATTTTTGAACACCATAGTCCGGTAATAATAATAGCTATAATTTGCTACACACCTACTTTTTTGTCAGGCAACATGGGAAGCACTAAAATCAAGCATCACTAAGCCGTATAACACTGCTAGAGAGTATTATTATTAACCTCATTTTATACGAGTTGACGCAGGTTCATAGGTGTTAAGTAACCTGCCCCAGGTCACACAGCTTGCAAACAAGTGAGCAAGGTTTGAATCTAGTTCCTCTGCCTGAAAGCCTACACTCCTCTCATCGTGTGTCGTGTTGCCTGTGTCAGGCTCCAGCGCCCCTGAGGCTGTCCTGGAGCTTAAGCTCGCGTCTACGTGGAGCTCAAAGATCTTTCCACCCAGAGCACCTGAATAGCGTCATAATGCCGTGACAAACCTCCACACGTTGACACACTGACGCCTCCTACCCCCGTCCCCCCCCGCGCCCCCAGCTCCATGCCTTCATCTCAATCAATGATTTTGGATTACTCCTCACGGATGTCCCTTCTCTACTCAAAGCTACCAAGTCCAAAAGCACGCAATCCTCTCTCCCCACCGCACCGACAACCACGGATCCAGTGATGCGGCCTTACCCAGTCGCTCAGAGGGAAACACCAGGCCTTGCTCTTCTCGAGGCTTCTTCTACTCCCACTCCTGCAGCGCACAACCGAGTTCAGATCTTTATGATACAGTTGAACGACACAGGCATGAACTGCGCGGGTCCATCTATCCGAGGATTTTTTTCAATAAATACAGTTGCCCCTTCCTATCCGCAGATTTCACATCCACAGGTTTCGCATCTGCAGATTCAACTGACTGCAAGTTGAAAACAGTATTTTCGCACTCGCAACCACGGATTCCCAACTGCAGATTCCCAGATATTGTTTTAGATCTGCAGTTGGCTCAATATGCAGTTGCTGTGAAGGGCCTACTGTACAGTCAAAAGTTACATGCAGATTTTCCACTGTGCAGAGTTTGGGACACTCTAACCCCAGCGTTGTTCAAGGGGCAACTGTATTCCACAGGTATCATTAACATAAGGTCTTGCCCTATTTATCCTAGAAACAGGTCTAACATCACTTCCTTTATAAAGTACTGTGGAGACCCTGTCATTACCTTGCTCAGAAAACAGTCACTTTCTGTCATTCCAACGAACCCTATACTCTTTAATAAGTATCCAAGATCCTCCTTGATTCCATATCAACCTACATTCTGAGACGACACCCCCTCTTTCCCCATCACATACGTTAATCTACTACCAGAACCAGCCAGTCAGAATTCAACTGGGCAGGATTTGCTAGGACAAAGACTAGATGCCAGATAGATATTCTGTAGCTAAGGGGGGTCTGGCAACTGTAACTGCAGACATCTGGGCTGGCAAGTGGCCTGGAACAGATAGAGGGGTCTTGCCAAAGCAGTCACACCAGACACAGGACCCATGTTCCATATCTGCTCAAAATAAAAAAAATAGATTCCCAGGTCTTGGGAAATTCGAACACCAAACAGGATGGAAGCCAGATGGAAACAAGACAGGAGCAAGACAAGAATTGCCTTTCAAGCTGGGAGATGAAGCACAAATAACCAGGTAAGAGCTCAGGTTTTCTAACAAGGATGACAAGGCAGAGCTGATATGGCAACAGACTGGCAGATGTAAAGCTGACAGGTAGCTTTCCTGGGTACCTTAAATTTTTCTTAACTTAGCAGTGTGGTGTTCATGGGTTAGTTTTATTTAATGCCTTAGGTTTAAGCTACTGTAGTAAATTGCAGGCACCCTCACATCCCCGTCTTCACATCAGAGGGGGAGGATTTGTGAGTGGAGGTGCATGAACTGAAAAGGCAGTGGTGGATTCCTTCCGTGACATGGGCACATAGTTTACTCTGCTCTTTATTTCTACCTTGATGACAAATTTGAAAGACTTATTATGTCTTTACAAAATAGAACCAAAAAACAAGTTTCATAATTTGTGTAGCTGTTTCATTCGCTATTATGTTTCATGGTTTCTGAGGTTCATGGCAGTTATATTTTTTATTTTTGTCTTCATGTTGGGATATTACATTTTAATGAGAGGGGTTAGAGGAGGGATATTATAGACTAAAGAAAGATACTGGGTTATTTATACCTCTTCCCTTCCCTACCACACTGTATAACTGGTAAATTCTCATTTCAGAACCTGCTTTCAATGACTCTCAACAAATTCTTTTGTCATTGTCACAAACCTCAGAGTTACAGAGTCTCACAGACATTGTTACATACAACTTTCCAGATTTGAGGTATCAGAGATGACTGCTTTGTTTGATATTCTACTTGGGCAAAACTGGGTAAGCCCACAGAGGCAAAACCACCTCTAACAGAACTGATGCCTAAAAAAAAGACTTAATTCTTTGGATGTGATACAAGCACTCCAATACTGCCACAAAAAGACAGGTTGCAAAAGTGGCTTTTTCCAGAACTGATGAAAGTTAGAACACTTCCTAAGACAGGTCAGCCTGGAGTAATTTTCCAGTTGACTTGTCCTATAACCAGGGAACAAGGTCCCACATCACAATGTGATGCAAATGAAAACCCCTTGTAATTTCCCTTGGGTTTTCACATTTGTTCGTTTATGGTGTGGAAAATTGTCAGTGTGGGGCTCGCTTTAAACAGGCTGATGGAAACCCAGCCAAAGCTAACCCTGGCACATAGTGGGTGCTTGACAAATATCTGTTGATTACCACATGAAAATTGAATTGTCCTTCTGATCACTCTACCCTCAACTACCTAGCAGATGCTTTCAAAATTTCAGCTACTCCAGAAGCTCCAGGAATCTCCCAATATGTAGATTCTCCTTCCAAACTAGCATGAATATAGAATGAAGATTTGGGTCCATTTGAAAGAATTTTGAAAAAAAAAATGAAGCCTTTTATTTCATTCCTTTGACATGTATTTATCATTACATATTTATCAGGCTTCATGGCCTCCATCAACATTTAAATAGCCTTCCTATATTTGGACACTTAATTTTCTTACGAATGTGCTTCATTATGAGCCCTGCCTCCCCACAGTGGAAACTAGAGACACATGTCTTTCCTAGCCTTGGACTTCAACAGTTAGATGTACTCACAAGTGATGTCCATGTAAAGAGAGGCTAAGAAGGCTGAACCAGCAGAATGCTTTTCCAGCCAACAGTGGTAGAAGACACATTCTGATAAGTGACAACAGTGGCAGAAGCCCTTGTCCAGTGCCTAGCATCAGACTGGGATCCAAGATGTTTGTGCCCAATGGTGGAAGAAGTGGGGGTCTTTGCTGCCCAACCTCATGTGGATGGGGTGTTTGGGCATTGCTCTAGAGTGAGTGGTCTCCAAGCCTAATGCTGGCCCTCGCATAGATTCTGTGAAACTTGAACTAATATATTTCACTCATATATCTTCTGCTGAAACTAGCTTAAAAAGTTTCTGATGTTACCAAACAAAAAACGCTAACAGCTATCTATGTCTGCATTGTGCTAAACGCCATAGTAGATGTGGGGATACAAAGACAATTAAGTCATGAACACGGCTTCCCAGATTCTACAGCCTAGAGACAGGAACAGACTGAAGTCTATCAGTGTGGTACAATGTGATCAGAGTGAAGTGGGCATACAAGTAGACCCAGGACGCGGCAGGGCAGAGGGAAGGGAGAGCATGCATGGAAGGATGCACACCCCTATGTGCCTTAGCAATGAACCTTGACCATGCTGCCCACAGACCCTCAAGCCAAGCCTTTGTGGAAGGCTCTGTCCCCCCACCCCCCCAGGATATCTGGGAAGAAAGATATCACAATCCTATCATTTAGTAAGGCTCAAAATAACTCACAAGCGCAGCTCAGGTATGCAGAGGTGCAGCCTCAGCTGCTGGACTCCCACATTTCTCCCTTTGTCTATCTTGCTGCTAATTGGATCTGGGTGTTGGACTACCCTCGTATAGTAGACAAGCTGTGGCCATGGGGACAGACATAGCCATAGGGAACTACGGTAGCTTAGGTGTTGGTTTGGGAGAAGTCAATACTAGTTGTTTGGGGGTGGGACCAGCCCCTGAAGGCAGCTATCTTCCAAAACCTTCCTCTCAAGGTCTGACCATCAATGATGCAATTGTATTTCATTCAGCTTTCTTTAACATTTTTTATTCACAATAATCTTAACAACCTCATAGTCACATGGGTTATGTGGGCAGCACAGAAAGGAGCCAGAGATGAAGCCCAAATTATAGGCAGAGCAGGAAACATGGAAGTGAAGGGCTAGGCAGATGGGCAGAAGCCCACCTGTGCATGAGCAGGAAACTCAAAGGTGGTGAGCTGGTGTGGTCCCCAGATCACGTATGCTCAAAGCAAACTCTTAATACCTGTACAACCCATAATGTCTACCTTCCTCTCCCAAGGTTGGATCCTCCTCCACACTGCCCGCAGGTGAGATTCTGGACCTACGGAGAGATCTGTTGGTGAGGACCACAGCAGAGTTTAACTCCTAAATTGCTCTGTCACCCCGAAAGCCTGACTCCACGCACAGAATTAACGTTCTGGCAATCATTTTGCCTAAACCGCAACTGAACTTCTTTGGACAGTATACCCAGCAACCCTCAGCAGCAACAGCCTCCTAACTATGACTGGTTCCCCAGAATGCTCTTTCCTAGGGGAGGGAGAGGCTTTCCAGAGCAGGGCTCCTCCCAGGCCAGACGTCAGTCCCTTTCGATTGTATAGGCGACTAAGGGGAAATGACCCGACATCACAGAGAGAACATTGGAGGCATCATTTCCCTTTCGCTCCACATTCAAGCCCTTATTACATCAAAGGAGCAGTCTCGGCTCAGTGCTGGTATATCTAGAATGCCTCTCTTACAGTTAGTTGTCAACCTCCTGTTGTAACAAGACAACCAGTCTCAAGCTCAGGGGTTCCAGGGGCAGCAATTACTAACTAAAAGTTGTTAATATTATCTTGTTTTCTTTGCATTTTTACAATGGATACAAAGACATTCAAGCCTTTATAATTATCTATTAATGTTTATGGTAATGATGTTGACATTAATTTCTCTTTAATTTTTCAATATCTATTTAGACAACGAATGTAGCTTTTGGAAAAAGTGACTAAAATGTTTGAAAATTATACAAACGTAGATATGGCAGGAATTGCAAAGGCCCCTGAATAACTGAAGTTTGGTGAGCACACTTGTAAGATGTGGCTCCTCACCCTGCTCCTCCCTGCTCTCTAGCTCAGGGACAAAGGGAGTGGGGGGAAGTCCTATCATGGGGCAGCCAGCCAAAGTTGGGGCACTTTAAATCATTGGTATTTGATTCTTTTCTCTTTTTCTTTAATTGTTTTCATCAATGTTTGTCTTTCATCCCATTTCCCCATTAAGGGGCGAGCTCCTTGAGGGCAAATACAATGTCACTGCTTTCTTTCCAACTTGCTTGCAGCTGCCAGTGTCACTATTAGGTGCACAGTGGGTGTTCGATAAACGCGCTGCTTGACAGTCAACACTCAGGCAACACCAACATCCCAGCTCACACCAGACACTGGAAAAATAGGTCATCTCTTTGGCAGAGGCAACAGGATTCATAAGGACGGGATCTGTGAATGGTGTAAATTAACAACAACAAAAAGAACAAACTCAGCCTTCTGGAAAAATTACAACTTTGTTGCAAAGATGCCAGAATGTCTGGAAATGGCTAAAACCTGGGGATTTTCCATAGATTAGTCATGTGGTTTAAATAATTAGAACTGATGGCCCAGTATGAGATTGCCCCCAGTGAAACATGAGCAAGCTCCCAGCTAAGTTTAGTCATGTGTAAAGAGAAGAAGCTCCTCATTCTGACAAGAAGGAATTAAAAGATGGAGAACTCAAGAACGAACCTGCAGCCTGGGGAGAAGAGAAAATGCATGTATTATATGGGAGTGGGGCAAGAGAAAGGTGTGCAGAAAACTCAGGCAATGTGGTGGATATATTTGCAATTTTACAGAAAGAATCCAGTTTATAGCATAGGCATTTGGGGTATTTGCTTTAATAACATTCTAAGTGAAAACCTTCTCTCTGATAATAGAATTTCTTTCCATTTTTATGAAGTCAAAAATGAAAAATAAGCTAAAGCAAGAGAATCTAATTTCCTATAATAAGGTTTTGTTTCTAGTCACTTAAAAATGCGAAATCGGGGGGCCTTAGACACCAGAAGGCATATGTTGATCATGGAAATGAAATGAAAATACAATAAAATCTTAGAAACCCACTCATAAATATTGACCTTCCCCTTTTCCCTGCCACCACCTCCCACTGAAAACTTCACACATGTGTGCCCACACACGCACACACACTCACACACCCAGGGAGAAATAACAACACCGGCTTTCAGAGGCTGTGCAAAACAGACTGTGAACTGACCTGTTCTCTAGATAGAACACATTTGTTCAATAAATTCATCACCTCTGGATGAAAGTCTATGGAATTCAACACTGTTGCCAAAAATGCCCAAGCTCAGAAGTGGTCAGGAATACCACATGGTTCCAAGTAACCCACTGAAAGCTGAGAGTTGTCTGGGCCCTTTGACAAGGGCCATCAGAATTACCTGCCATACAAAGTCCAACTCGTCTTCAACAGCAAAAGGCTGTGGTCATATTGCAGGCGATGGAGTCAATGACACAATTTCCCAATGTCTGTTCTACTTTGTCAATTCAACCCATGTGCTCCGTAGTCTTTTTAGCATGTCTCTTGTCCAGAATATTGTCAAAAAGTGTTTGTGAATATTTAGATTCATCAATTCTCCTCGGTTTCTCTTGTTTCTGAAATAGCAAAGGTATGACCCCCACTTCCCCTTTAGACATATTTGAAATTTTCATCATCATGAGCTATGAACCAAAGCCACCCCTCCCTTTGTTCCTCTTACTTTTGCAACTTTTTAAGACCTCTGGTCTGCCTATTTCCAAGACATGAAACTGATTTTGCACCCTCATCCTAAGAAGCCGCATGCCTTCCCCTACGTTAACTGCCTATCAGTCCTCCCCACACCAGAAATAGGTATCAGTTGTGCAAATTGGGTCAGATCTGTGGTTCCAGGTAACATTTTTCAGTCTTTCCTCATTTTCCTAGCCAAACTAACTTTACCTCCTCCTCTTCCACTTTGCCTCCTCCCTCCTAGAGGTTCTCCTACTTCTACAATGCACCCAAGCTTCGTCCATGCTGCATATATACACAGGAGGGGAACTTATCCTCACCCCACAGAAGCTCAGACTAAATCTTTATAACTTTTTCCACGTTTCCCAGAATATACCCTTTATCTTTTTTTCCCACGTATGGCCAATACTCATCCAGAACCACTTATTCAAATAAGAAAAAAAAATTGGGGGGTGACACTTTTTAAAAAAAAATGTTTGGGGTTTTTTTTGTTGTTTTTTCGTTTTTTGTTTTTTTTAGAATTTGATTGCTCCTATAAGGGATCACTAAAAGGGCTAAAAGAAATATCACAATTCTTCGGTGTTTACGTTCGTGTTTATGCCCACAAACTACCATGGAAATTGTGGGGGTTAGTAGTCAGCCAGACCTGGATTTGAATCCTAGCTCTACCAAGAACTTCAGGCACCATCACTGACCCTTGTAAGCTTCAATTATCTGATCTGAACAAAAGAGAAGAGATAACAAGAGAGACTAGCGAATGGGTACAAAAATTAAATGAAATAAGGTTATTCGCACAGTGTCTGGATTAGGTAAGGGCTCAATAAATGCTAGCAAAATGTTACAAATGAAAACTTTATTGTTATTATTATTACAACTAGTAGTAATAACAGAACAGCTGTTATTTAAAGTCAGAAGCGTGGTTTCCAAACTAGCCTTGTGAATAATTTATTTTCATAGAATAAACCTTTGAATGTTATTTCTTCCTCTGTAATAGAGCATGAGGGTTAAGACTGTGAATTCCAATTCTAACTCTTCCTCCTCTTCTATTTATTAGTTACACAATATTGAGCAAGTTACTTAACTATTGCGAGGCTTAGCTTCTTCATGTATAAAATGCAGGCGAAAATAGCACCTACTTCAAAGAGCCATTGTAATCATTAAATGAATTGATTGATGCAAAATGTTTAAAAGTGCTTGGCACATAGTAAGTGCTCAAGAAATGTTTTTAAATCTGTAATAGGATATATTGACATCTACCATACAGATTATAGCAAAGATTTGAGATAAGGCATGAAAAGTGCCCATCCCATCACACTGTCTGGTTTAAGTGGTTCTTAAGTCAGAAGATATCTTAGATTACCTGGAGATATTTTAATAAAACTAATAAAACTGCCTCACCCCAGACCAATTATATCAGCATCTCTATCAGTGAGTCCAGGGCATTTTTAAAAGCTCTTCCTTATGATTTTAATGTGCAGCCAGACTGAAAAATCACTTGTCTAGAAAACAGAGGTAATTACTACTCTCCATCTATATACACAAATGTATCCAAAACTACAAAAAAAGAAAAAAGAAAAAAAAATGTTCTCTGATTTATAAAAAGACTAAGCACTTTATAAAAAAACATTCCGGAGTTATTCTGCACACACCCACACTTCACCCAACCAAGTATGCATTTACTAAGCAGGAGGCAGCTGCCAGAGAAGCTGGTAGACATAAAAGAAAGCTTTAGTAGACACAGCCAAAGTATAGAAGTGTGAAAATGCCTTGTACATTGTCAGGGTTCAATGGTTGTTTGGGAAACAGTTGATACTATGTCAACCAACAAAGTCAGTGGGAAAAGACTGGTTAGTAAATGATACTATGGCTTAAAGCAAGCTATGCATATGTATATGCATAAACACACAGACATATACACACTCCTTGCCGTCCCTCTTTCTTTTACTGGAATTCTACCTCTGAACACTTTCCAAGGGCTCTTGACAGTATCACTATTGCCACAGAAGTAAGCAATATGAGAAAGAAACGATATTATACCTTACATTCATAAGCATTTATGCCTATTATATTTAACATTACCCTCTCCTATAAGACACTAGAAAATTGATGCTCTTAAAAATGAAAACTTATGTCTACACAAAACCACACACACGAATGTTTATAGCAACATTACGTATAATAGCCAAAAAGTAAAAATGATCCAAATGTCCATCAAAGAATAAATGAGTAAATAAAATGTGGTATATCCATACAATGGAATATTACTTGGCAATAAAAATTAAGTATTAATACATGTTACAATGTAGATAAACTCCAAAAACATTCTGCTAAGTAAATGAAGTCACACACAAAAGACCACTTACTCTGTGACTCTCCTTTATATGAAATACCCAGGATTAGTCAAATTCATAGAGACAAATAACTAGTTAGTGGCTGCCTAGGGTTGAGAGATGGGGGTGGATAGGTGGAGGAGTGCAGGAGAGCAGTAATGGAGAGTGACTAGTAAGTATGGGGTTTCTTTTTAGGGTGGTATGATGAAAACTTTCTAAAGTTACATAGTGGTGATGGTTACACAACTCTACCAAAAATCATCTAATTGAGATGAACTTTATGGTATGTAAATTATATCTCAATAAATCTGTTCAAAGATTGATATTCTTAAAGATGACTCTAATTTGCAAAAAAAAAAAACTTTACAATATTTCATAGACTGTATCTAAGAAGATGAAATAATATGTATTTTAGGAAAAAAATATTAAATATTTTAGTCTTTTATGTGGACATTTTGTTAATACAGTCAATCTCATTTTTCAGTAGCATCAGGTTAATGAGGGTGGTGGACATGGACTTTGCAGAGCAGAAGATCAACTGCTACTTCACCATTCTCACAGAAGAAAAAACTTTGGTGTGTGGGGACGTCCTTATTCCTCACAGTATTTCCCAGGGAAGTCCTACCTGCTACTGTTCTCGGCTTGCCCTGGGCCAGCCTAAAAGTTAACTCACCTCTCTGTGGGCAGAGGCAAGTCCCAGGAGGCCCTGCATATTGGTAGGTGCTATTTAGGGTCACTGCTCTTTATCTGACCCGCCAGTTTTAATGTTATTTTTTAAATACCTTAGGAAAATCTACTATGTTACCCAGTCAGTAGCCATTTACTCTTTTTCTCTTAGTTTATAGAATTACGATTTCGTTTAGTTTGCAAAGTGTACAAACACAATGGATACCTTGCATTTGCTTTTAAGTCAATCATGGTAATTTATTTCTTTGTTGGTGAGTGGTCTAATGACAGGCAAGATTTCCAGGCTTGGCTAATAAGGAGAACTCTGCTTGAGGGTATATTAAAAATGTATATTCCTTGATTTAAAAAAGAAGATAGGGATGCTCAAAGATTGACCAGCTGTTTTGCTCCCTTCCTTGGCTGTGATTGCGTGTAGATATTTTTAGACTATGAAGGGAGACACTTCCTAAATGAATTGGTTAGAGAAGCAGAAGAATAGCAAGATCCTGGGTCCATGATGAGATAACCAAGCTGTTGAACCAACTTTGGAAATGCCTACCTTCTGACTTTCTATTGTAAAGAATCACTAAATATTTTTTGCTTAATCCATCATGACTTAGGTGTCTATTACAGGCAATCAAAAGGATATAAACTAGTACATCTATCAACCTAAAGATACATAGTTCCTTCTAGGCTGAGGTTTTCTGATGGTCAGAATTAGGTTTGGCTATACATAGGCATAGCTTAAACAAGCAAAAGTGAAAGAAGTTCAAAGGTAGGGACTCCAGAGACAATACGATGGTTCCATGCTAATCAAGGACTCTGGTTTCTTCCCTTATTCTGCACTATTGCCCTTAATCTGCCACCCTCACGATCACCTCGTTTTCTAAGGTGGCTGCTGGAACTCCAGGCTTTACATTCACATTCCAGGACAAAGGAAGGGGAAAAGGTGGAAGCACAGAAAAAGAGAATACCCTAGACCTGAATATCCTATAAGGTATGCCCTTGAAGTGCCGTATAACACTCTGTTTATATCTCATTGACTAAGAGTAGATCATGTAGTCACTGCTTATTACAAAGAAGTCTGAGAAATGTCTTCTAGCTGAATATCTTTTTGTGGGTCCCATTTTTATGAAAAAAAAATATAAAATTGATATTGCAAAGACAATCAATTACATAGGGTTAAGCCCTCAGTTAATCTCAGTGTACTTTCCATGAACTAAAGATGACAGGAGATGCTTTATGCAGTCTGTCCGAAGAAGTTGGGTTGGTAGACAGTACAGTCGGTGCATCATATGTCTCCAATGTAATCAAATGTATATACTTTTTTAATATGACACTTTGAAAATGGGTAGCATATTTTAAAATAAAATCCAGATCAAATTCTTGGGTTACATGGAACATAGATTGAAAACCAGTAAAACGATGGATCGCTAGAGGCACACAGGTTGTCCCAGAAGATTGTGGAACTGCCCAGCAACAGGTACCATTTGAGACAGGGAAACCATTCAGAAGAAGGAAACAGCACTGGGTACCACAACCATAATGTACCAAAGAACCTGTTTTGAAACTTTAATTTAAAAATTAGTTTATGAGAAACAATGAGTGTAATGACTCATGTGCCAGTAAAACGTATTTTGAAAGAAAACAGAATAAAATATCTTCTGCTACCTTTGGTTAATTAAAGAGCATTCTTAGAATAAATAGCAAGTACTTTAAAACACTTAACTTTTACTACCCATTATCTGTGTAAACCACTGTTTCCTCAAATCTGTGGTAACAAGGAAAAAACATCTGGAACAAATTGGATACTGAAAATGATAAAAGACTGTGACATTAAGTTCTAATTTCAAATATTATGGAGCATCAAATGGACCCATTTTTCTCCCCAATTAACTTTATTTGAAAGAGATGTTATACATTTGGACTTACAAAATAAATTTCTGCTGATGAAATACTGCATTGACTATTCATTATCATAGAATCCCAAGTAAGATGAAATTTGAAAACAGATTTTGGCTGCTAAAAAATATTTGGAAGCAACTGCACAAATTGTTTGAAAGCTACTGTCTTATTCTAAAAATGAAAGTCAGCCCAAATGTGGTTTGTATTTCTCTGACTTCCAACTCAAAACGTTAAAAATAAGCATCACAAATCTTATAATTGGATGGAAACCTTACCCCTAGCCATATCCTAATTTATGACTGGATATGATTTTACAGAGTATCTGAGACCATATGTTTGGATTGTAACATCCTACCCCCACAAATCACCAGCATTGCACAATTTCAGGTTGAATTGATAACAGGGACTTTCCCTCTAATTCCCACCCAAACACGCCAAGGAAACAGATGTGTGTCTCTAAATCTATTACCTCACTGTTATCTCTCCTCTCAAGTCCATCTACCAGGCTGGCCATGCCAGGGCAGCATCTTCACAGGCCCTTCTCCCAGTGTTGCAAGCACAGGCTCTTGGACACTGCCCTCTTCTTAACCTTCACGTTTCCATGTCTATTACTATCTCATTGCTTGATGACCACTAAAGTTTCTCATGCTGCCTGCTGCCCCAAAAGTGTTATTGTATCCCAAGATTAAGAAATTTTGCTTGCACAGAGACATGGAAGCTGAATTTTCCCTGTGGTTTTCAGTCCTGCTTCAGAGAGGCATAAGCTGGATGACCCTCCCCTCCACTGCAGCTCCTCTTGGAATTGTCTTATGTATCCACTTTTCACATAAAAAGTCATCTGAAGAAAAGTTACAAATTTATCTGTAAAAACTTTAAAAACCACATCTTCCCTCAGAAATGGCTTGAGGGAAGGCAAAGTGCTTGCTCCTTCTGGTACATAGAAAGTACCCAGCACTCATTCACACACACACACACACACACACACACACACACACACACACACACACACGCGCTGGCAAGGAGGAAGAAAAGCATCTAGATGGTTTACTTTGTCAGGTTCCAAGCAGAAATGCTCCTCTGTGCTTTTCTGGACGGACCTGCGAATCACAAGGCCT
>NW_006442484.1:12974926-12985234 GCF_000325575.1 Pteropus alecto
CGAGCTGTGGGAAACAACGTATCTCTTTTTTTCTTCTAGAACAAGAGGGCCACCTGTTTCTCGTCTTCTGAATTTGAAAGAATAGTTCTGCATTCACGTTGTCCATGATCTAATGGTTGGAATAATATTCTGATGCAGACTTTAATTTTTTTAACTGAACATTATTTTGTAAAATTGGTCTCAAGGGGAAACCCCTTGATCATTCCAGCTGCATCTTTCACAACTATCTTGGACTTGGCAACGTCTGTTTAGGGACTGGCATCAGCAGCTAGTTGTGAACCTAGCACGCTGTCCCTTCTGTTGCATTTGGTGGCATCCTGGCCCAGTAGCACATTATTCTGCACTACCTCCTACAGGTGACTTTCAACTGGTCATGCTTTGCTATAAAAACCTTCCGTGCCTCTTCATCTCCTGGGGAGCAGTCTCGTAGCTTAGCAATTGAGTACAGGAGCCCTGGTTTCAGACTGCCTGAGATTAAATCCCCACTTTGCCACTTACCTGTTATGTGACCTTGAGCAAATTGATTCACTTAGCTAAATCGCAGCTTTGTCAGCAGCAAAATGCAGACTTAAAATAGCTCTTCCTTCTTCATAGGGTGCTGTGAGGAGAATGGCTCAGCCTGCTTCTGGCAATGCTTGGTCCATGTTGATCATTTGACAAATTAAACTAGTGTCGGGGCCTTCACTAAAATACACGCTGGCCTGCAAGCAGGGACCAATGGATTAGTGTAATAACCACGTGCTGAACAAATGGAAAGACAGCTCCATAAAGTCTGAACTCTCCTGCTGAGAATGGACCATCACAAAGTGCATGTGCTGTGCTTGCCAGGAGGGTCCGTGTTAATTTCCTGGTTCCCTCTGTTCCAGTCACCTCAGCACATGGCAGCTTGGCTGCCTAGCATGTTAAATGAGAGTGTAATATATAGCGAGGTGACCACAAAGGTGAAATCGGGTCGCTCTGGAATGTCAGCATGGACCTGAGCAGAGCCTCTTCCTCTTCAAGGAAGGTCACGTGGAATTTAGTGAGCTAGGCCCAGCTCCCTTTGCAGTCCAAAGAACACAGGGTGCTTTGGGAAGAGAGTAGATGTGTTCTTAGCATAATACAGCCTGGGTTACAGTTCTTAGGAAACAGTGTTAAGACTACGTGGATAGAGGATCTGTGAAGAGGAGTCATCTTTGAGCTGTGAGGTTTACTGCATTTTAAACATTTCAGCCTAGAACAAGCAGCAGCCAGTGTGCAAGTTCTCTTTGTGCCCCTCCATCCCCCAGAAGATTAACACTCACTCTCTTCCTTCCCAGCCCTCAAGTTAGGAGACCCTAAAATAGTGCTTCACTGCCTGTACCACATGGCAGCAGAAACTGCAGAGGAGAAAGGCCTCAGCATAAGTTGATATTCAAGGCCAATAAATGTGTCAGGTGCAAGAGAGAATTTGGAACTTGATAGTTTCCAAGGGAGGGTAGGTAGTCCCGGAAGTCTGGGGGGACTCTGAGGAGGAAAGGGGTGTGAAATATGGAGGGATGTGGAGGCTGTGACAGCCATGGAGGTGCTGCTAAAATCTCCTTTTAAGAATTGCTGTCCAGCTGCCAGAGGAGCAGTTAGCTGATGAGCTCCAGCTGTTAGCACCTTCGGAATTTGTCTCAGCTCTTTTGCTGAGGCCACAGTCTTATTAGCCATCTGCCAGCCAGTGACTAACAAGAGAATCTGACCATTTCTGCCCAGAGTAGGACCCCTCTAATGGGTATCTTTGTGTCAAAGCTCTCTGTTGGGTTAGCCGAGATTGGTCATATCTACATCACAGCCTGAAGCTGTCCCAGCACAATCATGCTCTTCTTTCCCCCTTCATCTTTTGAAGATATTACCTCCCACTCCCTGACTCCCTTTCCCAAATTTCTTATGCTCCTAACTCAGCCTCAGCATCTGCTTTGTGGAGGATCCAACTAACCTAGGAAGAAAGAAGGATCATTAGGAAAGGACAGAGAGTACTCCTGGAAGGCACTTGAGAGGCCTAAAGAACATCCACACTGGATCCTCTAAAGCAATTAGGTCCTGCTTCTCTGTTTTTGACAAAGTGGTTAGGCAGGCAGATTTGAGGATTAGGGCCCAACACTCAACTTTAAATACCTTTCATGCCCCACCATGTTTTTTTAACATATTGTCTGAACCTTTGAATAGAGGACCATTGAAATCTTCTGGCGTGTTTGTATTGGCATCAGGGAATAGCAGGGGTACAGCTGCCTACCCCAAGTTCACTTGCAGGCTTAGAAACATCACAACTAAGAGCTCCAGGTTATCAAAAAGGTCCTCTCACTGGAGAGACTGTACAATGACGATTTTATGAACTCTGGCAATAGCTAAAGACATAAATGGAGAGAAAAGAGGAGGAGCTACTTCAGATTGTCCATATGTATATTATATAGCTCAGAGTCCTACAAACAGATGATACTCAAAAGCTTGTGGTGTCTATTACTTTATTCATAAATTGGCCTAACCCTTTTCTTTTGAGCTAATTTCCTAACCTATGTTTGTGTTAAATCCTCCTGCATACAACAGGGCTCTCATATAACAATGACCTAATGAGAAACTTTATTTTCTCAATCCAAAAGAAATTCAGAATTGGTGTGGCGGCTCCATGGTCAGCAGGGATCCAGGCACTCTCTGCCTGTTAGTTCTGTGATCTTTATCTTATAGTTTCCAATTTTGAAATGACCTCATGGTCATAAGATGGCCACTGCAACTCCAGTCATCACATCAATGGTCTAAGAAGCAGAAAAGAAGAAAAAGAAAAGAACAAAAAAAAGGTGCATGTTTATGACTGCATCAGGCCCTTTCAAAGATCTTTCCTAGAATTCCAATCCCACCCAAAAGCTTATGCTTATATCTCACTGGCCATTTTTGCTGCAAAAGATGCTGAGAAATATAGTTTTATAAATGGATTTTATTACTATATCCAATAAAGTAGAGGTTCCCTATAAAGAAAAAGAGAAGGGATAGTAATGTGGAGGCAACTAGCAGTCTCTGAACACTTTACCTTCAAGGTGGTTTCCTCATAATTCCTCAACCAAAGCAAGTCATCTCAGGCCAAGACTGCACTGACCTTGTGCATACTGCACCATCTCCCCAAATCCAATCCATCCAAGGTTTCAGGCAAGAAGCCTTGCCTTCTCCATGAAGCCTCTCATAACCACTCTAGTCCAGTGACATCCAGTTCTCTTATTGGGAAGTTGTTCAGTTGGTTATTATTTAACTTTTCAATTACTAGTTCTATGCCACCAATGAAAATATGATCATCTGAAGGGCAAAATTAATAGGTTATCATTATTTCACATATCAACAGCTGGGTGCTAGGAACCATGTGCTGGATTAATTTAATTATAAAGTATTTCTAACTCATTTCTTCTAAATAAACTTTGGATTACTTTTCCCTTACACTGCACTCAAATTACAAATTAAATCTTCACAGAGTTTCATGAAGTCTCCCTACAGCCTATTCCCATTCATTTGGCATTTTATCTCACCAAGGGACATTGTGTACATGCCCTCCATTTAAGCAGACTCCCTAATCAGACATAGATTTCTAACCTACCTGCAGGTTAGAGAGGTTCTCGTCTTGTGCCAGACACTGCCGCCTGCCCTATATCTCTTCCTTTCCCCACTAACAGAAACTTGACTTAAGATAGAGGGAGACTGGGAAGCAGTGATGTTCCCAGCTTAAAAAAACAAAACAAACAAACTACTTTCTCAACCCCCCTGCAGCCATAGGGGACCATGTGATACGGTTCTAGATATGAGATATGTAGGTGTCCATCTGACATAATTCTAGCCAACGAGATGGATGAATGGCCATGTGATACAGTCCTAGCCAAAGACATACAAATAGGAACTATTAGATGATCCCTCTGAAAAAAACTCGTTTATCACATCCAGCACTCAATTTTTCCCTTTCATCCTTTCCCTCTTCTTCAACTAGAATATATACAAATGTAGTTGGTGAAGCAATCACCCCGGTACCATGAAATAAGCATGAAGACAAAAACCACATGGTAAGAATGGTTAGACAGAAAGATAAGCGACTGGTCCCTGATGGCACAGAGGAGCTGCAGTCCTACAATAGCTACCTTCTGACTTCATTTTGTGAGAAAAAATTAACCTCTTGCTAAGTTTAGCAACCTTCACTCAGGTCCCGGTAACCATCCACAGAAAGCAATTCTAACCAGTAACCCACTGGGAGGAGCGTCCCAGCAGCTAAATGTTCAACCTAAGCAGGAAGTTGCTATTGGACTCGGGCACTCTTCTAGCACAGCACTTTAAATGCAGACTTCCCAGAGCTCTGCAACTTTAATTGGAATTTGTGGCTACATTGGGTGTTGTGCTGCTGCTGCTGCCAGACCTTCCTCACACTGTAGTTCCTTTTCTCTTTAATTTGACATAATGGACAATAAGTTTTCATTATTAGTAGTGCCCAAAATATCAACAATTTATGCATTTTCATAAAATCTTTAAATAAATGGTGGAAGAACGAACGGTAAGCCATGCATCATTCAGAATGTAATGAAGAAAAAGCTGCTGGAAATGAGATGCCATCTCAATTACTAACGATTTATCAAGACACATTTTTAAGATCAGTGTGACATACCTTTGAAAACGGTTGTTTTTCACCACGTGATGTTAAATCCAATTCCAATATATTCAGAATACAGTACAGTATAAATCTTTCAGCCTCACTAAATTCTGAGAAATATTCTTTTTCTTAATTACAGTAAGTAGGTGCTAAGAAAACAGAGTTGGCCCTTCAGCTTTCAGAAATTTTCAACTCTTCCTAAATCAGATTCCTGACCATGCCTGATGTAGTGACCAACCAATGGTCTCCATTTACCCAGAACTAAGGAGTTATCAGAATACAGAAACTTACTGGTATAACCAGGAAAGTTCCAGAGATAGGTTAGTCACTCTACCTTCCCAAGCCTCTCAACAACAACAACGACAAAAAAAAAAAAAAATAAAAAAAAAAAACAGAAAACAAGGAAAAAGGGGTGCCACCGCTCTCCCGAACTACAATTCATCCCTCTGGCCCTTGTTCTCTGTGTCTGTGGTAGTCAGTTAACGGGCATTTTTCATAAGCCCTTGTGCCTGTTTTATCACTCACGTTCCAGGCACCAGCCTAGGCCCAGGGGATATAATGATAAATAGGAGAGATGAGATTTTTGCTTTCCTACAATATCAATTTTAGTAGGGAAGATTGATAATGAACATGTAAAAAAAAAAAAAAATGAACACTCTAACTTTGGAGAAGTAAAAATGATGAAGAAATACTAGAATAGGAGAGAAACACACAGAAGGGGGCCTGCAAGAGTGAAGGCCCCATCACCCATGGCCTGGCTCTGATTTTCTCAAAGACCTGGTCCTCCTCACAGCTGGCAGGGGACTTAGGGGACAAGGACACACCCATTTTCTGCACTGTACCCTCTCTTCTACACTACGGTCCTGGAATCCCCACTGCCCTGCCCAAATGGGCCAGGCTTGCCTAGAGGATCTATCCACAGGTATAAGCCACTGCATAGATGGGTGCACGTCTCAGCCTAAGGAGTTCGTTGGAGGGCTTGTGGAGGTGGAGGGAGTGGAGACCCCTCAGGGTGTGAGAGTTGAAGATAAGAGGAAAACTACGGAGGCCTCTGGTCTTGGGGCAACGATTGGGTCTCCTTGTGCTGCCATGTTCTAGCACAAAACTCCAGACTCTGAAATTCTAAACATGAACCTGGCCTTCCTATTTTGTCAGGCTATGAAGTTAGAATATATATATTTTTAACAGTTTTCTAGCTTGATACACACACACCCATATATGTAACTTACACATATATGTGCACAAGGGATATATATGTGTGTGCATACACACATATAGACACAGATGTATAGACATCCTTATACACATAAATGTCCACACATACACATACCTTGGAACAAAAAGAATAACAACTGATTCTGTGGTCATCCTCTAGTCTCAAGAATACCTGAGGATTTGACCCTCGGTCCACATTACCTCAGAGAATCATTAGGAGAATGTCTATACTGGGTCCAAGATGAATGAGAATCCAGCAGAAGATCGTCTACCATTCCAAGCACCTGTAACTCATTACTGAGACTATTGAGAACTGAGAAACCGGTATTGATGAGCTACAGCTGCAGCAGAGAAGGGGCGCTACTCACAAACCCCTGAGGGTCCCTGAGTGGGTCACGGAAGCAGACTCTGAGAAAGAGATCTCCATGCAGGAAGTTTCTGGAAGACAACTCTAGGGATCCACACCTATGAAGGAGTGAAGGCAAGGGGATTGGGTAAGGGGAGAAAGAGCATTGAGATTTATTTGCAAAAGAGGATTCAGCTGATCTCCTGGGAAGGGGGAAGGGATGGTCCTTCAGAAATTTCCTATATTGGGGTGACTCTTGAAATAGACTCAGCTGTAAATCTGTAAACCATCAGCAGCCACAACCTCTGGGGCATATGGGGAAGGGGGAAAACAGATGGGGACCTGGGCAGAGCCCCTTGGAATCTACCAGAAGGAATATGTGACTCACTATTCATAAAGTTTGCATTTTTCTGTAGCTGAGGTGGTTAGTAACCTCCCAGACCTGTCTCTTGTGACATACACATCACACTGTCTTTGACATCCATAAAGACAATTGGGGCTTTTAACTTTGAACATCAGTCTAATCCCAAGGCCATCTGTACTGGTCCACCAGCAGGAACATCTAAGGACTCCATTTGTACCCATGCTCCAGGTTCAGAGAGGTCAGTGCAGGCCTGGACAGCGAAACATACAATAAGAAGGCCAGTGTTACCGTGCAAGCACAGTGCAGGTCTCTTTGAGGAGGTTGTGATGAGAAATGTTATATTAAAAGATTTCTTAAATAGGTCACAAAAAACATTGACTGTAGAAGGAAAGGTTGCTAAATTTGCCTTCGGAACTTCTGTTTATCAAAAGACACTATTAAGAGAGTGAAGAGAAGCTATGGACCAGGAGATATAAGCAACACATGTGCCTGAAAAAAAACTCATATCCAAAATATGTAAAGAACTTCTGTAAATCAATAAGAAAAAGATAGGCAATCAAAAAAAAAAGACAGAAAACTTGATTTGTACTTCACCAAAGAGGCTATCTAAATGGCTAATATGCATATGAAAAGTTGCTCAGAATTATTAGTTATAAGAAAAACACATATTAAAATCATGATGAGACCTGGCTATACACCCACCAGAATAGCTAAAAGTTAATATCAAATGCTGACAAGGATGTAAAGCAACGAGAGTTCTCGTACACTGCTGGTGGGAGGGTAAACTGGTACAACCACTTTTGAACAACAATTCGGCAATACCTATTACAGCTAAACATATCTCTATCCTACGGTCCAATAATTCTACTCCTGGACATATACCCAAGATTGTCTACAGCAGTGTCAATCATAACAACCCAAAACTAGAACCAAATATCCTTCTGCAAAAAATGAATAAATGAACTCTAACATGTTCACACAATGGAATACTACGTTGCAATACAACCAACTCCTGGTATAGTGACAATGTGCATAGATCTCATAGATATTATGTTGAGCAGGAGCAGCAGACACAAAGCAGTATATGCTGTTTGACTGTATTTATACGAAATTCAAGAACAAGCACAAGTGGTCCATGGTGATATTCAGAATACTTTTAACCCCTGGAAAGGGTCAGATATTGACAAAGGAGTACCAGGAAGCTTTCTAGGAACCTGAAAATGCTTTATATCTTGATCTGGGTTGTTGTTTTAAGGGTATATACATATATAAAAAATGCATCAACCTGTGTACATAAAACTTGGGCGCTTTAGTGTCTGATGTTATATCTCAAAAAAAGTGAATTGCTCTTAATAATAATAATAAATAATAATAAGGAGGAAGAGAAGGAGGAGGAAATGGGAGAATAAAATGAAAAAGAAAACCACCAGCTATGAGACCACCAGGAAAATTTCAGGCAGAGAAAACAGTGTCAAGTTCCTGAAGCAATAATGAGCTAGGCATAGATGGCGACATGCAGCCTTCGCCAGCTTGTAACAGGCAAGGAAGGGAATAGCACCTCATCAAGCTGAGAGAAGAGACTGGGCTGCTCAAGTACATCCTTATGATTATGGGAGAGTCTGGATTTTAACATAAGGTCAATGAGAAACAACTGGCCAGTTAGTTTTAAGTAGCTGGGAAGGGGTCTCATTATCTGGTTTACGGGCTTTATCTAAAATCACTTCAGCTGCTGGGGTGAAAAAGGATGGTGGTGTAAGGGGCAACAGTACATGCAAGCAGGGAGGCCGTTCATGAGACTATTGAAATTAATGGCAGGAAAAACTATTAGAGGCAGACGTGCTAGCAAGGATCAAAAGAAATTTTGATCGTTTTTCATTTGCCACTCAGGACCCCCTCTCACCCTTCTCACTCTGTCCTACGGTGGTGGCTATATGGACACCTTTAATAAGCTCCTTTCTCTCTGACTACTGGTTGGCTCAGCAGATCAGAGGGCAGGAGGAGAATAAGGTGGGTGTTAATTCCCCCGACCCCCTTCCCAATGCGTTACCACAAGTTGGCCAAAGACAACAGCTCCCATCAAGCAGCCCTTTCCTACAGTTATGCAATCTAGGTTCTAGGCTCCCTCTCTCACCCCCACAGACCCACCTACACCTTTGTAATGATTCACTTTACTTAATTATTCCCAATTACCCCATTTGGGTGTGTGATTTTTTTTCTGCTGAGTATGAATTCCATACAGTATTAAAACATGACCATTGCTGGATGCATTAGGATGACCCAGAGGTCAAGAAAAGGATAACATATATCTCATGTGCTCCTACTAAAGCAGGGAAGTTCCTAATGTATTTTCGAAGGGTTTCCATCCAAAATAGCAGTGTTGTGTTTGAAGAGGCCAGATTCAGTTATTTGGAAAATTTTTCATATGCAACATTTCATTCTGAGACAAGGTTAAATAAATGAGTATGTTTATACACTTTAAAGTCCTCTTACATTTCTCCCCAGTAGCAAGTCTCATAACTGAAATTAATTATTTATATTTTTTATACCCATCTTCCCTATTAGATTCTAAGCTCCATGGAGATGGCCTGTGGAAATGGCCCAGGATGAGGTCCATCTTATTGTTCACTGTATGTCCAAGACCTAGAATGATACTTGACAGAGAATTGAATGAATACGTATTGTTGAAGAATGGAACTGAAAGAGGAGGATGAGAGGAGAGGGAAAAGAGGATAAGACTTAGTATCAGAAGATGAGGATAGAGATCCCAAGTCTTCCACTTTCCATTCATTGTGTATTCATAAGCATCTAAGTTCTCAGGGCTTCCATTTCCATATGTGTAGGTATACCAAATTAAGCTAAGAACTCCATCCCTATCTAATATTTGTGAAGATCAAATGAGATAATACTTATAAAAGTAAATGAAGCACTAAATGAAGCAGCTATAAAATAGGAGATGTTGTTATAATAAAAGCAGCATCAGTAACATGGGCCTGGGCCTGGTTTTTATGCAGCACACAACAGCTTTTGTGGGCAGGGAAAGATATTATAGTTTTTACAGTTTTCATTTAAGAACAATTCGGCTCAAGTTGCTGCAAACCTTGGAATCTGGTAATGTGCATCTAGGTATTAAGGAATTCAGACAGCCATGTATAAAACATAACAAGATAACATGTGCCTTATTCTCCCTGGCTCCTGAAGCAGTAAAGTAAAGCAAAAGGCCAATAGATGCAATCATTTCAGGCAACTTCAGGAGCATGGCATGCAGTCAACACACCTTAACTCCATCATATCCAAACACCATTGCTGGAGCAGGGCCGGGTAAGAAGGGGGATTGAAAAACCTGAGAAGCAGTGAGTTAAATCTTTGTTGAAGACTCTCAAACTAATAGTATGTTTGATCTTGTGTATGACCATAATTCATATCTAAATAGTAGTAAGTCCTCTTAATTTATATAAACTCTTAAATATGAAATATGAAAAATGGAGGGGGGAAGAGAGAGAGAGAGAGAGATTAATTGATTTTAAAGAATGCAGTTATGGAAGCCAGGGACTCCCGAATCTGCTGGATGGGCTGGCAGACTTAAGGACCAGGTAAGGGCCAAGTTATAGTTCAATACTGTGAGCATGTCTCATGCTACTGCACCTATTTTCTAATGCTATCTGCTCTTGCTTGGATGTTCTTTATTCTTCCAGTGATCAAAATTCTGTTCATTCTTTAAGGTACTAAACTGTTATTTTCTAGTGATGCTTTCCCTAAGGACTGATT
>NW_006442484.1:12985286-12990289 GCF_000325575.1 Pteropus alecto
GGCACTACTTATAGTTCCCTGTCAAGAGGTCTGAATATGATCTGACTTATTTTATGGTTTGCCGTGTACTTGTTTCTCTTGCCATCCATTCTCTACAAATCATAAATTCTTTGAGAATAGGGACTAGAATTCCCTCTTTTTTATTCCCAGTAACAGTGTCTACTATAGAATAGGTACACTTATTTAGCACACTTATTTGTTATACAATAGGGTACATTTATTTAGTATATAATAGGTGCATCTATTTAGCACCAACATGGAGTGAGACACTATATGAATTATATATGCAATATCTCTAATTGTGACAAAAGCCTAAGAATTCGATATTATCCCCATAATACAGATGAAGAAACTGAGGCTCAAAGAGGTTAACTGCCTAAGACTACATAGTAGCCTAAATTTCAGTCTAGCTTCACTGCAAGCTTCAAACAATCAAATGCCTTATTCATGACCAGCACAGAGCATCTCTAAAATGAAGGAGAGTACACTCACAGGCATTTGCTATTTATCACTTTAGTGTACAATCTTTGGGAATGAAAATAATCATCCTCCGTTCCACACCAAAACAAGCACAAATACATGATACAAATTTGCTTTAAAAATTACACTAGAAGCAGAAATATCACATATTCTCATTTTGTGTTGTTGAATAGGATATGTTTTATGGATTAATGAAATCGAGGATGAGTAGCTACTAAATCTAGCCATAAAAGGAGACATTCTGGATCATAAAGCATATTTTATTCATTTTGACAGTTGTAGTTTAATTTTAAGTATTTATGATATTACTTCATAGTAAATATGTCTAATTCATGAAAGCTAGATAATATGATACTTAACTCTGGAAATTTGCTCAAGTTTTTGCCATTAAAGCTATGTGTAAATGGATTTTGTGCTAAGAATTATGTGTTTTATGTAGTAATGACATGAAAATTATCCATATTCCACTCTACTTTAAAGGCACTATTCTATGACTACTACCATTACTATTACCAAGACAACTACACTTGATTTTGTGGAAGTAAATCAACTTACATATCTTCTATTATATATCATTTGAATGACTATGAAAAATGCAGTGAGGAATTATTGTTGTATAAAATTTTTTACCATTTGAGCTCACTTAAAAAAAAATTATTGCATGGTATAAGCTTTGCAACCTACAGAATTACACATTGTTATGTCAACAAAGTTTTTTCTTTTAAAAGAAATAGTTGATTCCTATAGAAAATCCTTTTTGTTATTGTGCAACTTCTTTATGTTTGAGTCTAAAGAGCAATGGGATTTTAAGTGATTTAAATCTTAATAAAGACCACAGCTGTGACTCTAGCACCAGCTGAGAGGGGACCTAGTCTCTGGGTCCAATGTACTATGACATATTTACAAAAGAAAGCAGAGGACATAACCTTTGGCTTCTCTGAAAATCCTGACATGAAGATTGGGCTGTGATTTAGGGCGATGCTGCGAGGAATCGTCACGGGAGTTTCTGGTCTTGTTCATATTTATGAGCGGTTGTTGGTCATATAAACCCTCTGAGACCCTCCGCATTACCTGTAATTCACATCTCAGATACCAAGAGGAAAGCCCTGAAGCAGGGAAAAACTCTCTTTTTGAAAACAGAATGTAAGTTAAAATAAGAGAAGCCTTGAGATGGTGTTTCTGCTATGTCAAGGAGTAGAAGACGAGAGAGAGGAACGTCCCAGTCCTCCACATCTCATGTGAGAGCTTTTCTGCTCTAAAGCGCTTTAGAATTCCCAATCAGTCTCTCCACCAATACCTTAGGAGAGCACTAAGAGGCTTTTCTTAGTATTTGATCATTGATTTGTGGTACAGACAAATCTCATATCTGGGCCCCAGGGACTAGAGCAGTGAAGAGATTTTCGCTATCATAGGAAGGCCCTAGAGGCAGCTGGAGACTATGGATTAAATTCTGTCCCAATGCGAAACCCTAATCTGATAGGACACAGAAAGAATGGGCAGAGGGCAAGTGTATGCACTTAATGTGTCCCACCCAAACCACAAAGCAGGCTCCGTAGCATTCTCAGCAGATAACTTCTCAAATTAAAAAAAAAAAAATTCACTGTAGTGTATAGCTTTGCCAGAAGAACCACTTGGGCCAGGATTTGTATTCTCCAGAGGCTTTCCAATTTCCTTTAAAAGAGGTTGTACATGTAGTCAGTTACAGTGATGCACCGAAAAGATTGGAAAATGAAGATGAGCAACACATACCTTTAATTTTTGTCCACTAGCTGAACCACACCAGCCAACTTTAGTGAACAATGAATTGATATATAAAATAAATCCCATGATTATCTTTTGGGTTTATATATTTGTTCAAATATTTGTTTTTAATTTTAAAACTTAAAAAATATACTATTTTTAATATTTGTGTCTTAATATCCTAGAAAATTCAAAAGGTGAGAGTCGACAGAGCACAAAAGACCAAGAATGAGAGACAAAGAAAGGAAGTCACTTGCATGTCTGCTCTGACCCTTTCCATAGCATATTGTCTTTACCCTGTCTCGGTGCCACAAACCCTACTTAACTTTCACGTGATCCTGCCTGGCTCTGAGACACAACCAACCTCTCCCATACCAGAAGACCCATAACACTTCAGTACCCCTTTATTTTGGCATTTAGCTGTTTTGATCTTTCAATCAAGTCAAAAAGTACGTTGACTTCTACGTTCATTCCCTCTTTTCTTGGCTAAGTCATACGCAGGCTTACCTCTCATACAACTCAGGCATCACCTCTCCCAAGAATTCTTCTAATACTCACCTCCCTTTGCCCCACTTCCCCATTCATCATCACCCAATGTGCTTCTTTAGCATCTTGGACACTCCTGTATCTCTGCCCTTGCCACAGCAAAAAGATAATCTATTTACATGTCAGTCTCACTGGGTTGTAATCTGCTCTGAATCAGGGATTCTGCCTTAAGTATATTTCTCTCCCCAGCAGCTAGAACAGTGCATGGTGCAGAGCTGGAACTCAATAAATGTTTGTCGGACTTCATGAACTACTTTGAATTAGTTATTCCCATTTCAGTCTTATCTCCCTTATCAGTTTCTCTGCTCCACAAGGTGGGTAAGATGTATATCTTATCTCATGAATATCTCTAACATTTGGTGCATAACAGGACTTAATAAATATTTGTTGAATGAGTGAACGCAAGTGTCTTGACCTTAGCCTCCCACTACAAACTGCAATGTGTAGAAAAAATGAGAACATAAAAATTCCATCTGTGGAAGAATTTTCTTATTTACAATAATATTTTATTTCTAAATTCGCTGTCAAGAGGATACTGTATATTTCCTTTCTTTGGTTTTTGCCAGAAGAGAACATCTGCTGAAGCCTAGAAGGAAACTATACCTGTGGTTAAGGATAGGACAGGAACTCAAGAGTTTTCCAGATGTTTTCAACAAACCTCTGATTTTGAAGTGTCTAGGCAAAGTCATCAATGAGACATAGCCCAGGTAGAATAAAAAACTTTGCCAGTGTTTATTCATTCACGCAGTATGTCAACAAGCATTTATTGAACACCTTCTCTGGGCCAGATGAGGCTCTGTGCCAGATGTCAGGGAAACATGGACGGGTAACAGATGAACAAGGCTTCAGAGTCTAGTGGGAAATTCACAACAATTAAACTAGCAACTCTCTTTCTCTGTGGTAACTGCTGTGTTAGCAGTAAACACCCGGTGTGAATGAAGCAAAGGTTAGAAATATTTTTTTCTGGAAACTTCTCTTTATTCCCTAAATTGGCAGAGCCAAGCATGGCCTTGTGAGACTGGTGATTACCTTGACTGAGAAGCTGATGGCACTAGGATGACCCTGGGACAGGAGTGAAATGGCTATAGAGAGTTGTCTGCATTCGGATTTTGCTTTTCCATTTATTGAGTGTAGACCAGGACTTCTCACATTTTCATGTGCATATTAATCATTTGGGAAGACTGTTAAAAATGCATATTCTCTATCACTGGGATTGAGGGAAGAAACTTGAGATCCTGCATTTCTAACAAGGTCCAAGGTGATGCCAATGCTGCTGGCTCATGGACCACACTTTGAGTTGTGAAACTACAGAAGAAAAAGCACTGGCTTCCGAAGGCTAACAGACATGGATATCAAATCTCAACTCTAACATTGACTATCTGTGTAGCTTTTGGTAAATTAATGCTGTTTCCTGATCCCCAGTGTGTAGCATTTATTAAATAAATAAATAAAATAAAGTCCACATAATAAGGTTGCTGTGAAGATTAAATGAGAGCATTCAGAATAGATGCTCAATAATTACCAGCTCTTACTAGAAGGACTTCTATTTTTTCTTCAAATGTGTTTGGAAATTATCAGAAAAAATTCTAAGCCTTCCATATTCTGATAGATTCTTACTCTTGGTCAGCATTCTCTGTTTTTCTCTCTGTGGGCCCATTGTTTGAGATTTCTTTTTTATTCCCAATACCTATCAACTTAATATCAGATGCTATTCATGAACTAGATGGCTTGTTTATCTGAGTTATTAATGAAGTTGTTAAGTGAGACTGGAGGGGAAAGCAAGAGCATTCTGCTCTCTGCCTCTCCATAAATCACTACCCTGAGCTGAGATGGCTTCTGCCACTTGTCAGTTCCTATCATCGCACTCATCTCACTGAATTTGAATGAATTTCATGATTAAAGTTTCATGAGATGCCACATCAAACATTCTCTAAACTCCAAGTTCTAACACTTCAACAGTACTTGCTTTTGTCTTCCCATCTCCAGTTTTATCACAAAAAAAGCACATGCAGGTGCACCTTGCAGGATAAGATATTTTTCCTTTAGATATCCCCACTGCTAACTTCCCCATAAAGCTGTTATCTCTTCAGTGTTGAGCAGCTTGCTTTCAGCCTCAGCTCTCCACCTGACAGGTGACCAGATGGTTCTGTGCATAATCTATGCCTTTTACCTTGGTAATAAATCTGGTGGCCATACACCTGACAGCTTGCCTGTGGCTCCAGTCACCTGCATTTTCC
>NW_006442484.1:12990314-13002201 GCF_000325575.1 Pteropus alecto
CCTGTCACACACAAATAACTTCCACATATAGCCATTTGCTCCCAGAACCACAAGAACAACTTTTCAACGATTATGACTGGCTTGGGTTCACATGCTCCACGACAGAGAAATAGGTCTGTTTTCTTCTGAAAATGGGAACAAAGGTTTCCTGGCCTGGAATCTACAGGGCTTTCCGCCATCAAATACATCTGCACTTTAACATCATCAAATGAGAATTCCTTAGGCTTCTCTGAACAATTCTGTATCAAGTGAGTTAACAGCCATGACCTCAAACTTGAAACACTAATAGGACCCTACAGAAAAGATTAAAGAGATTTCAGAATCCACATCCAGAATGTTATACACTGGCATCTTCTTGACTCGTTTCTTAAAGGAAGCTCATCATTATCCCCAGAAGGCAGAAACTAATACAGAGTTTGCAGGTTTGCTACAGCCTTCTTGAAAAAGAGATATGTGGTATGTAGTAAAAAGGTGGAGTCTGCAGAATTAAGGCAAAGATGCAGTTTAAATGCTTGTGAAGAAAAGGCTATTAACTAGCAGACTTGTTCTTTCCCAGCTCCCAAAAAACATTCGATTTTTTTCTCTCAAATTTCTCTTTTTCCTATTCATAAATTGCAAGACACAAAATTGGAGTTTTTCTAAAATTTGACGATTTCTAACAGAAAGCATTTGCCTAGGCCTTTTGCATTCTTTCATCTATTGTCTTTCTCTCAGTACCCACACTTGCACACACATACACACACTTTCACACCCCTCTGTTGTTTCACCATCATCTGTAGCTCTGCTGTTCAATACAATAACCAAAAGTATCTCTTCAAACATAAATTAGTTAAAATGCAAAAATTTTTTATTTCAGTTTCAATAGCCACATGCGACTAGTTGCTGCTGCATTTAACAGTATAAATATAGAATATTTCCAGCATCGCAGAAAGTTCTATTGACCAATATTGACCTATGCAGTACATATCATATGAAAAACACTCAAGAAATAGATTTTTAATTGGCTAAATGAATATGTACTATAATTTTTCCAAATATATTTTTCCTCTTTCTTCTCTTCAACTTCACTAAAATTTGCCCATTTATTTAAGGGTAAATAATACCCTTAAATACCCCACCTCACATCATACTACTCATCAAGCCATCTTATTTGTCATACATGTCAATATTTAAAATAACAAAAACTACTAAAAAGAAATATAGGAGAAGAATTACATAAACTTGAGATGGGGAAAAACTTTCCAATCTGGAGAAGAAAAGATTCACAGATTTCTCAGTGTATAAATTTCAAATTTCTAAAAACAAGTTAAATTAAAAGACCAACAAACATGTGGGAACTATTTAACATATGCGATTGCTAAGGGGTTAAATTCTTAATATACAAAAATTTTAAAAATCAATTTAAAAACATCCCAGTAGAAAATGGACAAAAGATAAGAACAGCCAATCGCAAGTCTACGAATAGTCATTTTACCCATTAAAAAAGCAGAACCTTCCAACTAATCAAATAAATAAAATAACAGCAACAATAAGACTTTCTTCTTTTTAATTAATTAATTTATTTTTATGGTGACATTGGTTAATGAAATCCAGTAAGTTTCATCTATGCATTTTAATAGTAAGGCATATATATATTTACATTGCGTGTTTACCTCCCATAGTTAGATTTCTTTCTGTCACCACATATTTGACCGCTTTTACCCCCACCTACCTCCTTTCAACCCCCAACCCTCTGGTAAACAATAAAATTTTCATTTTCACTTATCAGTCTGGTAAAGATTAAAAATACTCTCATAATTAATACTGACAGGGTTGTGGGAAAATAGGTACATTCAATCTTGGTGTTCTGAATTGTAAATTGATGTGGGCTTTGGGGAAGGCACTTTGGCAGTTTCAACCAAAATTTTAAATTTGCCTACATCTTTATTAGCAATTCCATTTCTAGAAGTTCATCTTACAGCAATACTTGGACAAATACATAGAGATTTATGTACCTAGAAGTTTATGACAGCATTGTTTACAAGAGTGATAAATAGACACATCTGAAAGTCTACTAACAATTTACATGTATGTAATGAAATATTGTTTAATTGTCTTATAAAGGAATTTAATAGTAAAATAATATACTGTTAAGTCAAAAACACAAGATGCAAAATAATTTGTATATTATCACCTCCATGTGTATTAAACATATGTGTACACATAAAGAGAGAGAGAGAATATTTATTGAGGGTTTATCTTGGCTGATCTCTGTTTTAACTGCTTTATATATTAATTCATGTCATCTTCATATAAACCTATGGTGTAGGTAATATTTTTAATCTCTATTTTACAAATAAGGAGACTGATCGCTAGCATAAAAATCACTTAGCTAATAAATGGTGAAATTAGGATTTGAATTCAGGGAGTTTAGGCCCAGAGTCTGCCCACTTAATACTGCCAAGTAATGTGTGTGTTGGGGGATAGTGAGAGGATAGAGCAAGAAATGATCGATTTCCAATGTTTAACTTTGGCTACATCTGGTCAGTGGAATTAGGTTTAGAGGTGATTGGATGAGGAAGAATGTGACAAAAAAAGTTTTGTTTTGTTTTGTTTTAAAAGCCAGAAAAAAAAAATGAGAAATTTTTACTTATTTCAATTTTATAATGCTTAAATTTTTATAATAAGCATTATTACTTTTACAATAAAAAATTCAAATCTGGAAAAACATATTCTATCTCATTTTCTCCAAAGAGTTTAGAAATAATGTTTTTATTTTAAAAAGAAAAAGAGCGTAAATGAGATTCACGGACAGCTTGGAAATTTCACACACATCTAGGAAACGGGAGAAAAATAACTCATTTCCTGGCAAAGATTGAAGCTGAGTGGAATCTTCTGGTTTCAGGAGAGACTTGCAAAACCCAAGAGCACACTGGCCAAGAACCAAGCTCCAGAGTCAGCTGCCTGTGCTGCAAGCCCTGCTTGGCCACACATGTGCCTTATTTTTCCCTGGGTCTCGACTTGGCCATACTAAGCTTTGGTTTCCTTCACCTGCATAGAGGGAATAATGATTGGTCCTCCCCATAGGCTTGTAGTGAGTAGTATAAAAGGTCAGAGTTAAGCACTTTGTGCAATGCCTAGTGCATTGTTAGTCTCAATCAGCTTTGGCTACTGTGGTCATCATTGCCACACTGAACTTTCATCATTCGTCCTGGCAATATGGAATCAAAATTGCAAGTTGACTGAGTCATGGGAGCAGCCAAGAAACCAGGGTAACTTTGGGGTTGGAGGAAGAAAATTTCCTCTACCCTCCGAGGTTCTTTTGTCTGGTCTAATAATTTAACCTACATGAAAAAGAATAGATTAGCAAGAGAAAACAACAAAATTTCATTACATATGTATGTATAGGAACCCCACATACATGAGAGAGTCAGAGACCTCACATACATAAGAGCTTCAGAAACAGAAAGTTAAGGTGAGGTATATATGACACTCTGAGCTAAGGATGAGATAAGGCACCTTGAAGCTTCAGAGGAGAGAAGCATCATTCGCAGGATGATAAGAAAAGCAGATGTTCAGTAATTGCAAGTTTGCCTGGCCATGTAAATAGGTCAAAGGATATGATCTTCTATAATAACTTAATATGGGCAAGGCCTCTAGTTTAAATTCTTCTAAGTAGTTAATGGGGTGGGCAGAAGTTTCTCTTGAGCCCACAGGGTCTCGATTGCCTTTAGCTCAAAATAATCCACATACAACAGTGGCACATCTTGGGGTGACTTGTTCTGAACTCCTTCACAACTAACTTGGCAAGCTAAGTAGGGGGTATAAGTATAAATAAGAGACTATATCCAAATAACTACTGATAAAAACTATAAGAAAGCCTGACATATGAATGCAATAATCAGCCCTTGAATGAGGTACTACAGGCAATTAAGTTTTGGAAATTCAACCTATGTGTATCACCTCTCAGAGTAAGCAGGCAATTTTGTTCAGAGAGATGCTGTCTGCCTTTGCTCTCCTGTTTGCTCCTTAAGGATGAAAATCTCCAGTAACCTTATAAACGCTTCTCATTTCCAAAGCTCTTGCTCTTGGTTTAAAGCTCCTATGTTTTACTTATAAGGAAAGAATATGTATTTAGGAGGTGCACATGCAAAACCTTTATGAAAAAATAGAAGACCAAAAGAAAAAATACCAGAAACTCCTTTTAAATACAAGGGCCCAGAAAGTATTCCGTCTAGAATTTAATTGCCATATGATTGAAATGTAGTTTTGAAAATGGCTGTGTCAACAAACCACACCTTCTGCCTTAATGTCCAACCTGCTCCACATTGCACATACACATTTGCACAGACACAGATACATACGCACCCATGCACACGCGCATGCTCACGCACGTGCATGTACACACACATGTCTTGTCTCCCACATATTCAAATACTATTTTGAAATAAAAAAGCACAGCCAGGTTAATAAAACAGACTTGAGGCTGTGTTCTGTTTGTTCATTAAACTATAAAGCATTTTAAACCTGCAATTAATTTTAGGTAAATTAAAGACATAACACAGCTATGACATTATTGCAAGAGCATTTGTGCTAATATCTTACTTTTTTTTATGCTAAATCCCTCTGTTGAAAGGTTTAACAACCATTTATATTTATAACTGCTTTCTAGATTTTTTTTTTTTTTTTTTGCCTACCTCAGTTGTCAAAGCATTAATGAATCTGGCTGTTGGGAAGAATTCCAATTCAGAGTTATTTTTCCATGAGGTACTTAAGACTCCACACAGCAGCTCATGATTATGTTGGCAGTGGCTTTGCATAACTGTTGGTTTCCTGTAGTATAAATAAGTGAACAGCTAAGAATGCTAATGTTTTGCTTTGACCAAGAAAAATCTCTCAATAAATGACAAGGAATTACCCTCTTTGGACTACTTAAATTATTTTTTTCTTTAAAGGGGTAAATTAAACCAAAGTAATAGAGAAGAGTGATCATGTAATATATGCTACCACTTTGAGATTAGTCTTCAAGTTAAAAAAAAATATTCAAATTGTTTAATTACCAAAGTTCTTTCTGGTTGACAACCTCAACTGGAAAAAGGCCACAAAGGTCATTGGTGAACACCAGCACAGACAAGACCCATCTGTGGCTGAATGCAATACAAAGAAAGTCAGAGCCTTAGCTCTCTTGAGATTTAGATTGAAAAGAAAGAAAAAGAAGGTTGGGCTAGGAGAGAGGACAGATCAGGACGTTAGGAAGGAAAGACAGTGGAGGAGAAAGCTTGGCAAGAAGGGAGCATGCAACTGAAATTCTGAGGGACAGCTCCTGAGAGAGGCTTTGGTTCACATCAACTGTCACCATCGAGAGCAGTAAAAGAATTCTGTGGAATGAGATGTTAAGGGCTTTGCACAGAGCAGTGTGCCTTTGCTTCTTCCTCAACCTCCAAAATACCTGGAACAAAATGTTCCCCAACCAGTCTCATTTCTCTTCACTCTTCCCCTAACACAAAATGATCCAGCTATATTGAGTAAAGTCAAGGTAAATGTCCTTCCAGAGCTCCTTGTTGTTATTACTGCTCTCCCACCTTCTCTCCTTCTCCCCAGCACTTTCACCTACTGAAATCTCAGTTTTCCAGCCAGGGTATCCCTTCTCTCAGAGGACAGGTTGACTGTACTTCCTTGGCATCACGGCCCACATCTCATGTGGCTGTTAGTTGGCTGATCTATGGTTTTTATCTGCCTGTCTGCCTCATTAGAAAACGCGTTTCTCCAGAGTAGAACATGACTTAAACCAGGGGCTCCCACCCCCCGGGCCATAGAGCGGTACTGGTCCGTGGCCGGTTAGAAACCGGGCTGCACAGCAGGAGGTAAGCAGCAGGCCAGTGAGCAAAGCTTCATCTGTATTTGCAGCCACTCCCTAGTGCTAGCATGACCGCCTCAGCTCCACCTCATATCATCAAGCATTAGATTCTCACTGGAGCCCGAACCCTGCTGTGAAGTGAGCGCGTGAGGGATTTAGGTTGCGCGCTCCTTATGAAAATCTAATGCCTGATGATCTGAGGTGGCGCTGAGGTGGTGATGTTAGTTCTGGGGAGTGGCTGCAAATACAGATTAACATTAGCAGAGAGGTTTGACTGCTCATATATTATAATAAATTAATTGCTTGAGACTCATATCAAAACCCTATCAGTGAGTGGCAAGTGACAATTAATCTGCATCTGGTGGCAGGCTTTATAGTGGCAAGGGAGTTGATATACTCCAATTGTACAGCCGCATCTGGTGGCAGGCTTTAAGTCAGAATTTGACACTTATTTCGGTCCTCGTGTGGCCTGCTCATTATTTTATTACCACTTCCATCCGTGCCTCTTTCCAACACTTCACACTTGTCTGTCACAGTTTTGGTAAGCCCGAAAAACTAACCCTAGCCAAAATGAGTAAAAAACAAACGTCATCGGAGAGCTTCTTTGAAAAGGAGGAAATACCCAATGATGAGAGAGCAAAAGACTCTAAGACTACCAACGAAAAGAAAGCCACATTTGAAAAAAAATACCAAGTCCTACTTAAATTATGGGTTCATTGCCACAGGTAATTCACATTCTCCAAGCCTGCTTTGTATAATATGTGGTGACCAGCTATCCAATGAAGCCATGAAAACTTCAAAATTACTTTGCCACATGGAGACCAAGCACCCTGCATTAAAGGACAAGCCTTTAGAGTGTTTCAAAAGAAGAAAAAAGAAAAAAAAAAAAAAAAGCCATGAACACAAAAAAACAGAAGCGATTATCGAAGGCCACTACTTCATCAAATGTACCTGTACCAACAGCATCATTCTTAGTGGCTAACTGCATTGCTAAAGCTCAGAAGCCCTTTACTATAGGTGAAGAGTTGATCCTGCCTCTTGATAAGGGCTTTTGTTGTGAACTTTTAGGAAAGGCTGCAGTTCAAAAGGTGGCATGTGTTCCTTTTTCGGCTAGTGTCATAACTAGATGAATTGATAAAATAGCAGAGGATACTGAGGCACGATTGTTAGAGAGGATTAATGAGTCACCGTGGTACACAATCGAGGTTGATGAGTGCACCGATGTTGACAATAAGGCAACAACGCTGGTTCTTTGTGCAATGTATTTTTCAGGAGGGTGTGCATGGGGATATGTTATGTGCACTTTTGTTGCCAACCAACAGCACAGCTGCAGAACTATTCAAGTCTTTGAATGTACATATCAGGAAAACTGAATTGGTCATTTTGTGTCAGTATATGCACGGATGGAGCGGCTACCATAACTGGACGGCTTTCTGGTTTCATTACTTCGGTCAAAGAGGTTGCTGCTGAATATGAGTCTACGTACACACTGTGTCATTCATAGAGAAATGCTGGCTAGCTGAAAAATGTCACCTGAACTTAACAACATTTTGCAGGATCCGATTAAAGTTATCAACTGCATTAAAGTACATGCCCTTAACTCACGTCTGTTTGCGCAGCTCTGTGAGGAGATGGATGCAGAGCACACATGTCTTCTCTTATACACAGAAGTGAGAAGGTTTTCTAAAGATAGAGCACTGGCCAGAGTTGTTGAGTTACGAGAGCCACTCCAGAGATTTCTTTTAGAAAAACAGTCACCACTGGCAGTACATTTCAGTGACACAGAATATGTCGCAAAACTTGCTTATTTGTGTGACATAGTCAACCTGCTTAACCAACTCAATCTGTCACTTCAGAGGAGAATGATACTGTACTCAAGTCGGCAGATAAAGTGGCTGCATTCAAAACCAAACTGGAATTATGAGGACAACAAGTGAACACTGGGATTTTTGACATGTTTCAAACAGCAGATATTTTGAAAAAGACTGAGCCAATGCGTTCTTTCTCCCAGCTGGTGCCTGATCACCTGTCTTAGCTTTCAGAGGAGTTTGAGCATTACTTCTCAACCACAAAAGCCCCCGAACTGGATAGGAATCAACTTTGTCTGTGCTAGAAGAGAATCAACTCTTGAGATCACAAATGACGGTGGCCTTAAAAGTATGTCTGAGACAACTTCAAATCTCCATACATTCTGGATTAAAATCAAAGCAGAATATTCTGAGATTGCCACAAAAACAGTGAAAAGCTTGCTTCCATTTCCAACACCTTATCTTTATGAAGCAGGGTTTTCTGCAGCAACAGCAACCAAAACAAGATTACAGAGTAGACTGGACATAAGCAACATGCTTCGGGTGTCACTGTCTCCCATCATTCCCAGATGGGACCATCTAGTTACAGGAAAACAAGCTCAGGGCTCCCACTGATTATGCATTATGGTGAGTCCTATAATTACTTTGTTATATAGTACAATGTAATAATAGTAGAAATAAAGCGTACAATAAACTTAATGCACTTGAATCATCCTGAAACCATCCCTGCCTCCACTTGTCCGTGGAAGAATTGTCTTCCACAAAACTGGTCCCTGGTGCCAAAAAGGTTGGGGACCACTGACTTAGATGATTTTTATCCTTAGAGCCTAGCCTAATGCTGGCACATAGTGGACTCATGAGAAAGATTTTAGAAAAAAAAATTAACTAATGGGATTTGTGTTTCTACGATTTTAACTGCTCTTATTTATGCTACCTTGTGATGAAATGGTAACACATATTACATTAAGCTAATCATTTTAACTGATTACTTAAATATTTTTAAATCACTTGAGATGCTAGTGATTAATTGGATAATCTCTCTATATAGTCTAACATAATGCTATAATACAAATAACATTACATTATACATAAAATATTATTTACTTATATAATATAGGTTCACATAAATAAGTTTCACAATGAATGATTGATAGTCACATGTCACCTTCTCTATCTGCCATTAAAAGAACTGGTTGAACAACCATTGTTCTCTTTGGCAAGCTAGTCATTTAAAAAAAATTTTTTATAATGGACATGTTAGTCATACACAAAATAGAGGGAACAGTATAATGAAGCTCATGAACTCATCACCCAATAATTTCATCTCACGACTAGTTTTTTTTTATCCATATCCACACCTAACTCTCTGCCCTATATTACATTAAATCAAATCCCAGACATCATATCATTTCATCTATAAATATTTCAATATCTCTAAAAAGACGCTTTTAAAATATAATATCAATATTACTTCTAAAAATTAATAATTCCTTGATATCAAATATCTAGTCCACATTCAAATTACTAATTGAAAAATAAATGTTGATCATTTATTATAGTTTATTTATAGAATCGGGATGCAAATAAGATCCATACATTATGACTTGTTGATAAATTTCTTAACTTTCTTTTAATCCCTAGGTTCCCCCATTCATTTCCTTCTCTTTCTTACAATTTGTGTGTTGAAGGAACAAGGTCATTTATTTTGTAGCTACCCAGTCTGGGTTTTGCCGACTGCATTCATGTGTTGTCTTTTAATGTGATCTATCGTCCTCTACATTTCCTGTAAATTGATAGTTGTATCTAGTGGCTTGATCAGATTCAAGTTTCAACCATCGGCAAAACTACTTACTTCAAAGGCGGTGGTGTGCTCTTTGGAGGCACTAATGTGTGGTTGTCTCATTTTTCTCTTTTCGTGATGTTAGTAGCCACTCATGCTTAATGTCCAGATACACTAATTTATCAGTGGTGATATTTCAATGCTATTGTCTCTTCTTCACTTATTATCTGGATATTTCTATAAATATAAGTTTCCTATTCTTGTTATTTGCTTACTCAGTGGTAGAGTTTGTATAGGAAAGACAAATTAAGTATTAGATTCTTTCCCTTTAGTGTTCATAATAATGAGTCGGTTCTCTAGCATCCTTCAATGTAAGCAATTAGGGGTTTTTTTTCCCAATGTAGATTTGAACTCATTAATTCAATTATATTTGATGAATATCAGTTCACTACAGTAAAACGTCCTTATTTGAACCTCAAATTCATCTTCGACCAGTGGATTTTGGTTAAAATTGGCTCCTGAGTCATTTTGATTTGACCCTAGTAGTCCATGACAGTCATTTTAAGACAAATTATAACATCCGCAGAATAAAAGAGAATTTTCATGTAACTAAGCAGCTCTCCTCTTTCCCAGATGGCAGCATGCCTAACAAAATGCCGTGCTACCCACTGAAATGTGCTTGGTTCACAGCTCCCCTGAGAAGTGCTCCAGGGAAAATACTGGAACCCAGGGGTAGGACCATGTTCTTTTATCTTGCAGATTATTCTTTAAGCACTCAAAGTATTCTAGGATTTTGTATTAACTCTCATGAGGTTTACATTATAGTTTCCTTAAGACCACAAAGTTCCATTTGACTTGATAATTACTTTGCAAGAGTATATAATTGCAGCAGTCAATTTCATAGTGATTCCCTCTAGAAGTTAAAACTAAATATAATGTAGGTAACGCCCAAGCTCCAAATAGCAATCGAGATTAGTCAAAATGATCCTCTGGGCTTGGCCTTTCTTTGCCTCCTTCCATCTAGCAGTGGGCAGCCTTCCCATTTCAGGGATGTGGCTCAGATATAAGGAGTTCAGCAATGAGACAGCCAGCCACAAGAGGACCAGGAAGGGGCCAGGTCACCACTGGTAAGTGTGCGATATCCATTCCTGAAAATGTTCACTAACTATGAAGAGAAATATTTCCCTTGAATGACTTAGGAGTGGGTTACATTTGACATAACAGAGTGGGTAGATTAATCTGGATATTTCTTCCAACTAATGTGGGACTAATGTTTTCTGGCCAGTTATGCAGAAAGCACAAATATATGATCATTCTGTTTCCTATCAGTCCCTAAGTATTTCTATTACCTCATTCTCACCCACCCTCCCTCACTATTTTTTCTGCATTCATTCATTCATTTATGCAATAACTGATTGAACAACTTCTATATGTCAGAACCTGGGGATACACTGTGATAAACAGAAATGGCAAGATCTTTGTTTTCAAGGAGACTTCTTTCTGGTTGGAAGAAATAGTCAAAATAGAAATAAATAACTCAACAAGATAGTTTAAATAGTGACATTAACTATGAAGAAAATAAAACAAAATGAAATGATAGTCACCATGGAGCTACCTAAAATGGCTGATGGAAAAGGGCTGCAGATAAACTAAAATAGGGATCAGTAACTATTTCTACAAATTGCCAGATGATAAGTATTTTAGACTTTGTGGGCCAGAATTGCAACTACTGAACTCTGCCATTGCAGCATGAAAGCACCATAGACAATATGTAAATGAATGGGTGTGGTTGAGTTCCAATAAAACTTTATTTATAAACAAGTGGATTTGGCCTGTGGCCCATAGTTAGCTGATCCCTGAATGAGAAATTTATTTCATCGATAGCTTGATGGTCCTACTTATGCGGCCCAGTCATCTTTCTAGAACAGCTTTTGTAGACACACCAAGACAACGTTATTATTCTAACCCTCTTGCAAGAGAAAGTTAGAGGTCTTAAACTCCACAGTCTTACTTAGCTTTAGTCTCACTACCCAAGTGTATAATAACTGAGGATTTAAGACAGTGCCCTTAGGGGGAAAAATAAGTACAGCTTGATTTGAGCTCTTTATTGCAATGATTGAAGAGTACCCCTTTAGGAAGTCTAGAGGTGCCACCCAATGTGTGGTCTGTTCAGTAATACCTTGTCCAAAGTCTTTTGGAAACCCTAATAGTTCTTGTTTGCTGTCTCATAACCCTCTACTTTCATCGTTATCTCCTTCATTTTCTCTCTCTTTTTTTTCTCACCACATTTGTCAAGAAAGATTTACCCTTTATGAAACCACAATGGCTAACTTTTGTCAGTTCATCTTTCTCCAGATGTTTTGTGATCTCATTCCTTCTTAATGTCTCTCAGATCTGCCTACCTCTGAGGTTAGGCTGGATGGCCTGTAATTTCTCATCCCCTGCCACTCTAAATGGGTCCCG
>NW_006442484.1:13012902-13046511 GCF_000325575.1 Pteropus alecto
ATGAGTCGGTTCTCTAGCATCCTTCAATGTAAGCAATTAGGGGCTTTTTTTCCCAATGTAGTTTTGAACTCATTAATTCAATTATATTTGATGAATATCAGTTCACTACAGTAAAACGTCCTTATTTGAGTCATTTTGATTTGACCCTAGTAGTCCATGACAGTCATTTTAAGACAAATTATAACATCCGCAGAATAAAAGAGAATTTTCATGTAACTAAGCAGCTCTCCTCTTTTCCAGATGGCAGCATGCCTAACAAAATGCCATGCTACCCACTGAAATGTGCTTGGTTCACAGCTCCCCTGAGAAGTGCTCCAGGGAAAATACTGGAACCCAGGGGTAGGACCATGTTCTTTTATCTTGCAGATTATTCTTTAAGCACTCAAAGTATTCTAGGATTTTGTATTAACTCTCATGAGGTTTACATTATAGTTTCCTTAAGACCACAAAGTTCCATTTGACTTGATAATTACTTTGCAAGAGTATATAATTGCAGCAGTCAATTTCATAGTGATTCCCTCTAGAAGTTAAAACTAAATATAATGTAGGTAACGCCCAAGCTCCAAATAGCAATCGAGATTAGTCAAAATGATCCTCTGGGCTTGGCCTTTCTTTGCCTCCTTCCATCTAGCAGTGGGCAGCCTTCCCATTTCAGGGATGTGGCTCAGATATAAGGAGTTCAGCAATGAGACAGCCAGCCACAAGAGGACCAGGAAGGGGCCAGGTCACCACTGGTAAGTGTGCGATATCCATTCCTGAAAATGTTCACTAACTATGAAGAGAAATATTTCCCTTGAATGACTTAGGAGTGGGTTACATTTGACATAACAGAGTGGGTAGATTAATCTGGATATTTCTTCCAACTAATGTGGGACTAATGTTTTCTGGCCAGTTATGCAGAAAGCACAAATATATGATCATTCTGTTTCCTATCAGTCCCTAAGTATTTCCATTACCTCATTCTCACCCACCCTCCCTCACTATTTTTTTTGCATTCATTCATTCATTTATGCAATAACTGATTGAACAACTTCTATATGCCAGAACCTGGGGATACACTGTGATAAACAGAAATGGCAAGATCTTTGTTTTCAAGGAGACTTCTTTCTGGTTGGAAGAAATAGTCAAAATAGAAATAAATAACTCAACAAGATAGTTTAAATAGTGACATTAACTATGAAGAAAATAAAACAAAATGAAATGATAGTCACCATGGAGCTACCTAAAATGGCTGATGGAAAAGGGCTGCAGATAAACTAAAATAGGGATCAGTAACTATTTCTACAAATTGCCAGATGGTAAGTATTTTAGACTTTGTGGGCCAGAATTGCAACTACTGAACTCTGCCATTGCAGCATGAAAGCACCATAGACAATATGTAAATGAATGGGTGTGGTTGAGTTCCAATAAAACTTTATTTATAAACAAGTGGATTTGGCCTGTGGCCCATAGTTAGCTGATCCCTGAATGAGAAATTTATTTCATCGATAGCTTGATGGTCCTACTTATGCGGCCCAGTCATCTTTCTAGAACAGCTTTTGTAGACACACCAAGACAACGTTATTATTCTAACCCTCTTGCAAGAGAAAGTTAGAGGTCTTAAACTCCACAGTCTTACTTAGCTTTAGTCTCACTACCCAAGCGTATAATAACTGAGGATTTAAGACAGTGCCCTTAGGGGGAAAAATAAGTACAGCTTGATTTGAGCTCTTTATTGCAATGATTGAAGAGTACCCCTTTAGGAAGTCTAGAGGTGCCACCCAATGTGTGGTCTGTTCAGTAATACCTTGTCCAAAGTCTTTTGGAAACCCTAATAGTTCTTGTTTGCTGTCTCATAACCCTCTACTTTCATCGTTATCTCCTTCATTTTCTCTCTCTTTTTTTTCTCACCACATTTGTCAAGAAAGATTTACCCTTTATGAAACCACAATGGCTAACTTTTGTCAGTTCATCTTTCTCCAGATGTTTTGTGATCTCATTCCTTCTTAATGTCTCTCAGATCTGCCTACCTCTGAGGTTAGGCTGGATGGCCTGTAATTTCTCATCCCCTGCCACTCTAAATGGGTCCCTGGCTAAGCAACAGCCCCCTTCAGTGAGGTCAGCCAGAGAAAGTCACACATATCGTAAACATGCCGCGAGCTATTCAGCAATAACATTCAGTGGAGTTAGCTTTAGTTCAGAGGCCAAGGGGATTTGGAGGGGAAAAAAAATACACAAAAGGCTGTTCTACTGGAGTAAGCTTGACAAAGTCAACCGCTAAAGAAAACTAGAGCCAGACTTTTGGCATCTAGAAAGAGAAGAAAAGATATTCTTCCCATCCAGCTCTTTGAGGGCCCCAGAATAAGAAAACAGATATTACATGTGGTTGTCTGTGCTTTCCTTATGACTTCACTCTTCTTATTATCATACCACAGTGTCAAATCTAAATTCATCAGTGAACTGACCCAGAAGTATGGGTTTACCTGCTGGAAGCAAAACCTGCCCCAGTCTTAGTGACTGGATCTGCCCCATGTACACAAATGCTGATGGAAATCTGCAAAATCCACTGGTGAGGGAATATGCGATGCTTAGGAGTTGTGCCACCTGTGTATTCCTGCTCAATGTTCCATTTTTGCCTTCTTTCCTCTGAGATACTAACCCAGCCTGACAATATACAATGGATCCTAAAATTTGCATCACATCTCCTTGCTCTTACAGCCCCATTCTGACCTTTACCCCTGACCCTAAATGAAGCAGTTGTGGTAAGGGGTTCTCTCATCCTTAAGTGCAGGAGTCCTCTCATTTTTCAATACAACCCCAACGGAGCTGGATCAGCCAAGTCAGCACCACCCAGTCTCCTTTGTAGAGATTGCAGATGTGGGAAAATCAGTTACCAGAAGTTCAAATACAGGAGCACACCCTTGTGATTAAAAGCATAGGGATGAGTGGAAAAGTAAGACAACAAGTGAAGCTAATTCTAGAAGGTCACATCAAGGCCAGACCTAACTTCTCCTATGGTTTCAAAGGACATCAGTGAAAACAAGCTGGATGTCTGCTTCTGGGAGGTGGTCTAGGGCAGATAAAACCCAAAGAAATTGGATATGATTGCTGAAAAACCAACCACAGGGACATGGCAGCAGCAAAGTCAGAAAGAATCTTCAGCAGAACTGAGCACAGACCAAGGCAGAGCTGCCGGAATGAGGCTCCTTCCGTTGACCTGATCCACTGCCACGTGGAGGTCCTCGAGTGTGCAATGCGGCAGGGAACAAATTGGAGCCTTCTATTCAAATGATCACAAATCTTGTTTCAGCTGCAGGGAAAGGTTTAAAGTAAAGGGGTTTTTGTTCCTGCTTGGGCCAAAGCATTCAAGAGGAAATAGCACCACCTCCTGGGCCTACCCCAGCTGAAGCTGGTGAGGAGGTGGGGGCGGGAGATGGGGAGCAGAGTAGAGGCAACCTTTCAGCTGCTTCTAGACCATCTAAGTTTTCTCCATAAGGAAGAAAGCATTTCCTTCCCAGTGTGGGAGGAATGTGGGGTGGAGATTCTCTGTCAGGGGAGCGTGTGAAATAAATGACTTCACCCATGGAGACAAAGAGTTTGTCCTGAGTCATTAGCTTTCTGGTCCCATGTACACCTCGTGGTGTTGCAAGCTGGCTGATTGGGATTGAAAGGATGGCCCACAGTCATTCGTGAAAACACTGTTGACCTATTTACACTAAAATTGAACCCACAAATGCTTGCCCACACCATTAAGCAAAGATGACTAAAGGTAGTTTTTTGAATGTGGCCCCCACTCCATGATCTAAAGTAGAATGACTATCCACATATTCTAAGGGGGCATTCTGGCACTGGCAAAAATCTGGTCGTTTATTGTCAGCAGCAAATAGAAGGGAGAGGATTCTTAGAACAAGGCCCAGTCGTGTAAATCAAAAGCATAATTCTCTAATTAGCAGTTAGGTTTTCTCATATAATGGAGACGAGCCACATTCAGCTTATTAACAGCACAAGACTGAGATAAAACAAATCATCTCGTAGTAGGATACGGGCAAGTGGAAGTGGCTCGGGACCTGTCACACCTCTCTCTACAAGGAGGAGATGATTCCCCGGGTGTCTGTTCTGGGTGCCTTTGCCTGAAACTCTGGAGGGCTGGAGGGTGAAGCTAACCCGACCTAGCAGTTCCTCATGGTAGGAGATACAGATGAAGGCTTCCCATCTCATCCTCTCACAGGAAATGTTTCCATCTTCGCATAGCCCTTCAGTGACTGAACCCAAAAAATGCCAAGTGGAAGATGGAAGCTACTCATAGGCCTTTTCGAACACAACAATTAGAATGATGTAAAACCCTGGATTTGGAACCACACGACCTGGTTTCAGAGCATGGATGGCGTTCCATGTGGTTTTGAGCAAATTACTTCTCTTTAAGCCTGTTGTTCCTCTTTCCTCAACACCTTCCCGTTTTTCTTCTTCTTCATGATAACATTTTATTGGGCACCTTCTCTCTACTAAGTTCATGAGTAAACTGAGGAAAATAATAACTATTTGACAGAATTGTTTTCAGAATTAAGTTAGAGACTATACATAAAGCATTTAGTCCTGGCACAGAGGGAGCACTAAAGAGATGAAAAGTTCTCAGTCCTCTCTGTGTAAGAACAGCCTCAGACAGCTGAATTAAATACTCAAAGAGTTCAAGAAAGAACTTAACTGTTTGTATTAGACCTCGGTGGTCAGATATTTCTCTTCAGAGAGGTAATTTGAATATCCTTAGCACAAATGAGTGTTCTCTGTATCTGGGGGAGCAAGAGGAAGGTAAGAGGGCTGAGTTTTCACAGGTTGGCCAGGAGAGCAAGGACTCAGGCCATGTATTGTTTGGGAGACCCTCCCTTTATGTTCAAAATTCTACATTTTAAGAACAGTCCTGCAAGTCAGGTTGAGAATTTCAGAGTCGATGATTTCTTTAAAATCATCAGCCGCAATATTCTAAAGACTCCTTTAGAAATTATTTATCAACAGAATTTCCAACAGCAGGAAAGTCAAGAATTTAATTTAAAAATATTTAGAACTAAAAAAGGACTGTAGAGATGACCGAGATCAGATATTTGGCATATAAAGAGACTGGGGAGGGCGGGGGAGGGGGATGGGAGCGGGGAGGGCAGAGGACTAGTCCAGTGTCTTCCAGCCAGTTACTGAAAAAGTAGGAGATAAGAAGCAGGTCTCAGACACTCAGGTTTCATGATATCCAGCTGGCTTCTGCATTTTTCCTGGGAGTTTGGCGGTGGGGGTGGGCGGCAATCCTGGGCTTCCTCACAAAAGAAGGGAGATTGACATGGCAGAAAGAGTATAGGCCTGAAAATTCTACCTATAGAGTCCCAGCCCCAACGCTGGCCACCAGGCTGGGTGATTTGGTTCAGGTAATATCATCCACCTCCACATTTGTGATCAGAAGGCTCTTGGGTAGCTGCCGTGAGCTCTGGATCCCTTCCCTAGCTCCAGATATTACAGGCATGCGACTCTCCCCAAAAGAGCAATAGAACACCCAGGGTGTGCTTGGCTCACAGACTTACTTCGAGTTCTTTTCCTCACTCTGTCCAAATAAAGGCAACCGCTCTCTACCCATCTTTTGTCAATAGCATTTTTGTGCAGTCATCTCCGGGGTCACTGGTTGTTTGTTCTTGGACTGCTTTCTGCGAAGCTTTTTTACTGCCATGCTGGGCCTCTGCAAGGAGCTTAGAAGAGCTTCAATCACACAGGATGTCTCACAGAGAAAGAAATGAAAGGCAAGAAGGGGGAGTGGGGGAGGAATTGCAATATTCAGCTGGCCTATCCTAAACTGCATAGTGGCAAACCTGGACAAATAGAGTTGTGCTTTCCTTTGGCTCAGAAGAGCAGCTCAAAAGCTCTAATCTTCGTTGGCTGAGATAAGAGAGTGAAGCTTTGGTTTTAAATTCCTCTCTTTTTCACCCTAAATTCTCCTCAGCCACTATAGAGTGAGTGACTGAAAGCTAAGCTGGGTGTTGTGTTAGCGACTATCTTCTTTAGGGGCTAAAAGAGAGACAAAGGTGGGGAATTTCCATCCATGCTTTCAAGGAAATGGTGATCTGGTGAGACAGAAAGTAGATGAGAACAGGACAGTGACCTAATAATCATAACACCGAGCAGCATCTAAGTTATTCATTTTGTCATTCACGCATTCTTTCATTCTATAGATACGTATTGGAGAATCCACTATGTTTCAGGGAAAAATGCTTAGCACTTGGAGTTAAAAAATATATAACCCAGAATCCCAGCCTTCTAGAAATTCATGGTCCCATTGAGGATATATGTACGTCTAGTGCCTCATTATGAGGTGATTAGGCCAGCTCTCAAAGCAGAGGTGACATTTAAGGGAGGGCTTTTACATTTTCTGTCCCAGCCATGGAATCAGCCATGTCTCCAAGAACATCTAAAAGCAGAGGTATAGAGGAAGGGTGGCCCAAGTGAATCCATAGCATGAACAACAGCACAGAGGTGGGAAAATAGGAAGCAGGCTCATGAACTAGCTAGTGGGTCAGTTTGGCTGGTACATGGCAGGGAACTCAGGTTGGAACAGGCTGGACAGCACATCTGGAATGCCAGCTGATGGACCTGATTAATCAGGGAGGCCAGTGAAATAGCTACATGGAAGCAGAACATGGCTAGTTCTGGAATTCAAGGATTCAGCAGCAAAAATTCAGCGTAGTTGTAAACTATATAGGTATTAGAAGCTAGTGCGTCAAGTTTGCTATAACCGTTGAGATTAAAAGTAATGGAGAACCCTAATACCCACACTGTGGTCTTGAAATACATTTCCCTCTATAAGAAACCAGGAGTCCTTTAAGATGTGGCTTGCTCCAACTCTGGGACAGGAGATCTGTACAAGCTGGGTCTGGAGCATCTTGTCATATCAGATAGCAGAAAAGCTATCGAAGACTACTAGGTTGTATAAAAAGAACTCAAAGACAAGTTGGAAAAGCTACGACAAGCCAAACATGGAGCAATTTGAGTGTCAAATCAGTATCATAACTGAAGGGGGTTGAAACACATCACATAGATTAAACCTACAATTTCATAATGATATTTAAAAGAAAAAACATTAATTGATTACTATTGGAAGATGCTGGGAAACCAACTGATAAGTAGGGGAAAGAATAATGATTTATTCTTTCTTTTCCTACATGAAGTGTACCGCCGGGAACCTATATATTAAATGAAGGGAAGTTTATTTTCATAGAAATATTTCTGCTGATAAATGAATAAGGAATGACAGATTTTAGAATATCACTATTTTGCCACTTCTTATAAATAAATGGTTCGAAGCATCAGTTACAGTTAAAAGAGAGACAAGCAGATGTTATATGCCCCCTATGCCACTATGAAGTATTCTTGCAAAAAAAATCTAATCTGTAAATCAAATCTATAGATGTTTCAATTTATAGGAAATGCAAGGGACAGACTAATATAACTAATGACATCACAAGGATACGATTAGCAAGATCCAAACTGTGGGAACCTCCAAGGACAAAAGACTTTGTTTCTTCAAAAAATTCCAAAGGAAAGGGGGAAAAAAAGAGGAAGATGAATGGAGAACCTGTAGATTAAAACACATTTTGGTCAATGTTCTTGACCAATCGCAAATGTGAACTTAATATGGGTCTTGGTAAAAAATAAAAACAAACTGAAAAATAAAATCACTTATAAGATTTAAGTATATTATAACATGAAGAAACTTTTGCCGATTTCTTTTTTAAGCTATACATAATATATTGTGGTTATGTTTCTTAAAAATTCCTTACCTTTTGGGAATGTTTGTAGACAAAATGATATAATTTGTGAGACTTGCTTCAATATAATAAAGATGGGAAGGAACTAGGACAGGGTATAGAATTGATTGTTGTTGAAACTGCGATGGGTATGTGGGAGTTTATTACAGCATCTACTTTTGTATGGGTTTTAAGAGTTTCATAATAGTAAGTCAATTGTGAAAGCAAAATAATAATGAGGCAATGGAGAATTGATTAAGGAACAGAGGAAAGAGAGGAAAAGACAAATGCCAGAGACATATTTATGCCTGAAGGGAAACCCAGCCGCTGGCAGAGTGCCTGCCGGGGAGATACTCACATCCTGACACCTCTTGGCCGTTTCTTTTCTCTTGTGTTGGCTCAAACTCATTTGTTTGGATTTTCTTACCTCTTCTTGAAAATCTTCTCACCTGTAACATTCTGGTCAAGCTTTACCTCTTCCTTGTAGCCTTTTCTAAGTGTCCCTGCTCGCCAAGCATTTTAGGCACTCCATCCTCTGAGCCTTGTCCATACTTGCCAAACTCTTTCACCAAGTTTGTCTCTCCCTGGAATTTAAACCCAAGGACTGTGTCAGACGCATGTTGCATTTTCCATGCCTAGCACAATGTTTGTCACACAATAGACCTTGAAATAGTTAGATGAACAATGAGTGGATGTTTCTGAACTTTGGGTGCCCGGGGCAAGAGTGGTGCCATTTATAGAAGTAAAGAGATGTGAGAAGTGGGATTGAAAAGTGGATGATGCATTTAATTTCAGACATATTGAGTCTAAAACTCAAAAGGCTTTAACTCAGAAACTTGGAGTCAGAATTACATAAGGGAAGCTCCCTTCACAGAGATGAGAATTTCAGCCATTGAAGAGGATAGACTTGTAAAGAGACGAGAACATTCCGTGATAAGGCTGTTGAGAACAGACTTGGGAACTAAGAGGATACAACAAAGAAGAAATATGTTAAAAAAAATTTTTTTAAAAATGGATGATCCAAATTTTTTTAAAAGATGGGGTGTAAGAAGAATTCCAGATGGATGTTCAGAAGGGTGAAGCCCTGCAAACCTACAGCTGTGCCAGAAGAGGAGGCCCTCGGTGCCCTAAAAAGAAGGGACCCCAACAAGGGAGCCAATGCCAGCTGGCAGGGAGCTCAAAGCCAAATTTGACAGTTGATGGAGCCAGAAGTTTCTGAAAAGGAAAAGCTGTTGTAACTTTGTGACTCTCTTTTTATAAAGCTGATGATAAAGAGAAAGAAACAGGTAGTGGCATCATAGAAGTACATTCTTTTCTGTCACTGCAAGAGAAAGATTGAGCCAACACAAGAGTAAAACATTTCTGGGAGAGACATGGGGAGAATGAGGAAATCCTGACTTTAAACATCTAAATATGTTTGTTCTTTCATTTCACTCTTGTGTCTGATGGAGATAGTAAAATGCTATAATTACTGTTTCTTAGATCTATGAGCAAAATCATACAAAAATAGTTAACATTTATGTAGCAACTGCTATGTGCCAGGTGGTTCTAAGTGTTTTATGCACATCAGCTCATCAAACCCTCCCAACCCAACCCTGTGGATATAGTGTTGGTATTATTATCCCATTTCATAGATGAAAAAACCAAGGCACCAAGAGGTTAGGTAACTTGAGCAAGGTCAGCATTTGAAAGGGAGATCTAGAACTTGAACCTGATGATTTGGCTTCAGAATCTGTGTTCTTAACCATCACACCCTAGGGCTTCTTATGTGAAGTGAGGTAAGTTTTATTATAACCATTTTATAGAGAGAAAACCAGTTCAATGAAGACAAGTAACTTGCCAACCAGTCAAAAGCAGAGCCAAGGCTCTGTTCCATATCTGCTTGTGCCAAGTCTAGGATTCTTTCCATTACCTACTATTACCTCTTGGTTGAGTAGACAAGATGTTATCTATGAAAAGTGAGAGTATATTCCAGGGGAACTGGGCACCTGTAGAGAACTTTTTAAAAAGAAGAAAAAATCTTGAAGAGTTTTTGTGAATAATGTGGTAATGAGTCAACATTAAGTACAATCTCAATGCATGTGCTATAGCCAAAAAGCAAATTCCAACAGAAGGGAAGAATTATCAAGGAATATTTATTGAAGAAATATGTGAAACTGATGGAGATTCCTCATCTAGCCATTGGTCTTCAAAAATATTACCTGAACTAAACTATATTAGTAAAAATGACAACTAGCATTTATTGAAGCTTATCATGTTTTCAGCACTGTGCCAAGCATGTTACATGCACAATCTCATTCTATTTTTGTAACAATGCTATCAAGTTATTATTACATTATCTGTCCTTCAACTCTAAGTGATAACTTTGTTGGATAAATTATTTTTGATTATATATCCTAGGTCTTCCACCTGTTGAATATTTTTTGCCAAGCCTTCTGTCCTGCATAATTTCTTTTGAGAAATCAGCTGCCAGTCTTATGGGTTTCCCTTATAAGTAATTATCTGTTTTTCTCTTGTTGCTTTTAATATTCTTTCTTTATATTTAAACTTTGGCATTTTAATTATGATGTGTCTTGGTGTGGGCCTCTTTGGATCCCTGATGTTTGGAATTCTCTGAGCTTCCTTAAGTTTTATGTCCATTTCCTTCACCAAGTTAGGAAAGTTTTCCAGCATAATTTCTTCAAACGACTGTTCAACATTTTTATTATCTTCAGTTACACTAATCAGACAAATATTTGGAGCCTTAATAGTGTCCTATATCCTCCTTAAATTATTTTTATAGTCTTGGCATCTTTTTTCTTGCCATTCTAATTAAGTGTCCTGATTGGCTTTCCTGTCCTCTAGATAGGGCATTTGATCCTCTTCTTTATTCACTTTGTTTATTCCTTTGTTTATTCCATTTAATATACTTTTCATCTCAGATAATGTGTTCTTCATTTCAGACTGCTTCCTTTTTATAATTTCCATTTCCATTTTTATGTTTTTTAGCTCTTTGTTGAAGTTCTCTACACTTCCCAAAAGTTCATTAAGCACCTTTATAACCAGTGTTTTGAACTCTGCATCTGTTAGATTGCTTGACTCCATTATATCTGGATCTCTGTTCTTTTCTCTCATATGGTTTCTGCTTCTTTGTCTTCCCATTTTGGCTGCTTTTTGTGCCTGTTTCTATGTACTTAGCAAAGCTCCTAAGTCTCTTGGTCTTATAAATGTGAATTTGTGAAGTAGGTGTCCAGTGGCACAGTCCTGAGAGGGATTCAGCTGCAGGTCAAACTTAGCCCAAGCCTCTACCCCTCCAGGGCCACCTGCTAAGATTCAGCAAGCAATCCACAGATGCTGTGCTTACAGTTGCCTCAAAAGGCCACACCAGAAACTAAGGCCAGCTAGCTCCAGTGTGATTCTGCTTAGCAAGGAGCACCTGACTCACTGAGGATATACCAGGATGTAGCTTGGGTGGAGCTGCGAGTTGGGGGAGGGGGGGTTTCAAAGAACCCTCTGGGCAGAGCAACCTCTGTTATCCAGTTTGAAGACATCTAGACTATGGCAGCCCTTGACCGTGCACTGGGAAGGGAGAAGACTCAACAGGGAACAATGGATACCACTGGCACTTCTGTACAAAGTGAATGTCGCTCATCTTTCACTCTGATAATGTCTCCCTTTAAGTCCCTGGTGCCCCCTTTATGCAGCCAAATTGGCACTGGTGCTCAGAGTGAGCAGGTCCGTCACCGTGAAAATCCACTCACGGACTCGGCCCCTTTAAGAGGTGTCTGGCGCTGCTGTAGCCTCCATCTCACTCAGCTGCTCAGGACCAGGCAGCCTCACGTCCCTGCCCCATCCTACCTTCTGCCATTGCAGGGTGCTTGTTATTGTCAGGGCTCTCCCTAGTTGTATGGCTTACTTGTTCCTCTAGATCCCAAGTAATTTTTCCTTGCTGCTGCTTCTTGTTTCTGTGACAACTTTGATTCGGTCACCAGAGGGATGAACAGAGCCTCTTCATCTATGCCATTTTTTTTCTCTCTCCCACAGTCTGTATTCTTAATTACTAAAGATGTTGGTTTGTATTTTCCATATTCAAGGATTCCAGAACACTTGGCCCCAACCTTAGATATTCATGCTTCAGGGCGCTTCTTGGGAACTGGCTAATCCAAGCCCCTAACAATGGCTGATAGCTGGAAAATAAGCATTTAATCAAAGTGTTGTTCCACTAGAGGCTGACCACCTACCTATAATTTGATGTAAAAGGATGAGCTGGAACAATCAAATTTCTCTTGTGGAAATTTAGAATTGGGTAAGCAAGGCACTAAGCAGTTAGGAAAAAGAAATAAAGTTATGTGAGTATGAGTATGAGTACGAGTACGAGTATGAGTATGAGTATGAGTATGAGTATGAGTATGAGTATGAGTATGAATATGAGTAGGGCTGAATGAGAGAACACTGGTAGGACCATATGTAAACCCTAGGGTTGAATGAGAGAACACTGGTAGGACCATATGTAAACCAACTGATGGAATAAGGAGAAGTCAATGAGTAAAACTAGAAAAGAATGAAATAGATGTGCATAAATTATCTGTAACATCATGAGGAAAAGACCTCACAACTCAAGGAGTCAATAAAAAGATAAGTTTGGTACCTCGTAGTCTTCCTGTTCTAGTTCCAATGAGGTCTGGATGTTGTACAATTAATTTCTCTGTAGCCAGTCTTCCAGATGACACCCAATGAGCCCCATCTCCTGGTATTCACACCTTTGTAGAGCCTCCTTACACAGGGTTGCTATGTATGGTAAATAGAATATGGTAGAAGTAACGGTACCTCGCTTCTGTGATTAGATTTTAAAAGACAGTTAGGTTTTAAGACTGGGTGTAGGTTATAAAATACTGACTTCTGTCTCAGCTTTCTCCCTTGGATCACTCTGGGGACAGGCCAGAGACCATGTTATGAGGACATTCAAGCAGCCTATGAAGAGGCTAACCTGGAAGAACAGAGTTTATTAGCCAACAGTCAGTGAGAAACGAAGGCCTGCCAACAACCACGTGAGTCAGCTTGGAAGCAAATCCTCTGGGCAGCAACTTTATGAGAGTCCTTGAGCCAGTACTACCCCATTAGGCTGCCCTTTGATTTCTGACCCACAGATACTATGAGATATAAATATTTGTTGTTTTTAACTATTACATTTTAGAATAACTGATTATATAGCAAAAGATAATTAACACACTTTTCTTAGCTCCTGGAAGATCTCTATTCTATTTATTGCCCTGTGAGCTTCCATTCAAAAAGCACCCACTTCCTTAAAATAGTTTGACTATGGCTTTTTTTCTTCTGGCTGAAGAACAAGATTTGAACCCAAGCCAGAGCACTCAGTCCTTAGAGACAACTTGCCTTGGAGCCCCCAAAACTCACTTTAATTCCTAATCCTATTCTCATCCCGTCTGTTCTGTTCAAGTAACTGCCTGGGTTTGAACTCATCTCGTTTTTTTTCTTGTATCTGCATTGACATGGCTCCAGGTCATTTTCCCGACTTTAACCTACCAACAGGCTATGCACTTGACTCCTGAGCACCAGCTAAGCTGCCCATCTAGGTGCTCCCCAGCCTGGCTGGATCCAAGGCCCACCTAACCCACTGGTCTTGTTTTTGAATTGAACAGTACGAACTTCAAATATGTCTCCTCTTTCCGCCCTTGCCAAATTCTCAGCTTTGAGACAGACCTATACTTTTGTTTTTCACACTGACTTTCTAAAATTCACTGTCATGTCCACCGTTAAACAAATCTTCATTAATACCTACAATATGGGGGACATCGTGCCAGTCGCTGATGCTATAGAAATGAAACAAGACACAGCTCTTGTCATCAAAGGATTTTCAATCTAATTAGAGAAACACAAATAAATAATTTAATGTGATCTAAATATTTCCATGGAAGTAGTAACATTTGAGCTATTATAAAAAGCTTTCTAGGAATTCTCCAATTAAAGAACATAAGAGATTCTAGGCAAAGGGAACAGCAAAGGAAAGTTTTGCATTATCACTGAAAGTGGCAGACTCTTTAGAGTTTGCTATGATTAGTTACTTGGAGACGAGCTATTTCATATGCATACAGTTCGATCAAATAATTCCAAGAATTTTATTTTACAGACATTTCAGAGCCTAATGAGAAATTTATTTTATGGATAAATTCAAAATGTACCTGAATACATAAATATACAGATATCATTGCAACTTTTTTTATTAGAGAAAAGATGAACGCACTCTAAATGTCCATTATTATTAGACTAGTAGAAATAAATTATGTATATTCCTACAATGGAATACTAGACAACTGTTAAAAGAACGAGGCAACTCTATAGGTATAGCTATAAAACATAGTAAATGAAAAAACAAGGTACCGAGTAGTGTATATGGTACATTACCAATTATGCATAGTTGCGTTCCTTCATATTCTTTTATTCATTCAACAAACATTTACTGAGTTCCTCCTATATACTAGGCTCTATTCTAGAAGCTGGAGATACAGTAGCAAACAAGACAAAACGTAAGACCCTGAACTTACATTCTAATGCTCTTTGTATGCACATGCTATCTTTCAATGACAGTAAAGAAACAGGTAAGAATTGCTGCCTGAGGCAGGTACACCGCAGGACTGGGGGTCAGGAATGTGACCATCACTTTCAATCTGTATATGTTTGGCACTGTTTGAAGTTTTTATCATGTTCAAGAGTTGTCTAGCCCCCAAAAATTTAATTAGAAAAAGACAATAACCATTTCGTATAATTAACTCACTTGCATTAAGTCAAATTTAATGCTGCTTCAAAGCACACTCATTCTACACTCCCAGTCATTCAATTCTTTCTATAAAGATAAACTCAAGCCAAGAAATGATCCTAGAAATATCTTTCGGACTAATAGTTTCTGGTTTGAGTTTATCTCTAGACTAGAGAAGGGTCCACTATAATCAAAAAGTGATTTTTAAAGAAGAAATTCCATCCTAAATTCGCAGAGAGAAATAAATTGATTTTTGTGATAGACTCTGAGTTGGTTACTAACACACAGTCCCTTGTGTGAGAGAAATAACAGAGTTGGACATGATTAGTATCATTCTAGTACATTGCTACAGCATAACTTCAGAAACGATTCCCAGCAACAATGCAGAAAGAATGTGCCAAGATTCCAGTAGCAGCCCTAATGGCCAGGTTTCACAATGGTTCAGGGGGTGGGGCGGGGGCACCTGCTGAAATATTAGACGTCATGTTTTCATTCAGGTCCTATGGGAACACCCGGTGCTCCCTCCGCAGGCTGACTAGCCTGCTAACAATATATTACCCTCATCGCAAACCAACATAATTTGCTAATAACATTGCAGGTTGAGAACTAAGTTTAGACATGTATTTGGATTAGGTGTGATCTGTGATGACAAAGGTTTCAGACAAAGCACAAATAACAAGGATGGATTTATGCAGGCCAGGATGCTCATGAGGTTATTTATCACAATTACATCGTTTTGCTTTGGGATGGGGAAAGAAGGAATAAGAAGCTTGTGAAATGAGCCTCTGGACACCTCGGATTGGTTCCAGCCAGCACAGAGGAAAGCACTGTTTGAGTGACCCCCTGTTATTGTCAGGGCTCTCCTGACATCCTACATCATCCTGGCTGGTCCTGTCAGACATCTGTCTTTAAACAGAGGCTGCCATTCAGACCTGGTCAGATGCAAGTCTTATGATACCTATCTGAGTCTCTCCAGAGCAAAATGAGGTCACTAAGTACCTGGGAGTGTCGCTTCTGTGATTGGAGGCAACAATCTGACCTGAGATTCCAGAATTTGAGCCTCTATCGGCCAGACTCCATTGAAACTCCCCCTGAATTATACTGACTTCAATGTCTCTTTTTGTTCTTTTCAACTGAGTTTTATGGCAGTGGGTTCCCCCGCCCCCTCCTGGATATGAGGTGTTGTAGCCTCCCTGCACCAAAAACGACTCCTGGCCCAGAAGCTCATACTTGGCTTTCAGACAATCCTGGCAGACACTGCCCACAATTTGGCTCAGGGCCTGCTCTACAGACTTTTTAAAGCAAAGAAACCAAAATAAGGAGACCTTAAAATGCAGTGACCAAACACTGCAAGTTAGGTTCATCCAGTTTAAAAGATATTAGAAATATTCCACTCAGTGCCAAATACATGACATCTACATGTAATGTACGATTGCATTAAAGGTCTACAGCATTTCAGAATCTTTGACATCTTCCCTATGGTTTCACACAGTGTCTGAAGCATCCACAAAAGCACCATCACTGTAAGATGGATCTTAGTACGAGGGAGGAGAGACTAGTTGTACTTGGATGAGTCTGCCAACCTTTAAAGCACAACCAGACCCAGGCTCTGTGTCAGGCACTCTGAGATGATGCTGGCACAGCCACGACATTGTGCACCGTCTTATCCCTCACCATAACCCTTGGTGAATAGGGTATGGAAAATGTCACTGTATTTTTTATAGGAGTAAAGGCTAAGAAAAAGAGAAGATCATTTGGTTTACTCCAAGTCACAGAAGCAGGATTTGGACTTGCCGTCATAACCTTAGAGGAAATTCTCATCCCATTAGCTTCTATGGCTCCATCATTTATAGAGCAGTTGAATGTGTTCCTTGTACACAGACGTGCCCAGGAAACAGGTACAATAACACAAACCCGTGCATCGAGTCCTCAATTTCCTCAGAAGGCACTGACCAATTTGTTATCTCCCCTCTATCAAGAAAAACCCAAGAAGGAAAATAAGGGAAGTTACAAAAAAGGGGACTCGAAATAACTAATGTACCAAAAAGTTAAGGAAACTAGGGTAGTTTAATCCTGAAATCAAAAAAGTTATGGTCATATAATAAATAATTTTTAATTAAAGAGTCAAGTCATATCTCACCTAAGGGTGATTGTGTAGAAGAAATAAGAGATGCCAAAAGTTTCCTCCACTCCAACTCTCCCCCTTTAAGAATCTACCACGTGTGCCTAAAAATTTCATTTTCTGGAGCCCATGGGTGGCATTCATTTGTCTCGCTTTATTAACCTTTAATATCTTGTCACAGATTAAAATCCACCATTCACACATAAAAGCATGGCTCTGCAGAGAGCAAGACCATGTGGGAATAGGAGGCTGGCAAGATTTGTTTTAGACAGAAAAAGGCTAAGCCTGTGGGACTGAGGGCAGCTAGAGCAAGCAGGTCAACAGTAAGGGGGTGATGGGATCTGTTGCACTTGTGGCAGTAACAACGTGATAGTGATGCCATCAGTGGGGGCAGCAGCAAAGAAATTTGTTCTTCTGAGGCCAGTGTAAGCACCCTGGAGCACATGCATCAGCATAAGCAGTGTGCAAGACGGGCATACATATGGAACTTTATGTCTTCATTTTTGTATATTTGTTTTAATGTATTAGAAAATTATCGCCAGTATAGCAAGCCCGTCATTTCACAGATATTAGTGATTACAACAAAGCTAGGTTTTAAACAGCAATTTGATTGAAAATCAATTTGATGAAAAATCCTAAATTAAATTACAACAGGTCCTCAGACATGGCAAAAAATTGTGAAGGTGGCATCAAAATAACTACAGTTTTGAAAGCCCCGATTTAGACCCTTACATGTTCTCAGCGAACATTGAGCACCGTTTTTGAGCCAAGTATTATACCGGGCCTTGTGGGTACCTGAGGAGTTCACAGTCCAGGGGCAGTGAGACAAGTGAGGCATTACAAAAGAGTGTGTCGTGGCCACTGCAGTTGCATGGAGGCAAAGGACCCAACCAGAGATATTGTCTAGAAGAGGGAATGTAGAAACTGAGTCCAGGAGCATTTGTAGGTGTTGGACAAGCATGGGAAGAAGAGCATGGTGTCCCAGGCAGAACACATCTGCATTGAGCCCCGAGCATCTGGAAGCAGCTCTTGCTTCTGGCCTCCTCTCCCTCTGTGAGCCTCTACCTTCATGAAAAGTGGTTGGTGGGGGTGGCAGGTAGGCAGGAAGGCAAAAGCAAAATATACTTGCCAGTCAAGGGGACCAGGTCCAGCAGATCACTCTCTCTCAGGTGATCTGATTCCAGGTACTCACGCTGCTCCAGCCCTCGAGCCTGGGCTGTGAACTTCCCTAGGTATTCTGGGGAGCCTCCAGAGGTCCTGACCCACTTCGTGCTGTTCAGATTGTTTCCTCAGAATCATCAATTCCAACATTCTCAACACTCTCAAAACCTTCTTCTAGATTGCTTGTGTGTTTGATTATTCAGCTTTTTGTTCTTTGACTTTGGACTGCACCAAAACTCTAATAACCCTCCCTGACTGTGGCTCAGAGTGAGGGGCCAGATTCCTTCCCTTCTCATCTCCTAAAACCAGGATACATCTGACCCACAGATTAAAACCACATGGACCTGAGTAGTTGGTGGTTGGCTTTCCCTTTCTAAATCTAGTGCCCTTCATTTTGGAAACCTTGAAAATTTGCATGATTGAAAATTGAAATTAATTAGAACACTTAAAATCCACCAGCAGCCACGTTCAAAACAGCAGACAAATGTAAAGCAGCAGTTGCCACCGCCGCTGCCTCTGATGGCTTCACTGGGCATTGCCAGCTTAAAACGATAGGCCCCCAGATAGCACCCAGGAGACCAATAAAGGGTCATATGCAGGCTTGAGATGCTGTAGGAAGCATCCTGCAATTATGGCCTGGTTCATGGGGCAATGATGTAACTGGATATCTTTAATGAACACGCAAATACACTTTTTAAAAAAATTTTACAATCATGCCTTTCTTACAATAAATTTTTTCATATTTCTCCACTCCTAAAAAGGAAAAATGATAAAAAGGAAAACAAAGTAATCATGCAATAATAAAATTGTCGAAGAGCTTATTCAAGGATCTTTGCTTCTCTTTTTCTTTTTGGTGGAAGAAAAGGGCCTTGAACTCTTCATAATAAGCACTCGATAAATAAAAGTTTTATAAGGTTTTGAATCCAAAGGACATGCAAATTCAACAACATTTGATCCAATGCTAAGATGAGTATTTTTCTATTGATGTTGTTAGGAGGCATATCAATGAAGACGTTGTTAATATCTGTCACAGTTCTTTATAAATATCATACTCATCTTTGCTTTCCATCATCTTCTTCACTCTGACTCTCTAAAAACTCCTATGCTATACTTTATTGCAAGTAGTAATTGTGACTCAACGACCCTTCCTCAATTGTGTGGAGACACTTCACATTCATTTCCTAAATGGGAATAATACAGAAAGGAAAGGATTCAATTAAAAAAAAAAATACCCTGAATCTCAATTCTAAGGAAACTCCATTTACAAAGTGTCGCTGAGCACGCAACCAACAACTCAATCTTGAATGAGTGCTCCTATGTGAAAGGCATCATGCTTTCCAGAAGAGAGGGTGAGGTGAGAGGAGTGAGAACCGAAAATCAAAACTCCACTGAGATTTCCTCAATGGTAAGCAATACTCCTACTTCTAAAGGTGAATTGGCATGTTCAAAGAAAGGCAGTTTTCACCCTAAAGTTAGAATCTATTGTGGAGACTCAAAAATTTCAACAGGATGGCCCTCATCATCTGCTCTTCCCTTCAGCGCTGTATCTTTGGAGGTGCCATGCTTTTTCCCCAACACACAAATTCCTCCAAAATGCCATCTTCCTAGACTTCACCAAACCACGTTTCTCTCTTTCATTTTACAAAACTTGAAATCCATTCATGCTGTGAAATTTTGCCTCATTAAGTCTGTTTCCTTTTAATCAGGTCAATATGCAGCCTACCAGCCATAGGCACACTCTATACTTTGCCCTAAATTAATTGACATTTGCTTTTCATATATCTTACTAAATTAGTTCTTGTAGATGGTGATGATTTATTTCTCTCTTTAGATTTTAAATTCTAAAGGCCAAAATCAAATTCATCCTTTCTTTGTGTCTGCTTTCTTATTTCTGTGCTCCAAAATGTCTAATTTATTTGGATACTGTTCATTCATTTCTCTTCCTCACTCGAGCTCATGCACGCGCTCTCTCTCTCTTGCTCTCTCTCTCTCTCTCTCTCTCTCTCTCTCTCTCTCTCTCTCTCTCTCTCATACTCTTTCTCTATATTATTGTGATTATTTTCTCACCTAAACACAATTTTATCTGGCGATCATCAAAATCACAATTCAATAAATAATTCCCATGTGTTCGAGATAAATTTCATTTAAAATGGTGATAATAGTTTAACCTCACTTTATAATTTACAAATTACTTTCTCATGTATGATCTCCTTTCACAAATTCCAGGTGTTCTCTCTAACTAAAATTTCTATCTTCAAAAGGGAAACCATGAAGAAAAGTATCTTTAATTGCCTAATTCATTCCAGCTATTTAGGTATTAATCTAATCCACATCATTCATTGGTATCATTTAATAGCCATTTTAAAAATAAGTTCAAAGTTCCATTTGCCCAGATGGGAAGATTATATTTCAGGATGAAAAGGGGGAGGGAGTGTAGGTTAAGAAAATGATTGCTGCTTCATTAAGAGAACTAATGTAACAACTTCACTCTTTTCAGAGGAATTTCACCAATTTTCTGCTTGCTGGCTAATTATCTTACTGGGAATTAAGAAAACACAAAAGAAGGTTTAAATTGTTCCATTCACCAACTGTTTCTAAAAGTTCTTAATTTAATCCTGGGAGGTACCTTTTCACGCCAAGTAATCCTGTTGAGATACTTCTTGATATATTTTGTGAGCTGCTGCTTTCATTCTTTTAAACCAGTGATGAAGAATTTAAAACTAGGGCCACAGCGCTATCTAGTGGTACAAATGGGTGGGCCAGGAGCCTTGAATCAGTCACTCCCAATTGGTTTTTGAGACTTGTTTATAGCGCAGCCTGGAAGCAAAACACTTAGCTGTCCTCTTCCATTGAGATATATGACATTGTTAGGACATCTACTGAGCAGCAAATTCTTAATGACAAGAGTCTCTCCTATCTGTCCACACCCTAGTAAGGCTTTCTCTCCAGTTATAGAGATGAGTCCTAATGGCATAGATTTGGAGTTGCTTAGGAACAGACAAATAAGAATGGAAGAAGAAGAAACTAGGCCCTCACAATATGATGTGATAAGTTCATGAACAAACAATTTATGAACAAAATACAATGTCAATCCTTTTTAGTTCTACATCCATGTTTATAGATTTAGAGTGATGATGATAATGATGGTGATGATGGTAGTGGTGGTGGCTATGATGGTGATAGCTAATATTTATCAAGTGCTTATCATGGGTCAAGTTTTAAGTACCCATAATAATTTATTAAATCCACTCAAAAACCTTGTAAATTCCACTTCGCTGATGAGGAAACTGAAGCAGAGAGTGACTAAGTTTTTTTCCAAGGCCACACAGATAATGAGAAGCAGATAATTTGATGATGTTAATAATGATGTTCAAAAAAAGTGCTAATTTTTCAAATTTTAAAAAATAAAGTTACTTTCTGAAGTAACATACCATCTCCAGAGTTAAAACAGAGAAGAGCAGACAGCAGCATTCAGGAGCCCACAGTCATGGACCACATAACGACATTTCAGTCAATGACAAACCACATATACGATGGTGGTTCCATGAGATTAGAATGGAGCTGAAAACTCCTATCACCTAATGACATCATAGCTATTGTGAAGTGGTAGTGCAAGGCATTGTTTTATACTGGTCTCACTCTTTCGGTAGTGATGCTATTGGGTAGCAATGTCTGAAGGCACTCACCTAAGCCCCTGTGAGCTTCCCACAGACATCTCCTCTTTCTAAACTAATGGTACGACTTGACTGACCATTGGGGTTCTTATTACAATTACAAGACACCTTCAGTAATAACTATTAAAAACCTTTGTCAAACATAATGTATTACTTACAGATCCTGGAGCATGCAAGCCATTTCAGGTGACGCATAGCAAAGTTTCAGGTGGAGACCATGGGAGCCCACAAGAGCGCAGGAGAGAGCTCTTGAGAGAGACAGAGACAGAGACGGAGACGCGGACAGGAATGGGGACAGGGATGGAGCCACAGACACAGACACAGACATAGACACATACACAGAGAGAAACAGGCCTGGGGTTCTTATTGAGGTTGAGGGTAGGGGCCTAGAGTTTGGGAGCTCACTTTTTATTGGTGAATTTAAAACATTAGAGCAAGAATTTAAAGTGTGGGCAGAGGATAAAAAGCAAGTAGCCCAAATAGTCAGTTATGGAAATCAAGACCTCCAAAACAGAAGCCTGGCCCTTTTTTCTAGTCATGTGGCTGACAATGTGTTTATTTGAGATAGCTGCCCTTGAAGGAGATGCCTTGGCAATCAAAGCTTAAGTCAGGCATATGCATTACAAAAAGAAAATCCAACCATAAGGGCTTACACTACAATTACTCATGTGTTTGTGGTGATCTTGGTGTAAACAAACCTGCTGCACTGCCAGTCTTATAAAAGTACACACATGCAATTACAGTAGTAGACTATAGCATCTAGGTTTGTGTAAGTGCACTCCTGAACTTGAACTCCCCATGAGATCACTGCATCAGTACAAAAACCCCTTTGCTTGAACCAACCTGAATGTCTACTATGTGCCAGGTAATGTACTAGGCACTGAAAATAGGGGTGAACAAAACAGACAAGGTCCCTGCCCTCGGGAGACTAACATCTTGTGGGTTGCTGGTGACGAAATGGTGTGGAACAAGGGAGGTAAAACATGTGAAATGTCCTTGACAGAACAAAAGTGAAATTAAAAAAAAAAAAAAGTCTTCGGATCAGCAGCATCTCTAAAAATATGTGCATGGATACTAAAAATATTGCATAAAAAATGACAATAGGATACTTACAAAGCCTCAAAGTAAGTATAAGATACTTACCAACTGAAAAGGGAAAAATGATCATTTTATAACAAGAAAACCTAGAAGTCAGCACCTTACCCAAATGATTAAAGTCAGCGTCACCATGCCAGGACATAGACATCATGTGCTTCCTGGTCTGATACACTTGACACAGCATTGCTTCTGTGGTGGTCTGGCCAAAAATGTAAAACCCGACTCTAATCATGAAGAAACATTAGAAACAAACTGAAAGATATGCTATAAAATAAATTCCTGGTGCTCCTCAAATTGTCAAGATCATTAAAGTCAAAGAAAAATAAAATAAGTGTTCTATGTTAAATGAGACAAAACACATGACAACAAAATGCAAAGTGTGATACTGAATTGGATCCTGCATGAGAAGAAAATTTTTTTCTGTTTGATCAAAGGGTACTTGGGACATTTAAGAATGAAGAAAATGGGACCTAGGATACTTATGTAATGATATACTATGTAAAGACATGGAACCAGACCACAGATGATCAGCTTCTCAAGTCTATGAACTTTTCAGTCTATCATACTATCTCCCAATAACTCCAAGATTTGTTTCTGCTTATATTATTATTACTATATTATTGTCAGCTCACCTGAAGATGGGATTTATCAGTAGCAATAGAATCTCAGCAATGACTCTTCCTCTGGTCTCAGGGCTTCTATGCCTGGAGAAAATTATGTGCTGCTAAACATGTCTACTAAGTGACAACGCATCACAGAATTAAACCCTGTGAGTTGGATGAATTTCCTATTTCTGTTCAAATCTGATATCTGATGATGTTTCAAAAATAAACAATGTCAGTTCCAGCTGAAAGGTCTATATTTTTGGATTTAACTGTATTTCAGGGGGCAGTGATGTTTTAAAAACTCAGGAAAGCTGGGGAGGAAATCTTCGGTAACAAGTGTCTACCCAGCGACTAAATATAAAGCACAGATAGATGGCTTAGGTTTGGTGCCCAGTAAAGATAAAGGAATAAAAGGAAAACATTTAGCTTGCATTAAGCTTTATGGTGGGCTGCTAAAGCGTAATCAAGGCACAACGAGTCATACAAAAATGTATGTTACATAAAGGAAGTTTAAATGAATAGGCATCACCAATGAGAGAGGAAAAATAAATTAAAGCAACATTTTGTACTGACAGATTTACTGATTTTCAGAGCTTTTGAATTTTCTCCAAGATGAAAATACATATTTGATTCTTGGTTTTGCTCCTTTGTTTTAAGTGGGTATCCATTAAATATGAGTGTCTCTTCCTCCGTCACATATTCCCAAATTTAATTATTAGAATGTCCTCAATTTCTGGATATTTCATTTTACTCTGTGTTTTTCAGTTAATTATTTTCCACTTAATGGAAGTACTTTTCCACTTGATAAAGTAGCAGATATGTATAGTAAAACATAATTCTGCTGAACATGTTCATTTTTGACCTGGAAGGTGAGAATAAAAATCATGTCCACTGAACACAGGGAGAATAGTAAATGCAGTGGGAAGCTCTAAAATGCTCAACACAAAACTGATCTGAAAAAAATAAACTCTGGTTGGTAAGAACTCACTTTAAGTAACACAAGAAAGGAAGAAATCAAAAAATATACAATGAACATCACTATATTGTCAAAAAGGAACTAAGATGAATCTTGAATAACAATACTAGCTAACTGTGTCCCATTGAACAATTCTCAGCAGCATATGTATGTTTGTACATAAATGCGCATATATATTAGCATACGTAAACTAAGTAATATATGTAAACCAAGTTAATCCTCACAAAAATCCTTTGAAGTAGGTACTTGGAAGAGTGAGTAACTTGGAAATGTTCTCACAGATAGCGTCAGAGCTGGGACTTAAACTCAAGCAATCTGGCACAGAGTCCGTGCTCTAGATCACATTTAATCAGCTGGCAAATATTTCATGAGTATTTAATGAGTACCGAGTTTTCAGCACCACTTAGACTATATTAGTCAGTTTTCATTGCAGGAACAGGCAACTCCCATTTCCTTGTGTCTTATTAAAATAAATGTTTATTTCTTGCCCACATTATATAAAGGCTATGAGTCGACTAGGACTCTGATCAGCTCTGCTGAGCTTGGCTCCACTTGTTTCAGAAATGTGTGTCTCTTCCTTATAAAACCAGGATGAAGGAAGAGCTCCTCTCTGGGACATGCAGTACACAGGAATTTTAGAACAGTAGAGACAAGTCGAGCAGAGCATACATTTACTGCCACTGATTGAACATAGCAAATGTCCAGTCTGCTCACATTCCCCTGGCCAAAGCAAGTCGCATGGCCAAGTTCAAAGTCAATTCAGTAAAGTTCTATATCTTCCATGGATGGCATCGGCTACTCATACAGAAGGAGCGAATGGTTGTTGAGCAATAATCCAATAGCTCAAGGTCTCTTCACCCTACCTAAGTGATCTCACAATTAATTTAAGAAAACAAGACTAGCATAAAAATAATTAGAGAACCATACAAGATACAGGACGTCCTTACTTTGCATGGTACCATGTTAAGTGAAACAAAACATAGGAATCATATCCTTGCTTTAGAAGATTCTATGGTAAATGAGATTTGATAATGCAGTACCATGGAAAGCAAGGACTGCCTATGCTTAATAAAAATATTTAAAGTAAATGCTCTGTTGTGAAATGGGACCTTAGTGCAAGTTCTCCTCAGGGCATTTAAAATGAAATCCAAACCATACTTGCAAGGCCCTTAATCTTTCAGATTTTTCCCATCTTCAGACCTCATCTTCGCTGGCCCCCTTTTTTACTATAATAGTAATTTTGCACATGTTATTCTCTCTGCCTAGTACTTGCCCTACAGATCTGCACAAGACTGGCTCCTTTTAGGTATTGAAGTCTCACCTGTAAGTTGACCTTTTCAGAGAGACTTACCTTGACCAGTCGACCTAAATTATCCTTTACCACACTATCACTCTCAAATTCACCATCCTGATTTATTTTCTACACAGGCCTTATCACTGTTCAAGACTCTCTTATCAATATGTGTTTACATGTTAATGGTTTGTCTCTTCGTGGGAATGTAAGCTCCAAAGAGCAAAACAATTGTGTGACTTGTCATCATTCTATCCTTATTTCCAAGGTCACTGGTCAACACATATTGGATGTACAATAAATATTACTGAATGAATGAATAAATGTGGATAAGGGCCAGGTCATCTAAAGACTTGTAGCCATGGTTTGATTTTATTCCTAATATGCTGGGTAGCACTTGCACAAATCAATAATAAACAATCATATATGGTTTCCCTAACTGTATCTTGTGCTTTCTTAACCTGATTGTGTCATTTCTATGACAGGGATCACACTCTCAAACAATAATCCTCAACCTTGATTACATTTTGGAATCAGCAAGGGGTATGGGGGTCAACTTTTAAAAAAATCCTGCTGTTTTAGACTAACCTCTAGGAATTCTGATTTAATGTGTCTAGGCTGAGACCTGAACACGAGAGCTTTAATGATCCCCAGTGATTCCAATATTCAGCCAAACTTAAAAACCACTGGTCCCAGTGGTACTCAAAGTATAGCATGGATTCAGAAAATGCTTTTTGATTCATGGAGTGTAGCTGATTCAATCATTTGGCTTCATATTGATAGTGTTCAACACATAATAGGTGCTCAATCAAGATTTGTTCATTGGCTTTCTAGTAAATATTTGATAAATGAATAAATAAATGAATACTAGACTGTTTTTACTAAAGCTTATAGGAAACGAGGAGGCAGAGATTAGTGTGAACAGAAGTAGTTAGATGAAACTCTATAACGGGCAGTGAGCATGAACCAGCCTTAATGTTCACTGCCTTTTGTTATAAACCATTCTAGAAAGCCTGGAACATCTAGGTTGGAATGGGCTGTGGAGACCATCCAATAGAGTGGTTCATACTATTGTTTGGGTGACAGAACTCTTAGAATTTGATGAAAGATTTAGACACTCTCTTCCCACCCCTGGACAATACATCTATTATTTATATCCAACTTGAGTGGGTTCGGCGAACTCCTAGACAGTGGTTGCCCAAGCTAAAATCCTAAGGCTGAGCTCAAAGTCCCCACTGATAGAAATGAAACTGAGTCCCAGTGAGGGCAAGTGAACTTCTAGAAGCACAAGCCATGACAGGGACAGAAGCTGGACTGGAACCTGGTTCCCACAACACTGAGTGTTGTTGCTGATATTAATTTACATACCTGTTGAGGACAAAGTTGAGAGGATGAATTTGTAACTATTTTATATTTCTTCCTCCCTTCTGTAGACTTTTCAAACCTTACCTGCCATAAAATTCCAACAGCTAATCTAACTCTGCAGCTGTGCCACTTCATTGAAATGTGGAAATTCAAATTCTAGAGCAACCAAGTCTTCCAAATATACCATATTTTCACACCAACCTCTGGGAATAGAGTGATCAAAAATGACCTCTAATGGAGCAGAGTAACCCTGAAATGAGGACCAGTCTGTGGCCACTCCCTAGAGCAGCCATCTCAACCATTTCACGTGCGTAAACATACATAGCTGAGGGGACTAAAGCTGAATTCCATCATTGCAGATGTTAGGATAAGTAACGAGAATAGTCATGGCAGAGAGCTGGTTAGCAAGTGTTCTGGAAAAGTGTTAGTTCAGAAAGCAACAGGAAAAAATGAAATCAAAGCATTCATGGATTTTAAGAGGAGGAGAAGGGGCTGGTCTCTCCATGCCCTGGCTGGGAGAAATCTTCAAAGCTCTCACTTGAATTATATTTGAATTACAGGGAGCACAACTGTTTATGGATGGCTGCCCAAATCAAGGGAAGGTTTACTGAGGCTTGCCTTAAAAAAGTCAGGCTCATTTCTATTTTGGAAAAGGACATGGATGCAACATACTGTCAGTATTTCAAAAGATCCAGAAATGATCATCTAAGATCTATTTCTTTCTCCTCCTCCTCTCTTCTTCTGTTCTTCTAGGGAATCACACTTATTACCAATATTTCTCCCACATGCAAGGAAAAGAACTAAACTCAAATCAATCACTAGGTTATTTGTGAGAATCATGGGGAAAAAAACTGACATTTTTGTTGAAAATGGCACTTGAGAATGTAAATTACATGTGTATTCTTGTAGTTACTAATGTATCTTAATTTGCTGGGTACAGCATTAAGACTCAAATTACAAAATAAAATTGTCAGACCTATGGTTCATCATGCTCAGTAAAGAATCGATAAGTGAAGGAACATGAAAGATGTCCCATTTACAACCTTTTCCTCTTGAATGCCCTAGACAACTTTGTGACATCATGAGTTAATCATCTAAGATCTCTATTTACTGTCTTCACACCTTGTTTAAAATTTTCTCTTTTCAGCAAATTATTTTTAGCATGTGTACCTTTTAAATAATTAATTCCACAGATTTGTTTCCTTATCTCACTTTTTTAATCACATGAAACTTGGGATTGGGCTAATTAATAGTATAAAGTTCTTAATACACGAATGAAACCCAATACAACATTAGGTACTGTAGCCACTCCACAGGGTAGACTATGTGTCTCAGCTTGCAACTAAATATACCATTCATTCAAAATAACTGAGCTCCTAAACATGGCACTTAGACAAAATGTGTAGTTTGTCGTGAATCTTAAATATGAAAACTGTTTCTGTCAACTTGTTGAGGTGCTTTGACCAAATAGTTCCATCCCCTCTGAGTATCAAAAGGTTATGCAAAGATTCAGAAGGAGAGCAAGCATGAATGATGCATGGTAAAGTGGAAAACCAGCAGTTGTGAATTGCAACCCATACTTTATCTCCCTGTATCAAAACCTTGTCCCATAACTTGGCAAATAAATGGTTCTTTTATTAGGAGGTGTTAAATAGTGAACCTCCACTAGTTGAGACCCAGGATCCTGACATTTTTAAGGCACCCCAGGCAAATCCCTGCTTTGTAAAGCTTAGCAGGGCTGTGGGGGCCAAAGCTCAGGAAGAGATCTTCCTGATAAGCTGCTTAGACACGTGAAGTATGAAGAGGGGCAGGTTCACCCAGACAGAGGCAAAAACGGGACTCAGCAGTACACTCCAGGCCTCACCCCAGTCCTTTTTCTGCTTTCCAAGGGTAGGATCATCTTACTAACTATATCAGAATACACCCAAGAAAACATTTGCTGATGAGAGTAAATCTCAAAAGTTCTCATCACAAGAAAAAATAAATTTGTAATTATGTGTGATGATGGATGCTAACTAGAATAATTGTGGTGACTGTCTGGCAATATATACAAATATCAAATCATTATGTTGTATACCTGAAACTAATATAATGTTATATGTCAATTAAACCTCAATTCAAAAAAAGTCTTTGCCCCTCATGGTTTCATGTAGATTTTCTTTCTTCCTCTACCTTCTCATAAAAGTTCTTGCCCTAATATACATCTCTGAGCATGGACTTTATCCTTAACCCATGCAGAGCCCCTCTGTATGATGGAGCTTCTGGAAATGAGTCGTTACCTACAGTGACATTTCATATAAAGGCTCGCAGTAGTGACCTGAAAATTGATGAAATTCAGTTCCCTCCAAACATGACTAGTAACTGAGCTTTTTAACCAACCTTCCTACAATTAGAGTAATGTGGTATTTCCTGAGAACTAACTGCTTTACAAGTACAGTCAAGTCATGATCCTTCCGGAAGGCACAAAAGAAAAAAAACGAATCAGAAAACTAGCCACAATCATAAATTTTTCAAATCCCTGCAAATTGATATCTGGCCTTCGGGCTGAGAAATATTCTGCAGAAAACAGCCATTCTTATAAATCTTTGCATAAAGAGTCCGGTTTATCCACACATTATAACAGGCGGGCATTTTCAGTTTAATCATCTCATTTATTGGAGACAATTCCAAAACCCTCCTTTACTAAAGAGTTTTCCTCTGATATTTATCTCATGCGAATGTTAGGAATAGACTAATTAGTGTAGTTATCTCAAGGAGATCTCAAGGGGCAAAATTATGGGAAATGTCTGAGGCTCCTGTTGGCCACCCTGCCTGATAAGAATGCCAAGAGTTCTGTTAGCGGCAGGCATCATTAGACATCATTTTTTTTCATGCACAGAGACAGGACCTTTCAGAAGGACAGACTACTGATTCTCTGCAATTTAAAGGAGAGAGACACATTATGCAGCTCTCTCATTTGAATTATACAAGACTCGGAATTATACATTTCCTCTCTGAGATAAGAGTGGATGCCCATAACAGCCATAGAACTATTTTCTTAAAAGAGCTCTCATTTACACACTGAGCAGCTGCTAGGAAAAACGTGAGCAGTCACTGGGGTCTAAAGTGAGCTGGACTCCGAAGTGTAAAGGAAAGATTTGGAAACAGGGCCACTGGGAAAGCTGGCCACTGATTAGAGACCAGCATTAATTATGCTGTTAGTCTCCAGGGTTAGACCCATTAGTTCTAAGATACTGCTGAGATCCAAATGAAGCTAGAATGGAAGCATTCTTAAGTATGCAATCTGAAAAGAAGAGTCACAAATGTCACTCGTTTAGGGTGACAACTTTTTCTTACTTGAAAAATAGAGCAGCCAGTGGAAAGAAAATTACTTTGTAATGATGTCAGGTATGTGCAGACTTCTGACTTGGAAGCCGAGTAGCTTTCTCACTTGTATGTCCATCCAAGATGTCAGTGGTATCTGTGTGCTCAGGTACACAGGGCCCTGAGAGAGCCCAAGGTCATGAGGGACTTGGTACACCCAGCATCACAGTGGCATCATTTACCAAGAGGCCGAGTGAGCAAATGTTCCATTTTCTTTCTTTTCCTCCTGTCTGCCTTCTACTAGGAAAGAGGCAGAATAGACCCTGCCAAATAAAAAGGGCAAGTGTGGCTATTCAGAGAATGAGGACTCTGCCAAAATTTTGGCTAGCAGGGCAATGATCAGAGACTGGCCGGCCCACAGGAAATAAATATGAAATGGACAGGGAGCAAGGAAACCAGAGAATGACTAGGAACCAAGTCCATGGACTGTGTAGACGGTCGCAAAGGGGGTAAGCTGACATTAGTCATAATGCACCAAGAGCAAGAGCAAGCAGGAACTCAAGGACAAAACATGGGGTTTGAACCAGAAAGAACAAACTCTGAGGAGGAAACAGCAATGTGAACAGAAGCAGGAGAGAGACCGAGGCAATCAGGTGGGGCATGAGGGGTTGAAGTTCTTGTGATTCAGGGTGCACAGGGCTATCCTCCGCATGCAGGATATGTGAAGGTAGTACGAGACAGCACCAAAAACAAACAAACAAACAAAAAAACAACAAAAAAAAACAATACACGCAAAGATATGATTGTATGAAAATATCTAAAATCTCCTAAAACATATCAATGGGAAAAGTTTGAAATTATAAAAAAAGTAGTTGTTCATTATTCTGAAGAGTCATTCAAAACCGATAGTTAAGCACTTATTTAGGAATAAGGGAAGTAGTGGTGTCATCACAGAGGGAAGGAAGAGGCCATCCTTAAGACAGAAAAGGAGAGCATGAAGAAGCCCCTCATCTCCTTCAAAAAGAATTTTAAAAGAACACCCTCGCTCCCCCACAAAAATCCTGAGTTTGTAATCCAGCAATCCGGAGTCAGTAACCTACCTCCAGAGTTAATTAGCCATGTGTCGGCAATTTGTCTCTGAGCCTCAGCTTCCTCACCTTTACAATGCAGCTAACACTCTGCCTACCATTAGACTATAACAGAAGTTAACTGAGATAAAACACATAAACCTTGGAACAAAGTAAGCAGTCAGCAAAAGGTAGTTTTTTAAAAAAAACTCTTATTCTATTCACTATGCCCTGCGATAACACTTATTTCCAAGGAGTGCATTATAAATGCTCTTAATGATGATCCTGGGATATCAAGAAAGAGTTAAGCTTAAAAAATTTGCACTTGAAGTCATCAGCAGTTTTCCAGAAAACTTATTTATTAGAAGATTCTTTAAATGACCCCAAACTCTTTGACAGCCGTCTTACCAAGAGTTAGGATCTATGATCCTCTCTCCTATGTCTTTACAGGTTTATAACTCCTTCAACAAATAGAATACGGCAGAAATGGTGCTTACACTTCTGAAGCTGGGCACTAAAGGCCATGCAGCCTACACCTACGTCTCTTGGATTCTTGCTCTGGAGGAAGCTAGCCACCATGCAGGAAATCCAACTGTCTTGAAACCACCATCTGGAGAAGTCACATGGCTGACCAGCCCACAGCCAGTATTAAATATTTCTCCACTATGTAGTTGAGCCATCTTGGATGTCCAGCTCAGCTGAGCCTTCAGATTACAGCAGCCCCAGCCACCTCTGACCACAACCACATGAGAGGTCCTAAGTGAGAACTTCTAAGCCAAGAATATCTTGAATTTCTGACTGACAATTTGGTGAGCAAAATAAAATGGTAGCCAATTTACATCACTAAGTTTTGAGATAATTTTTAGACAGCAATAGTAACAGGAATACTTGTGCTGAACACCTACCTCATAAGTCTCTAACGAAGAATGAACTTGATGTGACAGTATTCCCATCAGACCATCATAAAAACTGACCAGCAAGTTTAAGAATCTCATGAACACAGTATTTCCAGATTCTTTCTGTGTTTCTCAAATATTTATTTGGTCAGTGAATTCAGAACCCTAAAAAAATAAAATTAAAAAACCTCTCATCCCCATTTCTGCCACTTGTTTGATCATTTTGTCATTGATGAACAATAATTCTGTGCTTCTTATGTTCCTCCAAGAGTGATGAGTGGCTCTCATCCTTCAAACCAGGACAGAGCACCTGTATCCACTGCAGGTAGAACTGTAGTTAGTGGGAAACCCAATGACTGGCAGTCACAGCCCTCCCTTCATCAGCATGGCAGCCCCTCTGTCAGCATCCTTCTGTGTGGAAAATAGACCATTGTTGGTGGAATTTGTAAGCCATTAGTTTGTCAATAGTTATGCCTTTGAAGGGAGGATGATGGGGGGTGGAGAGAAGAAATACAAATCCTATTTTTTAATCCTCAGGGGTTTGATATCTGTTTCACTGCTGTTAAGATCTTTGAGAGATAGAACAGGCCTGAGAAAAATACTATGGAAAAGGGAGAACAGTACAAATTGGTTCCCATAGCAACTTCTCAGATAAGAGTATTGGTTCTACCCAGCCTAGAGGGAAACGTAGTAAGACTAAAATATGCTCAAAATAAACACTTGCATGACTTTATATTTTCCTTAAGTATATAAGTTTATGCAACTTGCTTGTTGCACATATTAAAACTCTTACCACGGGTAAGTGTTTCCCCATGATTCCCTGCTTCTGGGGAACTCATGAGATGCAGAACTACACTCTGATGCATAATGATATACTACACCCTATTAAAAGATTAGAGCATAAAATTTATGAAGTATGTGGATCTTAGAAAGTCTAGTCCCAAGAGCTAAAGTGACTCGCCCAATGTCATTCTTGACTGAATACCTGAAGGTTTACTTTGTGCTACCTTTACTTACCAAAAAATGAGTCTGTGGATGTCTTCCTACTTCACAGGGCTGTTGTGAAGATTAATTGAGACAAAGTATATAAAAATTTTTGTACAAAGTTAAAATACTGAAGTAGTAGTGATGGCAGCAGCAGCATTGGTAATAGTAGTAGTAATAGTAATATCATTATTAATATTGGCAGAACTGGAATCCGAGTCTCTTGAATTGATCACTACAACTGTTTTGTTTTGTTTTGTTTTGCTTTGCTTTTGTTATCGTCCTCCCAATATTAGAGTCAGAGCAACTCCATGAAAATTTAATGGCACAGACTCCATCCAAACAAAAACATGATCACATCACAGTCAGATCCAGTCAGGGCTTAGATAATGTAACAAAAGATAGAAGAATCAAAGTATAGTGAGGTATCACCCACATCTCTTGCCGTTTATTGGTTCTCAGAGTATCCTATTGTTACCAGAACTTTTCTCTACTCATAAGGCATTTTAAACACCACAGCTGTTATGACCCACAAAATGCTAAATGGATGGGGGGTGGG
>NW_006442484.1:13046599-13047448 GCF_000325575.1 Pteropus alecto
ATAAATATTTATATATATATAAAATAAAAAATAGAGAGAGACGATTATGTGAAAATATATAATATATATGGTTTTGTTTTTTGTTTTAGGTTATTCTACTAAAATCAATACAGTATTGGATTTCAAAGTAATCACCATGAATGGCTATGGTTGGTGGCTCAAATGTTTTAATGCTGCTATTTTAAAACTGACTTGAAAACTAGAAATTAAATTCTATTACTTTTGAATTTAAAACTGTTACTGACCAAAATTGTGTTCTCTCTCCTTTTCTCCAAATCATTCACAAAATGTGGCTAAGAATTACTTTTGGTTATTTCTAGAAATCACACTCACCATAAAGCGTCACCACCTCTGAAGAGAAGTAAGAGTATGTGCTCTGAATGTAGTTAATTCTACAGGATCTTGAAACTTCCCTGAGTAATAAAGATATTGCAAGAATAAATCCAAAATGATTACTTTGAAGTAAAGAAAAATCTGGATATAAAAGTCCTAACATAACTGCTTTCAAAAATTAATTATACTACTTTTTAGTTAGAACTTGACTCATTCACTTATTCATCAATTTGTTCAATCAACAAATACTAATGTTCACCCATACTGTATAGGTAGTAGAATATTAAGCTAAATATAAGACAGTCTAATCAATATGCTAATGATTTCCAAACTTGTATCTCCAGCCCCAAACCCTCATTATGTTTTAGGCCAATATTTCTATCTGCCTTCTGAAAGTCCCACATTGATATTCCATAGATACTTCAGACTTTGTATATAAAATTTTATGTCTGGCTACATCAACTATGAGACAAAAAAAAAAGCTTCTTTTTTTTTTTTCCACTTAATCACTGGAGC
>NW_006442484.1:13047469-13053751 GCF_000325575.1 Pteropus alecto
CACTCTTTCTTTAGACCAAAATTTACTATGATTCTTTGAGATCTTGGAGCCTTTTTCGGAGCCCAGGGGTCAATGTGACTTTCAAATGCCAAGTTGAGAAAGAATTGCAAGGTTCGATTTGCCCATTGCCACCACCCTCTCAAATATAGTCACAGAGCGAACACTGGTCCGATACAGATTGGGGGCGATTTGCTTCAAGTGATGTTTTTGGACACACAGACTATGTTCTATGCACCAAAGTGAGGCCCTTGACTTAGGTTAGGGTGACAGTTTGCTTTGCTGTATCCTCCCACAATCAACAAGTTTCTAAGGTATGACACGACCCCAGCATGGCCTATTGGCCAGAGCCACACACTGGTTCCCACTCATATAACCCCTTAGGTAGCCAGATTCCTCTTCTCTTCTGGTGTTTCTCTCTGCTCTATGGTCACCGTGTCCTTTACCTTTCTCTTGCCTTTATATTAGAAGAACATCTTGAAAATGCTAGTATGTCAATGCTCTAGCCTACGCATTTCATCATTTCACTCATAACTAAGGATTTTGAGTGCCTGCTATGTAGCAAGCACAATTACTGGATAAATAAAGCCTAATCCATACTATTAGGAAACAAGAGTTTTGAGGACACTACTGACAACCAAAACAGTAACCATGCAAGGCGCTTCAGTAAATAAAGTGCTATGAGAACCAGAGGAGGCATGTCTACAGGATTTCAACTACCAAAAAATTTTCCAGAGGCCTGACTTTATATGGCTCTTCTTTGGGTTTAATTCTTTAGGTTCATGGTCTTTGAACCAGGCAACTTTAGGAAAATGAAGTGATACATCAAAACCGTTTGTCTAAACTGCAAACTTAGAAGAATTTCTGTAGCGTTCCAGAAAGAAAAAGCAGCTGCTATGACCTTGTTTTCCCCTTTCTCAGAGCCTTCAATGTTCTCATCCATAGTTCTTTTCTTTCCCCTGTGAAATAACTTAATCTTATGTGGGTAAAATGGCTTGTCAAAAACATAGCACGTGTAGGGTCGATAGCTCCTATGAGGAATTATACATGAGAAGAAGAGCTACTAGTTGTTCAATGTGAGCAGATTAAAATTTCTATAGCCATAAGCAGTCTCCAAATCAGGAAATTCTGAATTACCAGCTGTCAGGTGGTAGAATGCTGGGCATCCTTGACTTGGATGAGCAAGAACATCTGCAAAATAAATCTGATTCAGATGGATACCAAATCTGATACCATTTTAGAAAGAAACAGACTAATTGCTGAGAAGGGCACATGGGAAAATAATTAAATTTGGATTAAGAAATGAAGATACTTTGTCTGCAAAATTTCTAGTGCAGGGAAACATATAATCCAATTGTATAGACTATGGATTGCCGTGGTTTAGAATATCAAATTACTGAACCAGTTATCCAGCAAGACCTTGAAGAAACAATGAAACATACAGGTAAACTTTCATGACAGGAAGGAGATACGTGAGAAAAAAAACATGGCGAACAGATAGGGAGGCATTCCTAGGTGGGCCAGCTCTCATTCAGTCACTTATTCATGCAACAAACATTTACTGATGTTTTACCATGTTCCATGCACTGCGTATGGGAATGTGGAGATGAACAAAGCTCTCATGAAAGGGGTGTGTGTGAGTGAGTGTGTGTGTGTATGTGTGTGTACATGCACATGTGTGACTATGTAGGGGGAGGTAGAAGAGCCACTAACAACAAGTTATATTACAATGTGAAAAATACCCTAACATTAGAATACAGCAAGAGTGAAGGTACCAAAGATGAAGAGACAATGAATTCTTCCTTAAGAGGAAATGAGCACAGATCTGAGAAAGTTATAAAGAGAAAAGGTGATTTAAGTACTGTAAAATTAGAGGCAATGGACTGAGTGGACCAAACTCACATCCCAATCAAGGATCCCTTGATGTGAACCCCAAGCTCCCTCCCTGCACAAAATCCTTTGTTTTTAACAGATTTTAAGTCAGAAATACATTTGGCAGCCCCCACCATCGTGTTCAAAGCTCAACACTCCAGCCGCAATGAGACAGAAAACCTCAGGCTGACTGAGGATGGAGAAGCATTGAGGAAAAGCAGTGCAATGGCCATGGAAGCTGCCTAGCCATCTGCTTGTGGGCAGGCTGGTGGCCAGAGGAGCCAGTGGATTCCTTTGTTCCGAGAACCCTGTGCTACTTGTGGCTTCCAGGTTCTCAGTCTCTCTCTCTCTACACTTGCCCCTCAGTTTCTGTAAACTGCCCCCCAAATTTACTGTTTACATAGACTTTAGACAGCCATCTAGCTTATGCATTCTGACTTTTGATTACTTACCTCTCTCCTGACCAACTGCTACTAGAATCAGGAGGCCCACCTTCCAGAACCCCTAGTTCTCACTTTTAGTTGCTAACCATAGCTGTGCTTGAAATAGAAGATGAGTCACAGCAGGAACACTTATAAGCTGACTATTTTCCATTGGTCCTTCTGGATTTACCCCCCATACTCTGCACCAGACTCTGGGACCTAGGGGCTGATTTTATAAACCACATCAACGGCTCTTTTGTCTTCTGATTCCACTGGGTTTGATCAACTGGGAGGTTAGGGCAGAAGACCAGAGCCTTTCCTCAGGTTGCTTGAGTCCCTCTTCCAAAGGCCATACTTCTGTCGAGTAGCCCTCTTCAAGTTGTTATCCTTTAGGATTTGAAAGTGGCTCCCTCCCTTTGTCCCTTCAGATGTAAAAGTAGTATAGCTGCTGTTCGTTCCACATTATACCTCGTTTATCCCCTTCAGGCCTGTCCACACCTTTGTAAACAGTGTGTCTTTATTTAAATTCTCCACACATTATCCAACTTAAAGTTCTAAGCGTCTCCTGCTGGGACGCCGACTGACAGAGCTGAGCCAGTTCTTCTGTGGCACAGAGAAAGACAATCTTCCTTCTTTGTCCAGGATTCACTTATTCCACAAATCCTGAGAGTCTATTGAGGACTGCACTGGGATCTGGTAGTGAACGAAATAGCAAAATGCCTTGTATTTGTGGGTTTTGCATCTAATGGGGTGGGGTAGGGGGGAGACAGTAAAGTAAAAGATATACCATGTTATGGTGGTAAGTGCTGTGGAGAAAGAAACAGGAGGCAAAGGAATGGGGGTCAGGGGTTTCGTTTGATATACTGCGGCCAAGAAAGGACTGGTATTTGTGCAGAATATGATTATCAGGATACACAGGAAACGAAAAATCCCAACTTTTAAACATGTGAGAAAACTTCTTGTGAGAAAATTTTGACTAACTAGTTGAAGGCAGCAAGCATGGATTTAACATGCCATTATATTTAAAGGGAACCAAGATAAAACAATACCAAAATTAACAAAGAAACATTTTAATAAATTTTTAAAGTACTTTAAGAACTTTACTTATTTGACTTTGTATCCCACCCAAAATAGCACTTTACCCTGGTAAAATTTGGGGAATAACAGGAAAATGCTGTTATTTCAAGATGATGATATTTGATGTCATTTCAAGAGATAATTTAGGGCAAAATGGATTTCTTTTCCTTATTTTTCTTTTCTCCTGATAAACTCTTCTCCTCCTCTCCATTTAAGAGGATATAGTCTGTCCTGGGTATATCGCTTCAAGGGCAATAATGTGTCAAGAAGGAAGTGTTAAGTGGATCTTGAAAGATTTGGATCATAAACAAGATGCTTTTGAGACACATTAATAATGAGAACAGCCTCTCTTCCTCTAATGCATCCAAGCAACAGACAAGTAAGAGAATGAATGAAAAAGAGTAAGGTGAACTGGACAGTTAGGCTCCTTTAGAGAGCGAATGATACTCAGCTGCATCTAATCATTTAGAAATGAGAACCCAGCATGACCTGATCCCCCATTTTTCAAGAGCAGCCAGAAAGCTGAATTATTATATAAAATTTCCTGATTTTCAAATGCTAGGACTAAATTAAAAGTTCGTATATAACACTGGGCCAACCAAATAGTATGTCTGTGGACTGCCTTTGTTTTCTGCACAGATTTAGCTTGTTGGCCATAAATTTGCCACCTCTGCTTTAGGGAGAGATGAAACCCAAACAGCAGTGTGGAGATATAAAACCCCTCATTGGCCCCAAAGCATCCGTACAGTCTGCTACCAACAGAAACACTGTGCAAGACAGATTTGAAGAAGGAAGCCAGGAAAGTGAATGGTATTCCACATGCGAGATGCTACGATTCAGACTAGAGAGGAAGTGTAGGACCATAAGAAGACCCATCTTTTGAAGTACATGACAGGCCCAGGAGCTCAGAGTCCACTGGGAGACACAATGCAACCATCTCATCCAAAATCTGTAGAGATGTGAGCCCCCCACTGCATGGTGAATGAAGTTCAAGCCAATTTGATTTGAACACAATGATGGGATAACTCACCTAACAACTAGATTATCAAAAAAACGAGGACACTGTGCTCAGAGAGCTGCAGCAACCTGCTGCTGTGTTTATACACATATAAAGTAGTGGAAGCAGGAGTGCTAGTCTACCTTTTTTGGAAAGAGATGTTCTTCCAATAACACTACTATGAATTCCATAGTTATCAAAGATCATATATTGAGAAAGATGAAGAAGATGAATATAAAGAAAAAGAAAGAGGAGGAGGAGAAATAAAAAGATGGGGAACAGAGAAAGAAAATATGGCAGAGTGAGAGACGTCCCCAGATCTCTCCTCTTGAAACAACAATAAACTGAACATCTAAAACTGAACAAAAAACATCCAAACTGCACACCAGCACGTTTGAGCATGGGATCTGCGCATAAGAGCTACCACAGGGCAGTGGACTGGGAGAAATAAAGAAGCTTCCTCTCACAGCCACTGGAGTTCCCTGTAGGGGAAGGGGAGGGCAGAAGGTGTGGTGAGTTCTTTGAACAGCTATGCCTGGGAGAGTCTGTGAGTTCCATGCAGCCAGCGGCAGGGCCCAGTCGACAAGGCAGAAAGCAGAGAAGCAGATGGCAGAAAAACAACAGTGGATTTTTACCAGCCAGGGTTGCAAAACTGAGGCTGAGCCACAGCTCCCAACCCACAACCCAGAGGGCCCCTCCCCACATACCCTCCAAGACCGATCACCACGGAGCCCCATGGGAATCTGAGCAAATGCTACTGAAACTGTTACTAACACTGATAGGAACTGAAATTGAGGGTAGCGAGTGTGATGAAACACCTACAAGAAAATAAAGGCATTATATAAAGGCTTTATAAAAAACAGGGATCCAAGAGGCTTAGATGCCACCTACTGGAAACCAAAAGAAAAGCGCCTTTTTTTGTAGCAGATTAAAGAGAGACCTATATACAATAAATCTTCTCTCTGGAAAAAAAGAAGAATACATTTCCATTAATGCTCAAGTGGAGAAATAGTCCATTAAATACGATGAACAACCAAGGTGACAAGGCATTTCAGAAAGAAAGAGAAAAATTTCCAGAAAATAAGCTTACAGACATAGAAATATGTGACTTAAATAACAGAAATTTCAGGATGGTACTTCTGAAAAAACTCAATGATTTCTAAAATAAGTCATATCAACAATTTCAAGAATTGAAAAAAACAACTAGATGAGCAGAGCAAGGAGATTGAAACCCTCAAAAAGAACAAAATAGAACTTCTGGAGATAAAACACACACACACACACACACACTGCAAGAGTTGAAAAATGAAATAGCAAGCTTGGGAAATAGAGTCGACCAAATGGAGGAAAGGATATCAAAGACAGAAATCTAGAAATAAATCAGAAGGAAAAAGAGAGAAACTGAGGAATGAAATTTAATAAAAGAAATACAAGAATTAGCTGATATCATCAGGAGAAGAAACATAAGAATAATGGGCATTATCAAAGGCAAGGAAAAGGAGCAGGAACTAGAAAGCATTTTCAAATAGTTGACACGAATTTCTCAAATCTAAGGAATGAGCTAGAGCTTAGAATTCAAGCAGTCAACAGAACACTCAATTACCTCAACCCAAAAAGGCCTTCACCAAGACACATTGCATTAAAATTGTCAAAAATCAATGACAAAGAATTCTCAGGGCAGCCAGAGAGAAGAAAACGGTAACTTATAAAGGAAAATCCATTAGATTATCCTCAGACTTCTCAGCACAGACTTTACAAGCCAGAAAGGGATGGAAACAAATAGTTAAACTATTAAGTGAAAGGAACTACCACCTAAGCTCTCCTTTAGATATGAAGGAGAAATTAAGACCTTTCCAGACATACAAAAATTGAGGGAATTCTCCACTATGAGGCCTGCACTACAGGAAATACTAAAAG
>NW_006442484.1:13056742-13058601 GCF_000325575.1 Pteropus alecto
CTGTGGTACATGTATACAATGGAATATTACTCAGCCATAAGAAGAGGTGAAATACTGCCATTTGCAACAACATGGATGGACCTCAAATTAATCATGCTAAGCGAAATAAGCCAGACAGAAAAAGTTGAAAGTCACATGATATCACTTATACACGGGATATAAACCTAAAAGCAACAAATGAATAAGACAAAGAAACAGAGACTCATGGACATGGACAGTGGACTAGTGGTTACCAGAGGATAAGGGGTGGGGGAGGAGAGGGAGGGTAGATGGGGTAAAGGGGGTCATATTTGGGGATAGGGGCAGGGCGAAGTGGGTAAAGGGGATCAAATATATGGTAGCTGAAAGAAACTGGACTTTGGCTGGTAAATGCACAATAGAATATACAGATGTCAGATGATAATGTACACCTGAAAATTAGATAATAGTATTAACCAATGTTACCCCAATAAATTTAATTTTTTAAAAAAAGAAATAAAACATAATGAAAAAAATGATGAGCAAGAAGAAAGAGGAGGAAAGACAGAGGAGAAAAGGAAAAGAAGAGGAAAATAAAAGAAAAACCAGAGGAATGACAATGAATAAAAAGAGGGGAAGAAAGAAAAGGAAAGAAATGAGCAGTGGGTTAAGAGAATAAAGGAAAAAAAGAAAAGAAAGTAAGATAAGCAGGAAATGGAAGCATAAAATTTTAGGGAGAAAATTAAAGGAAAAAGAAAGAAGGGAGAAGAAAGCAAAAAAGAGATCAAAGTAAAAAGCTACAAATGGAAGCAAGAAAATGAATGAAGAAATGGGAAGAAAGACAAAGGAAGTGAGAAAAGAAAGTAAATATAGAAGCAAGAAAAAGTAAGGAAAATAAGAAATTAGAAAAGGAAACAAGAAGAGAACAAAAATGGAAATAAGAAAAGAGAAGCGAGAAAAGGGAAGTGAGAAAAAATAACTGAAAATGAAAAAGCATAAAAAGAAGAAGAGGTAGAAGATGAAGGAGAAGCAGTAGCAGCAAGAAAATGAAAATGAGATAGGGAAGCATGTAAAGGAAGCCAAGGAAGGGAAACAAGAAAAAACAAGCGAATAAAGAGAAGCAGGAAAAAGAAAGTAAAAGTGGAAGCAACACAAGGGAGGCGTAATAGGGAAGACAAGGAAGCAAAAGAAGAAAAACAGAAGAAAGAAAAAGGAAGCCAGAAAGGAAAATAAATAAGGGAAGAAAGAAGGCTAGAAAAGGAATAAACAACTGGAAAGTGAGAAAAAAGGAAGTGACACTGCAAACAAGAAAGAGAATAAAATAGGGATGTAGGGAAGGGAAATTTAAAAAAAGAGAAAGGATAGTAAAAAAAGTGACAGTGTGAAAAGGGAGGTAAGAAATGGAAAAGAGAAAAACAACAACAAAAAGAAAAGAAAAGAAGGAGATATGGAAGAAGAGCAAGAGGAGGGAAGCAAAAAAGAGAAAAAGAAGAAAAGGCAAGGAAGGCAAGGGAAGCAAGAAATAGAAACAAAGGAAGGTAAGCAAAATAGAGAAATAGAAAAGGAAGTGCAAAAGGTGAAGGAAGAAAAGAGAAGTGAACTATAACGAGAAATCAGACAGCAATACCAGTGATGCATAGTAGGGAAGTAAGAAAGCCAGCAAAAAAAAAAAAGAAGAAAGAAAGAAAGAAAGAAATGCCAGGAAAAAAGAAGAAGAAAGAAAGAAAGAAAGAAGACGCAAAAAAGAGAAAATAGAATTTAGGAAAAGAAAGCACGAAAGAAGAAGAAAAGCAAACAAATTAAAAAGTAAGAAAGAAAAAGCAAAGCAGGAAACAAGAAAAGAGGAGCCAAAAATAGAAGCAAGCAAAAAGAGATCAGAAACAAGAAGGAAGAGAAGCAAA
>NW_006442484.1:13058635-13076934 GCF_000325575.1 Pteropus alecto
CAAAAAAAAGAGCATAATAAACAGGTAAGAAAACAAGAACAAAATGAAGCGAGAACGTGAAAACAAGTAATAAGAAGCAAATAAGGGAAAGCAAGAAATGAGAAACAAGGAAAGAGGAGCAAGAAAGAAAAAGAGAGAAGTGAAAAAAGAACAAAGAAATGGGAAGAAATGAAATAGAAGCAAGAAAAGAAAGCCAGAAAAGAGAAGTGAGAAAAGGAAGTGAAAAGTGGAAGCAAGGAAGGAAGGAAGACAAAATTCAGCATTTGTTCATGATAAAAATTCACAAAATATGAATAGTGGGAAACTTCAATAAAGAACAAGAGAGAGAGAAAGAGAGAAAGAAAGAAAGAAAAAGGACCAAGAAAAGAAAATGAGAAAAGAGAGGAAAAGGAAGCAGTAAACAATAAGCAAGAAACATGAAGCAAGAAACAAGGAGAAGTAAGTAAAAAAAATGGAATCAAGGAAGGGAAGAAAGAAAAAGGAAGTGAAAATGGAAAGCAGGAAAAGGGAAATAAGTAAATAGAGGTCAGAAAAGGAAAGCAAGAAAAGAAAAGCGAAAGGGGAAAGTGAGAAAAGAGAAGCAAGAAAAGGAAGCAGAAAAAGGGAAGTAAGAAAAGAGAAGAGGAAAAGGAAGATAAAATATGGAAGTAAGGAGAGAAGCAAGGAATGGGAATCAGAAAAGGAAAGCAAGAAATGGGAAGACAGGACAGGGAAGCAAGAAAAAGGAAGAGAGAAAAGGATAGCAGAAAAAGGGAAGTGAGAAAAAAAGAAGTAAAAGGGGAAACAAAAATAGGAAAGGAAAAGTGGGAACCAAGAAAAGGGAAGCCAGAAACTAATGGCAAGATAAGGTAAATGATAAAAAGGAAGCAAGGAAAGAGAAACAAGAAAAGGGAAGTGAGAAAAATAAAGTGAGCAAATGGAAGCTAGAACTGAGAAACAAGAAAATTGGGAAGAAAGGAAAACAAGAAAATGAAAGCAATAATAGGGAAGTGAGAAAAAGGAAATGAGAAAAGGAAAGCAAGAAAGGGAAGCCTGAAAAAGGAGTCAAGAAATAGGAGTCAAGAAAAGTTAAGTGATGAAATGGGAGTGAGAATGAGAAGTGAAAAAAAGGAAAGCGAGAAAGAAGAGTTAAAAAAAAGTGAGAAAGAGAAGCAAGAAAAGGGAAGTGACAAAAAAGAAGAGAGAAGAGGGATACAGAAAAGTGTAGCAAAAAAAAAGAAAACAAGAAAGGGAAGAAAGCAAGGGAAGCGAGAATAGAGAAACAAGGGAAGTTAAGAAAAGGGAAGCAAAAATGGAAGTAAGATAAAAGAAGCAGTAAAGAAAAACAAGAAAAGAGAAGTAAAAAAGGAGAAGCGAGAAATGGGAAGTGAGAATGAGAAATAATATAAGGGAAGTAAGAAAAAGAAGTGGAAAAAAAGAAAAGGGTAACAGGTAAAGGAAGCTAGATATATAAGCAAGTAAAGAGAAGAAAGGGATGGAGGGAGGGGAAGGGAGGAAGGAAAGGGAAGGAAGGAAGGAAAGGGAAGGAAGGAAGGAAGGGAAGGGAGAGCGGAGGAAAGGAGGGAGAAAACAAGTGTGATGGTACCCTTCGTTGATGACATAGGCAATACACAGTAAAAAATACTTTGGAATTCAGAAAGAACTAGGTTTGTATCTTGCTCTGCCACTTAGCTTCATAACCTTGTGTACATACCCTAATCTACTCACACCTCAGCTTCTCCATGTGTAAAAGCATTTCTAAAATTGTGTTGCAAGATCGTTGTAGAAGGAAGGAAATTTTCTCATACACATTAGAAAAGTAAGAGATGGCTGCCATTTACATACTCAGTTCTAAATGTAGGTTCTCCCCAGCAACAGTTTATTTCCGCTGAAGCTCCATTCCACAAGACTCAGACAAATCAGAGAGGAAGAGAAAATACAAGGGAAAATAAGGGTTTTGCCTTCTGTGCTTAGGGCAGTTGTAAGGAATGGGCTGCAGCTGCCTGAGGCCAAAGGAGAATCCTGTTCCAGAAAAGGTTTTTGTAAAGAGTAGGTGTAGCAACTCCATTCAGTGAAATCTTTGTTATTCAAAGCATAAAAGAATGAAGAAATGAACTACATTCATTCATGTCTCCCTAGGTGGTTGATGTTCTGATTGCCAGCCTCTTCCTCAGAGGATGCCTGGGGCCCAGTTCTGCTGGGCAAGCTTTGAGAGAAAATTGTTTGTTATTTACTTCAAAGCTGCTGCAGTGGTTCATAGATGTGAAAAATAAGTTTGGCGTTTTTTCTGCCCTAGTATTAAGCACTTGGCCACCCTCTTCTGATAGTATTTGCATGAAGAAATAAAAAACACTTTTGCACAGTTCTAGGCTCTTAGCAGATGCCCCAAATGTGCCACTAAGTTGGATGAAATGTTACTCTCTAATTTTAAAGTCCTGTGTTATCAAAGGATTCCAGCTGTGGTTTCTGGTAGTCTCTGGAATGTTCTGCCTCGTTGCTTTCTGAATCTGGGAAGTCAGATACTATCTGTTCTACTGGAGGATGAACACAAACACACTGTCATCTGTTTACAAAAGAAATGGAAAAGGGTGCATGAAAACCATCATTTCTTAAGAAACGCTGGAGAATTTTAATGACTTTATCCTTATAAATAAATGAGCATCTTGTACTCCCCTGACAATACAAAACACCTAGCCAGAATCTACAGGTTATAGACATCTGCTCAGAATTGAAGCAGTGTGGTATATAGGAAAGAGCTCTGGGCTGGGTAAAAGTAACTCAACAGGCAAGTCACTGAATAACATTGGTTGTCAATTTCTTCATTTGTAAAATTAATGAATTGATTTAGTGTAGAGGCTCCAGACTGGCAGCCCCCAGGCTGAATCTGGCTAGCAGACATTCTATGTATGGCAGGCATCACATCACGCCAGACCTGCCTAGCTCCTGAGTTATGCCATCTCCCCACTTAGTCAGTCTGAAGGTCCTTAAAGTGACAATGCAGCACTTCTCCCAAGCAAAAAACAAATGGAATAGCATCATGCCACTCTCCTTTCCATCTCTATGACCTGCTTTCCTAGTCTCCTTTGGGGACTTTTCTTCTGTCCATCTCTTAAACGCTGGAGTTCCTCGGGTTCCTCTTCATCCCAGTCTACACAACACATTCTGGGTTCTTGCTTCAACTCCCAATGCACCCAGGCTGAATAGTCATGACTCACCAGCCTATATTTGCATCCAAATCAGCTCCTTAGCAGCGGACATAAATTTCTTTATTTTTTTTCCCTGAGCATCTCTACTGGATGCTCCAAAAACATGTCAATCTCAAATGTCCCAAAAGTAACCCACATTTTTCTCTCTTCTCCTCTCTACTACTCCATACCTACTTGCTCTCAATCATCACTCTCCTTCCGATCTTTAAACTTTGCTGTTCATTTGCTTGGAATAACCTCTTTCATCTATCTCTTTGCCTGATAAACTCCTTCTTATCCTTCAAATGCCAGTTCATTCCTCAAAGAGTCTCTCTCTGATCACCAAGATGGTACTACTTGTGCTCTCACAGCATTCTGGATGTTCCCCTCTCTCATAGCACCTGTCATATCTGGGCAGTCATAACTTATTCATTCACCTATCTTTCATCAGCTCCTTAAAACAGGTTCAGTGTCGTATTCACTGTTGCTTCTATGTCCTATACCATACCTGGCCTAGTAAATAACTGTTGAGTAAGAAGCCAAATTAAAGACAGACACTTGTTCATTTTTCTAAAAATGTATAACCAACCTCTAAGAATCATCATTTTCTGCATTTCCTTCTTCTAAGCTAAGCTCATATTAATCAATGACCTGCCATGATACATTCTGTTCTAGTTATTATTCAAGGATGTAATTTGTGCATTGAAGCAAGAACCCTTGTCTGTGTGGATTCTCCTGCATTTAAGTCACTGCTTCTGTGATAGCAGGATGACCACTAAAAAAGAAATGTTTTCCTAGAAGTGAATGAAAGTTTACCATTTAAGTCAACACTGAGCAGATTTGGTAGAATTGAATTACAAAGGAAACTAGACCTCCCTCGCCAGGAAGGCCTTTCCGTACCCAGTTAACATGTGACATGTATCTGGTGTTCTGGGCAGTCGGGCCATCTTGCCCTTTCACAGAGGTGAATTTCTATCTCTCTCATCTCTAGCTTCAGACTCCTTAACACTCATTGCCACTTCAAACAGCATTGGTATGGGGACCGTGTTTTGTGTGCATGATGACATATTTGCAATTCACGTGCATCTTTAACTTGACCTTGGCAACAAGACTAGGTGGCTGAGGTGAAGATTGATGAGACAATTATTTTTACAAGGAACATAAACAGCCTGATTTGGCTGTGTTAACAGCGGCCATGACATTTGTTGCTCCTCAGCACCTAGATTTTGCTCCTTGAATTCTGAGCAGTGGAAAGTCAATGAGAAGTGTTCTTTGAGGTGATCCCTTACAATGGTGAAAAGCAAATTAAGATACGGCTTGATATCATTAGAGCAAACACCATTAACATAGCAGTATCTTGAAGAACAGAAGAGTAGAGTAGAAAAACCTCAGAACAAGGTCTTACCACCACCGCTTGCTAGCTCTGGTGCATGTACGAGCACTTTAAAAGACTCAGAGCCTCAGTTTCCTCATTTTCAAAGTGAAAATAACGGTTCATGAAAAGGAAAAGAAAAGTCAGTATTTACTATAAAAACCAGCTGTGACTACCGGTAAAGATAGCTCTTCATCTAGGAAAATACCTTAATCTGCTTCTTTGAGAATGAAGAGTGAGAATCTCCAGAGCATGGTCTGAAAGAGAAGGTTTTAAAAAATGGAGAAAGGAATTGTTCTGCAAATCAAAGTAAGGGAAAATTTAAGCCCAAGATACGGGGGTAGATGGTCATCACAAGTCAAAGTAAGGAACAATGGAGACCATGTAAGCAACAAGAAGCCTCCTCCAATATGGCAGCAGATGAATAAGAAATTTCCTGTGGTGAAAAGAGCTTAGTAGAGTTCTACAAACAAGAACATCTGAATGGAATTTAAAGTGTTTTTTTTTTTTTTACCTGTGGATAATCACCTCCCATTTTCCCCACAATGTCAATGAAGTTTGCAACACAGAACAATCTGGTATGAGTGATGAATTGTCAGGGTAAAAAAAGGCTGCTGAAGGGACAACAAGGAGGGGAGGCACAGCATGGTTGTGAATCAGGCAGCATCCAGAACCAGACAGCAGCAGTGTAGTCTGACCGTGGGGCTGTAAACCTCCCTCACAAGGGCCCTGAACAGAACTCATCATCTCCCTAACCCAGCCCCAAGCTTGTCTCCCCTGGAAATTCATGGAGCCATTGGAAGTGGGCCTGCTTGCACCACACAAAAGGGAGACCTGAGCCCTCTTATTTAGATATTCAAGTGGAAGGTGACTTCAAAAGATTGGGAGACCCAGACACATCTGAGTTTTGTAGCTACCCTGACTACCTCTAAGGGATGCAGTGAAGACCATGTGAAATAATCGATGTGACAGTAGTTACCAAACTTTACAATAACATACAAAGTAGGGTACTGATGTATTAACAATTGAACTATTAGATCTCAGTCTGTTACCCACTTCTTCCAAGCAAATGCAAAGCAACAAGATTTGTAGCTTGCCAGGCTCGTTAGAAAAGGTTAATGTAAATCACATCTTACAGTTGTTATAATATTCAGATAACCATATGTATGGCTTTCAAGCATACTTTATTAATCAAATAATCAGTGAGTATTTATTGAGCATTCATTATATGAGATATATTATGGAGGTATTTTTAAAAAAGAAGTACTAGTACATGGTCACTGAGCACAGAGATTATAATGAAGAATTAAATCAACAGAAAGCTAGAGAACAAGAAGAATCTATCAAATCTGAGTCTGAAAGACAACCCAGCAACTAATCATAACTTTGAACAAATCATTTAGCCTCTTTGGGTTTCTTGTTCTCAGCTGATAAATAACTATAAATATGTCTGCTCTGTCCTATCTAACTCCCAGCACTGTTAAAAGGATAGAAGGAGATAATTCACATGAGACCTTTTAAAAACTATAAAATACTCTGAAAACTAAGGCATCACTGTAAAGAAGTCTTATTTGAGTGTACATTTCATTGTCTATTTTGTATCTGTTCGGTGTTAAGTGAACTCTGCATTAGGCTGCTCATGCTGTGTAAAATGTCTGAACTCTTTAAAAATACTCAGTGAGAAATCATTCACCCAGCATCCTCCGAGGGGGTTGGCTCCGCTCTCCTCCCATATGCTGGAGAACAGAAGGGCAGAGAGCAGCCTAGAGGGAGAAGCAATTCAGCTCAGGATCACCCTCTGATTGTTTTTATGTGAGTAAGAACTGAAAGAGAATACAAAATACCAGAAAATAATACCTTCGTGGGTTAGCATAGTGAAAGTCTAGGTCCCTTTTTTATGTCTTCAATGTTTCCTTTTTTATGGCTGTAATGCTCTTGTGCAATACATAAAAATAAGGGGGAAAAAATCCTGAAATCTATTTTGCAACACTTTGAAGTTTATGGAGCATCTCCACATATAGCAATTTGATTCTTACTACTTCTCTGTGAAGACTAAAGCAGTGGTCCCCAACCTATTTGGCACCAGGGACCAGTGCTCCTATGAGATTGTAAGGCCTGATGATCTGAGGTGGAGCTGAGGTGGAGCTGAGGTGGTGATGCTAGCGCTGGGGAGTGGCTGCAAATACAGATGAAGTTTTGCTTGCTGGCCCACTGCTCGCCTCCTGCAGTGTGGCCCGGTTCCTAACAGGCCATGGACAGGTGGTCTAGTTCCTAACAGGCCATGGACTGGTATCGGTCTGCAGCTCAAGAGTTGGGGACCCCTGGTCTAAAGGGTACTGCTATTGACCCTATTTTATAACTGAGAAAATTGAGTCTCGGAGAGATCCCACAGGTTGCAGAATATATTCTTTCCATTACTGGGCCCTACCTCGCAGAAGAAAAGGAGACACTGCTCTTGAGAGGAACTAAGAGGAGAGGTATGGTCAAGCAAAGAATTCCTTGAGAGACTGTTCTAGAAAGAATCAAGATAAGGCTGTGACTCAAGACTCAAGCTGAGACTGCTTCAGGCTCTGAAAGCAATGGAGAAGATGGGCAGAGACACGTAGATGATGTTGCTCTTGCCTGTGAGAAGCAATCTTTGTATATTCACGATGCAAATGGGCAAAGAAGTCATCCCTCCTCCTTTGAGAAGGATTCACGCCCCAGTGCTAACAGCCATGGTGGGGGAGACCTGGCTTTCCCAGATCAATGTTCCTGAGAGTCACAATTTTTTTCATTGTAATGCGATGACTTTAAAATTGGTCAATATATTGTAGAAGAGAGATTTGTCCCAGAAAAGTTATTTTGAGCCAATAATATTCACAAGCAGTGCCTTTGGGGCAACAGATCTGAATGTCAGCAAGCATCTCATGTCCAAGCTCCTAGTGGGTCACGGATGGAAGAAACAGAAAGGCCGAGAAGCGAGACACTGGGCTAGGGCTGAGGTGCAGATTGGTAGCCCATGGATAAAACCCTACTCTTGGATGGGCTATTTTGGGTTCCTAGAGCTGTCGTTGTGGGTGACAGTATTATTTGAATATGGATTAGTTGTCAAAATTTTAATATTGTAGAATTTAACCCAAAAATCTAGGTTTCTAGCTTCTCTTGCAATTATCAAATGGGCTCCATAATGCCTACATGGAAGCAACTGGCTGGAGCCTTCAAGTGTATCTGCATTCTGCTTCTCACCAGGCATGCCCAGCGTGTACTTTATGTGGATGGACCCTGTATGCAGTTTAGTTTGGGACCCCTACTGTGGTGCTAGAGCAAAGATTTGGAAGACGAGCCCATACGGGTGTGAAGTACCTCCAAGAACCCAGGATAACGACAGCCAGGAAACCAGTGTGTGTTGTTCAGATGCTGGTTTCTTGGTTCCTTCCTGGCCCTCCTGCCTGAGATGCCAAGACTTAAAGGTTGATTTTCTCCCTCCCTGAGCAGAAGCAGGGCCAGGGCTGAACACTGACACAGGAAGCCAGTTGTAATGAATGATTATCAAGCAGAATAGATGGGCAGTCAGGGTTAAAGCGGTCGGGAACAAATAAACAGACAAGTAGCTGCAGGGGCTCAGCTGGGGAAGATCTGGAGTAAATCCCCTCAACTTGGGTGCTTCACACCAGAATGCTTTTTGAGGGCTCTGCATCCCCACTCATATCAGGGAGCTTTCATTCCTAAGATCAAAAGTAGAAGTCTCTACATCCAATGCCTGTAGTTAAGAAGAGGGCAGGAGAGGGTCAGGCCCCTGACTGCCCGCTGCCTCCATCAGACTCCATGCCGGTCACACCGAAGACCCTCAATCAAAGTTATTTAAGAAATGAATGATTCGATCAAGTCCACAGTTCACAGACTTCTGGTGGAAGTGCACATTGGTACAACCTCTAGGAGGGGAACTGGGCCATGGCTCACAAAACGATCAAATAGATGCTTTGCCCCATTGATCTGTTTCTTGGAATTTATTTTACAGATATACCTACACAGGTACAATATGCTATGTATACACGTTTATTTATTTCAGTTTTGTTTATACCAGAAGAAAATTGGAAACAATCTAATGTTTCCCAAGAGAAGACGAGTTAAATAGTTTATGGAGCGACCAAAGAATGAAATATTACCCAGCTGATTTTTGAAAGAAAAATGTGGTGTTCTTTATAAACTAATATGGAGACATTTTCAAAAAATGAAGTGAAAAAAAGCAAAGTACAGAACAATATGTACAGTATATTACCTTTTCTATGTGAAAGCAAGAAAGATAAATTCTATATTTATATTTGCTCCATTTGCTTTTTAAACTCCCCCCACACACTAAAACAGAATAAAATGGTTACCTATTTGGGGCAGGATGAGGTAGATGGGAGATGGAGGCCAAGTGAGTGAAAGCTTTTTCACCTTTGCCTTTACTGTTTTGCATTTTGAACATGTGGATGTGTTGCTATTTAAAACATAATACATTTGTCTGCAGCCATGCCACCCTGAACAAGCCCGATCTCGTCTGATCTTGGAAGCTAAGCAGGGTCGGGCCTGGTTAATACTTGGATGGGAGACCACCTAGGAAATTCAAGTGCTGTAGGCGTTTAAAAAAAAAAAAAATTCACGTTAAAACATGATACATTTTTTCTTAAATGTCAAGTCAGGGAGGAGGCGCCAGGGGTCCTAGGCCTAAGAACAGCATGGGTAGAGGTGGAGGAGCACTGTAGCCTGACAGTACAGCACTGTAGTGTCCTCTTGAGATCTCACAGTCTTACATATAAGAGTCACAGAAGGTGCCTGCTCTGACACACATCAGTCAGTTGACTTGGAGGTAACCAAAGGACAGGTGAAGGCCCAGGAGCAAATTTTACGAACTCTTTTAGGACATCCCTGTTACTCAGGATTTGGAATATTATAGTTACAGAACATGACATTCTTATAGTTATTAAAATATGACTAATTATTTATATATACTGACAATTGTTAACAGTCACACAAACGATTTCATCGCATTCAAAAGCAAAAGAGATGATATTGAAGGTGCCGTGTGTTTGTGCATAAATACAGTGTGGGTATGTGGAGGTTTTTTAAAGATAATTTTAAATATATTTCTAGCCCTATGACTCTCCTTGCCTCTGGGGCTTCTATGCCATGGGTCTTGGTGCTTCAAGGAAAGGTCGGCTCCAAAAAAAGTAAAGTCACGACAGATTTTGTTGTGACAAGAAGCCTGAAAGCCCAGCATTATTCAGAAAGAAGAGGACCTAGATTTGTTTTTAGCCTTGTCAGGAATGAAGACTGAAAGACCCAGATGACAGAATTTCTTCAGTGGTCATGGAGCGAGAGGACGGAGAGAGACAAGGATGGTGATGTCTTCATTTTTTTTTTGTACTTCTCTGGAAGATGTAGGCAGTTTAGAAACATCCAGATAGGTATGGAAGAGGCGAGGAACAAGACATAGCAGTCAATGAGAGTTCCCACAACAAGGCAAAAATAAGACAGGCAGCATGTATACCAAAGAAACAAAATTACCCTGGTAGACTGTTCAAACTATCGCCTCAGGCTAAGCTTGACAGATTAGACTAAAGGAAGTCTCTTCCGGGACTCCCCACCTCCCATAGGAAGGGGCCTCATAAGGGAAAACATATCAGTCATAGGTAAAATAAGGAAATCACTTTTTTCTGCACATCTGGGTGTGATAAGAGTAATCTATAACTCATTAAATGTCTTTATGAGTACATACATACCTATATAAGTGTATATACCTGTATTTTCTAAAAGGCCATCTAATGCCTTACAACTGAGTGCTCCATTCAAAAGAAGAATTGAATGTTGTCTAATTTTTAGAAAAAATTTCTCCCTAATTAAGAATTGCCCAGGGAAGCCTCTGATAGTACTTTTCTATTTTCAAAACATTGACCACCTGGTCATGTCTCCTGATAAAATATAGCCCTATGATATGCTCGCCCTTTCAACCTGGAAAAGCTGTTTCTGTCGTCTCCATGAAACTTCTTCCCACCCCTTCCCAGTGTAAAATTTCCCACCCTTGGGGCCAACAATACCCATATACCCAAAGACAAATGAATAGGATCACTCAACTTACTGTTTACCTTTTCCACCAAACGCTACACTATTGCTAGACAGAGATATGGCGGCTCACCAAACCTCACTGCAGATCAATAATAACAGAGAGAAGAAAACAGGATGGATAGACAGCTTAGATCACCATGTTGTCATTTTGGGGGAATGGGGGTGGAGGAAGTTTGCTTTTTCAAAGTAAGTGCATGTATTGTACATCTGAGAAGCAATTCACAACAAAACAAAGCAGAAATGTCTTTTTAAAATAGGCTTTTGTCAATATTAAGCAATCGATAAGTATTTATGGGTCTCTCTACCAAATGGAGGAGGCAGACAACCCCAGAACCCCAGGCAGGATCTGCCCATGGCTCAGATCTCAGGAGGACTCATGTGTTCACCCCCAAGAGACCAATTATCAGGAAGCACAGTGGGCAACTCTCAAGGTACCGAAAACTAGAGGTAGATCCTAACGTGGATACTGAATGGGCGGGTCAAAGCCAGGAGATCTTAATAGGAGAAATAGGATGATGGAGAGAGAAAATAGAGTAGTCCTTAAGAGGAAATGGAGATGAAGGTGAAGGGGGTAGAGGCAAGGGTACAGAGCAGGTCAAGGAGAGTTTGGGATGAACTTCACAAATATTGGCCCATGGTCTTTTTGCTGCGTTTTTGCCTGAGTCAGTTCTCCTGCCTGTGTTGGGACAGGAACTGCCATGAACCTGATGATGCCACACTTTTACAGATTAGGGAGACACAGACATTGACCTGAAGGGTAAAAGCTAACTATGGAGGGTAGCACATGCACAGTATCAGGAGAGGGGCACAGATGATGACTTCCCAGAAGGAAGGAGCATTGACTAGGGAGTCCAGGGAAGACTTTGTGACTGTGAGACTTGGGCGAGGCTGGAAAGATGGGAGCCAGTGGTCATGCTGCAACACTGCTTCTCATGACCTAGAGAAAACCAGATGCTGGTCTACGTAACCTCAGCCAAACTCAGACCACCTTTGTCCTCTGACATCCCTCCCACAAAGTGGTCCAAACCTGCTCTGTCCAATAAGGTAGCTACTGGCCACATATGCTGTTAAAATTAAAATTGCAATATATAGTGACAGAAGGAAATTTAACTTTGGGTGGTGTACACACAACGCAATAGACATAGTATGTATTATTGAATTGCACGCTTGAAACTTATATAATTTTATTAACCATTGTCACCCAAATGAATTTAACAAAAATTTTTAAAAACATAAATAAATAAGTAAGTATATAAATAAATAGATGATAGATAGATAGATAGATAGATAGATAGATAGATAGATAGATAAAATGAAATAAGATTTAAAATATAATTCCACATGTGGCTAGTTGCTACAGATAACACAGAGAGTGGACATTTCCATAATTACAGAAAGTTCTGTTGGACAGTGCTTGTCCAAAAGAATATCTAGCTATCAATGACAATCCAGTAATATCAGTTTGGGCTCAGAGAATATGGAAACTTTGGGTCGAGGATATATAAAAGTAATTTTCATGTAAAAATTGTGAAGTAAATGATTTAAATTGCTGAATAATTAACCCAAAAGATTGTCTCAAGAAGTTTCAAGTCTAAAACTCATGTGTTAGCAAATTCAAGTAGTACCTAAGATTCCTTCAAAAAATGTAAAGGATTTTATTAATTTTTCTTCATTCTTTCCTACTAACGTATCTGACAAATATGGACGGGTGGAGGGAAGCACTCTCTGAATGGTTTACAGGAATCACAAAAATAACAGCTCAATCACCATAGAAATTTTGAAAATTTCTGCTTTTTTGTCTCTGCCCGCACAGTCTTTGTGTGGAGAATACAGTTGTTAATTTGTAAATGGTTTGTGATATTTGATTGACCTCTGGGGTGGTCTGTAGACATTGTCCGTATTAGCAATCATAAATGTTTGGATAGAGATCTGTGTGGGTTTATGTTTAAAGCAGACAGGGCCATACTACGGCCTCAAGTAAAGATCTGGAATGTACTTGTCACATTTTGCATTCATAAATCAGCCAAAAAGGTTGCAAAACTTTCACCTTGAAGTTGGCACAACATGAGGAGAATAATAAATGGTCACATGACTACTTAGAAAGCCACCTGAAGCTCATCAACAACATCAGAAACCCACCCTTCAAAGGACAGCCCCATTGATCTCAGCAAAGAAGAAAAAGCAAAGAAAAACAAAAACAAAAACAAATCTTTCACTCCATCGTTTGCTGACTTCCTTTATAAAAAAAAAAAAATAGTAATAATTTGCCCAGTGACATGGTGGTAATATATTATGTCCTCAGTTTCCTTACAGGACTCTCCTTTAGCCCCTCAATCATTAGATCTCTGACTAGTGTGTGTTTCTTCCATGAATGAAAGATTTATCTTTTTGAATATGATTCTCTCCCCTTGTCATGAAGATACAGAATAGTGATTGATTATGAACTCTGGGATCTGGGTGGCTGGTTCTCTTTTTGTTGTAGTTCCCCAGTGCAGGGGGAGGTGGAAACAGTAAAATATGGAGACATTCACTTGGATTTTTCCACAGGAAGATGGTTATTATCACTAGCACTTTTTAATTGTTTGCCATGTGCTCAGCACTATGCATGTGTGTTATTTGAGCTTCATGATAATTCTATGAGGAGATGCACTATTATCCACATTTGGGAAAGGAGGAAACTGAAGCACAAAGGGGTGAAATACCCAAAGTCATCCACATGACAGAGCTAAGACTCAAACCAGGTCTATAGGATGCCACGCCACACCTGGGCTCTTGCCTGCCAAATTGTACTGATCTCAGTGAAGATGGGAGATATTCTCCTCCTAGAGAAGAGGAAAGGAAGAGAAGAAAGGAATGTAAGCCAAGCTGGATGCTCTCAAGGAGGTATCTGAGAAGGAGACTGGATCGTTGAGACCAGCACTCTTTACATGTCAGTAGAGATGATGCTCACTAGAGCTTTGGGAGGTTTCCTATAATTATATAACTTATCAATAGTTCACATTTGTTTAACCTTTTATCTATTACTCTACTGCATAGAGAAACCAAAAGGGAAATTTTAAATGTTTTTCAATTACAGTTGACATACAATATTATATTAGTTTCAGGTATAAAACACAGTGATTAGACATTTATGTAACTTATGAAGTGATCACCCTAATAAATTCAAAAGGGATTTTGTATTGTTTTGAAGGTAATAGGATGGGAGAAGGAAAGTAGGCTGCATTTTGCACTGGGATTTCATAAAGGGAAGGTGGGCCACGAGCCAGGGGCCTGCAGGTAAAGAAGGACTGGACCCCTCAGAAAGTCCTGAGAGAATAGGGAAGCCGTGTGGACTCTGCTTCCCCAGGATATAAGTCTGAGTCGAGTGGGTTTACAATAGAGCCTGTGTCTGACATATCAAGTTAACTTTGGTTGATTGGTTAATCTCCTTACCTAACTTGTTGATGTCTGAAATACCACTGTTAAGGCTTGGCATTTAGTTTAAGACTTTGCTTCCTATTAAAATGAATATGTGGCGGGTGGAGTAATAAGAGTTTAGGCCAGGAATAGTAAAAAGACTATCTGGTAAGCAGTCTGTCAGTAAACAGGAAGATCTAGGTTAAAATAAACCTGGGTACAAATGTTGACTCTGCTGCTTAACCAATTTCCAATTTGGTGAAGATTATTTAGTTTTTCAGGGCTCGATACTCTCAACTGTAGCTAGGATTCTATCCATACTTCATCATTTTACCATGAGAATCAAAGATCTAATATATTGAAATTGCCTGGTCTATCGTAGATGCTCTTATTGTTTGGGCAAGAGAAGAAATATGCATTAATTGAAAACTCTGCTATGTGCTGTATCCTCTCACAGAAGATTTTTTTCCTGTAATTTTCACAACATCTTGTTTTACCAGGAAGGATGAAGGATTAGAGAGGTTGAATAATTTGCCTAGGATCATATAGTTCATCAGTGGTAGAATCAAAATTCAAACCCATATTTTGACATTTAGTTGAGGGCTCCTTCCACGTTAGCATATTATCTCTCAAAAAAGGAAAAGGTCTATGCCATTGATCTTACCACACTACACCACTGAGGCAGCCATCTTTCCTACCTCAGTGGAGAAGAGATTCTACCTCAGAAAAGTCAGATGAATTCCCTTGTCATGCAGAGTAGATGATCTCTTGAGTTTCTCTTCATCTCACAAAACCTCTGCTCCATGCCAAGCAGGACTTTCGTATTGATTATGTTATTACAGGATAATAAGCAGATCCATGAAGCAAGCACCAGAACTAATTGGGCCTGGTCTGCTATAGATTCAAGTTTTCTGGCTGAACAACTTGTGAATTGAATTAAAGCAAAGATATGGGACATTTCTGGCTTCTTTGGGTCTCGGGCATTGGTGTGTTCTTTGAGATCCTTCTCTGGACATTCTGAGTCATCAACCAAATTGCTGAAATGCCCAGTACACATTGCAATGAACTTTTCTGCTGATACAAAGGGGAGAAAGGAAGGATGGGGAGCAATAATAAGGTAGAGAAGGAGGGAGAAGGAAATTAATATTCATTTGATGCCAACTATATGCTAGGTACTGCATTAGGTGCTTTATATTTTTTATTTTATGGTACCATCTGCAGCAACTTTTATTATAGCCTTTATACACAGTGAGCAAGTTAGAAATAGGTATTTCGAATTTAGCCTGTGCTCTTGTCAAATGAGTCCACTTTTGTCAAATACTTTATGAAATAGAGGATGGCATAGGGGCTCAGAATGATTTTTAGCTGCAATTCAGACAGGTTTGACAACCTGGAAAGCGAGGCTGGCTGGAGCCTTTTTATAATAAATCTGAGGAGCAACCCTGGCAGAGAACTAATGCTAAGTGAGTTGAGGGAACACAAGTCACATGAACACTGAGTAGCTAAGATTCGTTCCTCACGTCTTTCTTATTAAAAGAACCCATACACATATTGGTGGGAGTACCAGTATGTCTAGCTGAACATTTGAGTCCCTAGCTTTCCTTGAAGGTGGTAGTACACACATTACTGAGTTCTGCATAGACATTCAGGGAGCTTCCGCTTTCCAAATAAAAGGGAGGGATGGAGGTAGTACCACTCTTCTTTGTTCCATCTTCATTCTGCTCTAAATATGAATGTGATGTCTGATCTTATGACCATTTGGCAACAGTATGAAGGAAGAAGACCAAGCAGGACCAAGGGGTTGGGAGAAGAGATGGCCTGACATTACTGCTCTCCTCATCTGCACCAACAACCAACTACCTCCAGACTTTTGTTACATGACAATATTGCATCCCTGTTATTGGTTTTTCTCTCACCTAATGTCAAGCACATTATGAACTGATATACCCAGGAATAAAGCCTTCCTTCTGTGAGGAAGGAGGTTCTCATATAATATTGGTCTGATGCTCTGTCTTGTCTCCCTTTCCACACTGGACCATTGCCAAAGTACTGAGAAAAGTGGGAGGCCCGTGGACAAAGTAAAAATTAGCAGAGCTCCTTCCCTGCAAACACTGCACCCCTCTAACTATTTAACTCAAAAGAAGGAGAATGTGGCACGAGTTAGAGCTCTTTAGGTTCAAAGTGATAGAAAATGTACACAAACTGGTTTGAGCAAAATGAGGAACCAACTGGCTCACATAATTGTCAATTTAGGGTGTGGCAGGCTTCAGGCACACTGAAATCAGGGGCTCAAACTATGTCATCAGGCCTGGATTTGTCTGGATTTCTCTACTTTGCTCTACTTTTCTCTTTTTGGCATCGTTCTGGGAAAGATTTGTTCTTCATTGCAGCCTACTAGTTCCAGTCTTACATTCTCAAAACTCAAAATCTTGCAAACAGAAACATGCCTTTTCTGATCATGCCACAAAAAGTTGGGTTTCATTTGCCTGACTTGGGTCATGTCCCCACCTCTGGAACTGGGGCAGGAAGTGGGAGAATCTGGCCTACCCAAACTACATGGACTGATAATGGGCATGGAGTGCTTTCCCAAGGAAAATCTATTCCCAAAAGCATAAGGGAGTCTTGACAGGCAAAAGGAATGCTGTCACTACTGAGATGCTCTTCCCAGCCCTATTACTTGACATTAAAAAGGCTGAACCCCCAGGAAACCCCATAATTCAGCTATGGCGGGAACAGTGATGTGCCCTGAATATAGAAACACCAGAAAATTTAAGACAGATACTTCAGACAGCAGTGTGTCAGAAATAGAGCTTCCGGGGGAGCACATTTGGGACATTACCCAGGGATGTTACCACAGTCCGATGTCTTTTACCTGTAGAGTTTAAAGCCTGTGTTATTGTCTGTTATTGTCATTCATTTGTCCCCAAAGGCTAGTAAGAGCAATGAATTAGACCATCACCCAACGACTACTAAGTGCCTCCACCATGAATAGGGAAGTTAGTAGGTTAGGTAATTGTGAGGGAATCAAAGACTAAGACATACCAGCCCTCAAAATTTTACAGATATATTTATTTGAACATAATAAAAACACAAAGCAGAATATGCAGAGAACTGGTACTAGTTGTACAGATAAAGAAATATTAATGAAGGTTGAGCATGTCAAGGAAGAATTCACAAAGAAAAAATAAATATTTAAGTTATGAACAAAGATATTCCCTTGCTGTGAAAAGGACATCCTTTTTCAAATTAAGACTTTCTCTTGAAACTTCTACTTTTGCAATATTTTCTAGCCAGGAGTGCGAAGGCCATGTCTGACTTTCCCAAATTTATCTGTTCCTCAGGACTAAGTGGAGGGAAGACAGGTGGGAGTGGTCTAGGAGGACTCTACAGAATCAAAGCCACCACGGTGGGTGGGCTGAGATGGTCCCTCCCAGCAGGTACAAAAGGCAGAGGTCACTCAGTGAGCACACACAGAGCTAGTCCACAGGCTATTGCTCTCTCATCTGATTTGATCAAATAAACAGCAGCTGTGGGAGAGAGAGGTGGGCCTTGCTCACAGAGCACATGGAGTCAAAGAGAGGGGGCTTTGTTTTCTTAAGATAGAGGAGACACTAGCACGTTTCATTCTGAAGGAAAGGATTCACTTGAGAGGGAAGCATATGCACACAAGAGGGATAACTGATTAGAGCAGCATTCCCGAGGAAGTAACTCACTTGAAACAAAAAAAGCTGTTCAGGTTGGCCCAGCCAGGGAATCAGTGGTCAAGAGCATGAGTTCTGAGGTCAAACAGAGCTGGGCTCAAATCTCAGGTCACCACTTCTAAGCTGGATAACCACGGCTCCATTTCTTCATCCAAAAAATAAGAATGCTATACTTCCATCAGAAAGTTGTCTTAATGACTATGTGAAATAATGCATACAAAAAGCTTACCCTAATAGGGAAAGGTCTTATGTAAACCCTAAGAAATGTATATTGTGTCATACTCAGTAACAATGAAAAAGAATGAAGTAGAGCATTATATGTAAGAACAAAAAGATCCGCAAGGCCTACTGAATTTTATAAACAAGAAATAAAGTAAAACATAAAGTAGGATAACATTTACATCTAAAAATCCATATAACAGCAGTGGATTGAAAAACAATACACAGATAAATCTCTGAGTTCATCATGATATTAAAAGACATCTAATAAGATAAGAAAACTTTCAAGGATATTATGGCACCAACTCATTTTGAAAATAAGTAAATATAAGATAAAATCAAATATTTCTTCAATTT
>NW_006442484.1:13076972-13086274 GCF_000325575.1 Pteropus alecto
AAATTGTTGATGCGGGGCGTTTCTCAGAATATTCCAGCCAATAAAAGAGAAATAATGGAATTTGAATATCATCATTTGGCAACACACAATTAATTCATGTATCTGAGTTCTGAGTATGAATGGATGCCAATAGCACAAAGAGAAAAACAACCAGAAATTAGACACCTGCAGATGGGAGACACACCCCTCCTATGAAGGAGTCTTTTCAGAAAAACAAATCTGAATCTGATCACACCTATGGAGGCAATTATCAATTTACAGGAAAAACAAGGACAGAAGAACATAGTGAATAACACCAAAAGAATGCCAGTACTCAAATCCAGACTGAAAGACTCAAGTAGCCTGGTTTCTCAAAACAAAACAACAGCAGCAGCAGCAAAAACTATAATGGAGAAAAAAAGGAAGGAAACCTAAGGATTACAAGGGATTAAAAAAGTTGACACTTTGATATGTGTGGACCATATTTGGATCCTGATGCAAACAAACAAACTATTAAAAGAAATAATGAGATACTGGAGAAATTTTAATACTAACTGAATGTTTAAAATATTTAAGGAGTATTATTCATTTTTTAGGTGGCCTGTCTGAGGTTAGGGTCCCTGGGGACAGGCTCTGAGACAAGAATTCACCTGCCATTGCTTTATTAAGGAAGGCCCTCAGGAAAACCTGATAAGGGAGTTAAGAAAGGAAAATAGAGAAGGAGAAGAAATCAGGCAGGAGTGTAATTTGTGGTTAAGTCTTGGCCTCGGCTTGATTCTGTAGAGAGCTCTGGAGTAGATATTACACTATAGGCTGTTGCACTGTCATACAAGGGAGCTGGGCTTTCATAGCTGGACACCAGTCACTAGCTGTGGGAAGAGAGTGGGGTAGGAGGTACCTCCTGGCTCTTGGTGGGTCTGAGATGGCGACATATTCGACACCACCCCTTTCGTGCACATTCTTACCTTACTATTTCTTATTTTTATTTATTTATTTAATTATTTTATGGTGACATTGGTTAACAAAATCCAATAAGTTTCATCTGTACACTTTAACAGTAAGGCATATATATAGTTACACTGTGTATTCACCTCCCACAGTTAGATTTCTTTCTGTTATCACATATTTGACCCCCTCTATCCCAAATATCTCCCTCCTCCCCCAACCTCCTACTCTCTGGTAACCACTAGTCTATAGTCTATGTCCATGCGTCTCTTTTTTTGTCCTGTTAATTTGTTGCTTTTAGGTTTATATTCCACATACAAGTGATATCATGTGATTTTCAACTTTTTCTATCTGGATTATTTCACTTAGCATGATTATCTCGAGGTCCATCTATGTTGTCACAAATGGCAGGAGACCACACATTCTTACTTTAAACATGAAAAGGCCGGACAGCAATTTCCCCAAAGCCTATGGCTCTTTATGCAAATCAGCCCCTGAAGCAGGCCGGAGAGTCCCAAGCTCCCTGAAGCACTTATGCAAATATGTAGCTAAAAATGACATTTCTTTAAGCATTTTTAATGGCAATCTTTCTAACATGTATCCCATTATAGAACTAAGGTCAATGAAGAAAGTATACTGACTATAATTCAAACTTTTCTAAATGACTTAAGATGACCTAAAATATGTTCTACAGAACATAAATTCCAAAGAATGCTGTAGCAGCCACACAGAGAGGGTTCTCTGACAGAGTAAGTCTGAGAGAAGAGAACTCACTCAAAGTTAAGCAGGTATCTTTACTACAGGACTTCTTGGGGCCTTTAACACATTAATGAACAATATAGATCTCCCAAAGGCACGGATTTCCCAAACCAATAAAATACGTCAGCAATTATAAGATAAACATGTTTTTTTGTTTTTGCTTTTGTTTTTGTTTTTGCCCATTTTAACATCTCTGAAATCCAGATGCACCTTACAGTGGATCTTATGAAATAGGGATGAGTAACTATAAAACTAAGTTTTCAGTGTACAGCCCAGCTATTCATGCCCCAAGTCCAAGTCCATCCCAAGCAAGTTCGATGGGAACAGAAAGGGAACTGTGTGCCCACAGAAGGCCTACTATGTGCCTGGCATAGTGATAATTTTTCAAAATAGCTTCTACCAGACATAGAGGGCCTGATCTCGCGTCCTCACCATAAGGAATTTGAAATTTTATCTGATCTATCGGTGACAGACATGGGGTAAAAGTCTAAGCTCCATGCCTGCCTCAGTCCTGTGCACTGCCACCTGCCTAGATAACAAGCATCTCCCTCCCTGAAGCTCCTGCCAGAACAGACCCCTCAGTCTTTACTGACTGGCAGGCTTATACTGACAGCCCATCCATGAGACTCCAAGTGAGTATACATAATACCAAATTTTTTGGTGGTCTTGACCTCTGCTACCTCATTACTTGTTCCTTTTCCTTCGGGATAACTTTTGCCTTGCTTTATAATTCACTATTTTCATCTACTGTAGGCTGAGTCAGATAATCAAAGCTGCTAGAATAGAACATAAACTGTAAAGCAGTAAGTTCTGAATAAAGGTCCAAGGTCATGATGAGGGTTCTAGACTTGCCTGTGCCTCATAGTGAGGCCGCTGGGAAGGGGAAGGCTGGGATGGTGCAGCAGGGGATGGGAGAGCGATCTCACCTTCAGGCTAGACTCTAAGGGAGTAGCCATTAGCAGTCACCCCAAAGAGTGTCATGAAGTTGGTCTTGGTCAGGCAGATGCTCCTCTATGAGGAACTCCTGCCCAGGACGTAGGGCTCAGTGGTAAGATAATCCAGTGAGGAGGGAATTTCTGGGGTCTTCCGGGGAGGAGCAGCAGGTTCCATGTGATCAGGACCTCAGAGTCCACCCATAGTCAGAGGCCAAGATGGAGAGTGATCCTCCTTCAGGCTGGGGACAAGAACAGAGAACTGGACACTGTGGGGTGTTGGGGTCTAAATAGAAGAGACAGAGACTACATCCTGTGGTCTGGGCCAAACTCAGTGACAGTCGCACAAGATTCACATGAAGGCAGCTATTCCAAAGGCCTGCAGGATCCAGGCTAGTCCCATGGGAACCAGGCAATGAATCACATGACAGGAAATAATTGAGAGAGTGAAGGCAACTCCCACACTCACAACCAAGTTAGCCCAGTTTGAATTTTTAGAATACACTGTGCCAGACAAATACAACCCTTCGGGAGAGGAGGCAGATTCCAGATTTCTGAGGGGGGACAGATTCCAGATTGCACACCCCAGGTGGGCTCACGTGACAGGCGGTCTGACAGAAAACCTCAGTCACACAACAGAGAGCCACAGCCCTCACTCAGCTCCTTCTTTCTCACTTCCAGAGCGTTGGCTTTGTCCAAAATGCCATTCCAATGCTGACTTCAGTGACAAGGCATCAAGCCTGCTTAAAGGGACTCACCCTCTCCCTTGCTTAAAGCCTGACCTGAGCACAAGGACACCACAACTGCCCCCCTAAATGAGAAGGGTAATAATAACTGCAAGTCCCCATCACTTTCCGATCAGTCTCACATGGGATGTCAGGAGGCCAGCCCTGCGACTCTGATCTCACCTGAGCTTCTAGTTTCAAGTTTCTTCAGGAATCTTCTTCCTGAAGTGATACTGGAGCCGAAGTGACAAGGAGGGAGATAAGATGAGACAGACGTTTGATCAAGTCATTTGACCCTCATAGGACTGGCAGAACTCCCTTCAAAGAAACTTTGTATGAAATCTTCCTCTTTTATGCCCTTCTGCTCCACTGAAACACAGCAGCAGAAGTGTCCTCATCCACTCCTCCTCTCTCTGTGCAGCTAGGCACACAGGAGCGCCCTCTCCAGCATCCTCTACTTGAACTGTACAGAGACCCTTGACTTGTGGGCCCTCTTCCCTAATCTTCTTCCTGTATGGTTCTTACACTCCCATCCCCTTCAGGATTAGGAGCCAACTCCCCAGTGAGGACATACCCAGTACATAGGCAAACTGGGTCAGAATTCATCTATTTAGGTACACTGTGCTTACCCTGTGCCAGGCACTGGTCTAAGAACTTTACAAATACTTACACATTTAATTCTCATAATAACTCTATGAAGCAGGTGCTATTATTACTATTCCTATATTACAGATGAGGAAACTGAGGTACAAAGAGGTAAAGTGATTTACCCAAATTTCCCCAGAAGCCAAATCTTGCCTGCTGCAGGTCCTCATTAATTATTGATCAAATTGAAATCTTACTCTATGTGCGTGTGTGTGTGTGTGTGTGTTTTGAGAGAAAGAGAACTCACATGTGGGGTGCATATAACTGCTCCTACATTACTACAAGCAGAATTTAGGTTGTACATAGAAATGTTTTCATTAGAAAACAAAGTCCAAATGAATCCCCATATATCTTCTCGGGTTCTTGCCTCTTTAAAGACAGATCCCTAAGGCTTGAGTAGGGGTTTGCTTAAGGCAAAAGACAGACCAGGTGACATCTTGAAGACTCTCTAAAAAAGACGTATATTGAAAGCACACTGTGTGCCAAACACCAATCTGAGCACTTCCCTTCATTACTTCATTCAAACCCTTAACAATACAGTGATGCAAGTGTTTTTATTGCGCCCATTTTAGAGTTGAAGAAACATAGAAATTATGGTGACTTTCCTAGGGTTGTATGCACATGGTCTTTCTGACTGCAGACCCCAATGTTCTTAGCTTTTAATGTTAGATGGTGAGGTGGTAGAGAATAGTTTACCAGAAGTGAGAATAGGGGTTGTTTATTGCCCTTATTGGTAAATATATTAATGTACTTATCAAGTTGTCCAAGATGAAAAGTAATAATAATTCTTAACTGTTAAGGAGAGTTTGGGGAAATAGTTACTCAAATGCATTTTGGACAAGAGTAAGTTGGTACACATTTTTCTGGAGTGCAATTCAACAGAAAAGCCTTTAAATAGTGACTATGCTTTGATTCTGTAATCTCATTTCTAGGCATTTTGCCTAAGAATATAATTGGACAATTATACAGACATATGTGCAAAGCTGTTTATTATAGAAGTTCACTACAATAGCAAAAATCTGGGGAAATTAACCAACAATAGGCAATTGGTTGAACAATGTAAGGCACAGATACTTATGTATCCATGGAAAGTGCTACTGTGAGCCAATTTTCTTACAAGGAATAACAAATGTGATTTTATTTTTTAAGTTGAAATATGTAGGCTACAGACAAAAATTATTTTTTTCATGAAAACGTCTGGAAAACAACTCAACCAAAATTGTTAGGAATTGTTATTTCTGATGAGTGAGATTTTAAATATTTTCCCCTTGATTAGCTATATTTTCCCTATAAAATAATAATTGTGTGACTTTCTTAAAAGTGTGTATTTTAAAGGGAGGAGCATAAAAGAGGAAGTAACTGGCATGGTCTCAAGAAGCAAGCTGTCAGGCCTTGTGTCCTGAGTGCTACTAGGAAATCCCACAGCCCAAAGCAGCTAATTATCACCAAGACCAGTGTTGGCCTGGAAGGAAAGAGAGAGAGAGAGAGAGAGAGAGAGAGAGAGAGAGAGAGAGAGAGAGAGCGAGAGAGAGAGAGAAGCTTCTGGACCTGAATTTCAATCTCTTAGGAGGTATTTTAATAGTTATGAAGAATCCTAAGGGAAGGGAACATTTTGCTCGGTGGAGGGAGGGAGGGAGGAAGGAAGGAAGGAAGGAAAGAAGAAAGCAGCCCCACCTCAGCCTCTTGGGAGCTTTACACTCTTAGCAGCAGAGAATGTTCACCCCCTGGGATGCTGGAGGGTTAGACTCCTAGAACGCCGAGATCCCTAGGGACTCGCAGAGAAAAGGTCACTTCATATCTTGCTGGTGGAAATGCGAACTGTGACAGCCTTTTTGTAAAGCTATCTGGAAACACCTATCAGAATTAACTGCATATGTATCCCCCAGCCCAAAGGTTATACTCCTGGAATCTATTCCATAGAAATAAGAGCACCAGTTCAGGAAAATGTATCTCAGTGGGTCAAGTGCAGGACTTGAAGTGTACACTGTAGTCATTTTCCTAATTTCCAGATGTTCTTCATCCTGGAATAACTAATGAGGTGACAATAAAAAAAATTACAAAGCAGGAGTAGAGAGTGGGTTCCAAGCTGAAATTTAGGAAGGATGGCGCATTCAAGGAGCATGATTTAATCTCAGTCTAGGGGTAGGATAGCTCATGTTTTAAAACGTATCCCAGATTTTGTTTTAATCAGGTATTAAAAGAGTCACAGATAGTTATTTCCAACTGTCATGAAAAAAGAAGTTTTTATACCCATCATTCCCTAGAAACAGGAGTCACAGCATGCCATGCAGGACCATATAGGGGAGCAGCAGGGTCAGTCAGGAGACAGAAAGAGTGAAGAGAAAATGTGGGCAAGATCCCTCTTTATGGTTGCCATGGGAAGGAATGGATGAGGTAGGGTAAACAGCCTACAACTGGCCAGTTTGAATATTTTCGGTAGGCTTTGGAGGACAAAGTCTGTTCCCAGTTGTCCAGTACCTGGCTCTGATGTGATTAGAGTAGGGGACAGTGGCCCAAGTGTAAAAGCTTGGCAGAGGAGGTGGTGGAGTATGGGCCCTAGACTGGTTGGTTTGCAGATGAAAGGTCACTCCAAGATGGGTTGTTCACTGTTTCTAGAAATTGGCTAACCCTGGGAAGGGCAGTCTGTCCAGCAAGATATCTGATGTCAAAACATCAGAATAAGACCATATGCTTAATTACAGCTGACTAGGCCCTAGGCATCCAATTGTTCAGATTCTCCCACCAAGGTCCAGAGAAGTGAATGGGCAAAACAATCTAGCCACAGAGACAGAATCATGGCAGGCTCCCAATCCTGCAGGGGCTGACAATGCAAGCGGGGAGAAAACCAGAAGTGATGGCCTGCTGACTGCTGGAGTATCAACTTGCGCTTGAGAAACTCCAGGGACACACAGAGGAGACTCGGCCTGTCTATAGAGGACCTGACTTCTAGATTTAGGATTCTGACCTTATTTCAGGAGCCACATGCCAGGCAGAGGCCCCGTGTGACGTACTGCCATTTCCCCTCAGCGTTATATTTCTCTCTAGGTTATAGCCTGCAGATAGAAACTGGAGCCTGATGAGTAACTGAGGCCCCCAGGGGAATAAAGAAGACAGTGAAAGACAGTGATACTCTTCCTTCTCCTTGCAGCAAGTTCCAAGGACGTTGGTGGCCTTGGAGACTCAGCGGTAGGTGAGGAAACTAAGCATATTCTGAATAGGAAGTCTGATGTCTAATGATGCGTGCAGGTATGAGGAAGAAACAGGTCGTTGCTTCCACCCAATCTAGGTGGACCGTGCCTTCTGATGGGTGGCACTACCTCCCTCACAACAATTACTTCCTGAACAGTAGAAATTAATATTGCTCTTATTTAAAAATAAGAAAAACCAGATCAGAGAGATTATATCCGTTGTACTAGTCTGAGAATTTAATAAAGAGAAGGTTGTTTTCACCTCAGCCAAAAGCTGGATCCTACTTGAAAGTGCTTGTAATATTTGCATGGAGGTAGATATTGATCTGCCTCTGCTACGTGACTGACATTTGTGATGGTCAGGAAAAGAATGGGAATGGCCTTTTTGGGCCACCAATATTCTTCATTAATGGGTACAATAATCTCTTAACTGTGAGGGCTTGCATACTGTCCTCATCAGCCACCCAACCCAGTCAGCCAAATTGTCTGATTTAGCACAAAGTCCCTGAGAACAGCCCTGGGCATAGTCCGAGGCAACCCTTGGAGCCCCCTGGCCATGGGAAATCCCTTAATATCCCTGAGTTTTGCCTGAAAAGGCTGGATGTTCCCAGTTCAAACTGCCCACCCTACTCTCACTTAAGCAAATGTCTTATGTTTCCGGGTGGTCTTTGGCTGCCTAAGTTAATTTGTCTGTGCTGACATACCATTGTTTTCTTGCCCTTTCCTGCCCCGCTTCCTCCAGGACACTCTGCACTTGTGACTTGCTCATCAGAAGAGCTATCTTTCTCTATATGCCACTAATTCACACCTCTTACCCTAAAATGGCACAGATATGTAGCCCCTGACTGTTATTATCTATGAAATGTGCTAAGACCCACCAACCAGCCCTTTGTCTCTCCTCAAATGGGACAATGGGATGGAAAACAAAGTTCTTGATGATTAATAATAATGTATCCAGCCTGGGAGGCAGGGCCTGCCCTGAGGGACATGGTTCTCCTCTCTCTTTTGGACTACTACCTTTAAAATGGGTCTCACAGGGCTGCATTTCTCAGACTCCAAAGAATACAAATCCTGGGGATCTTGTTAACATGCAGATTCTGATGCAGTATTTCTGGGTTGAGGCCCCAAATAGTGCACATCTAACAAGCTCCCTGGCAATGTTCATGCTGCTGTTTCGTGGAGCACACTGAGTAGCAAGGGCATAGGGAACACATAGCTCTGAGCTTCAGACATGTGTATACACACAATGAGGCTTGTGAAGGCAGACAACCAAAGCCTAACAGAGACACTATAAAATGGTCTGTTTGTTTCTGAAGTGGACTACTTTAATGACCTCTAAGTTCTCCACTTGGCTTCAAGCTTTATCATTTTGATAACAGTTATAAACACATCCAAAAAGCCATCTTGCACCTACACTAAATTAAAACACATTCTATAGAAAGAAATAGAAACGCCCGAGGGAGGGAGACTTAGCTTTGGGCCACTGGGTAAATCCCTAGTGACTCACGGATGCAGGTGGAAGCACTGATTTTTGGATGTGGAAATTGAACCTGAAAAGGATCCAAAAATAAAGGCAGGCGGCTGGCATCACCTGACAGCTTGGGGAAGCCCAGAGTTTGGGGTAACACAAGCCCTGTCTTGTCTTCCTGTGGCTGGCTGCTCTCAGTTTGATGACAGGAAGGGCTACCGGTGAGGCACCACCTATATTTTTGCTAACAGCAATTTTAGAGGACAAACCTCAATGTAACTTGACCAAAAAAAAAAAAAAAAACGATTGTTTTAGATTTGGGTGCTTTTTTTCTTGGTTTTATTAATTTTTTTCTATTTTTGCTTCAAGAAGAGCAAGTATCACTTGAAGGTGATAGTTGTTCCTTGTCCTATGGCTTTTGTAGGCCCTAGACACGCTATTCCTCTGTATAGACTAAATATTTGGATAGCATCTTGATGAGATCACTGGAGAGATTTCACGAAGGGGTCCACATCCTGACAGAATGAAGTCAATTGTTTTGTTGTTTCTTTCCAACTTCTCAGCAGCCAGCCTCTCCCTTTTCAGAAGCCAGCCTCACCTGTAAAAAGTCTGTTCCCTTCCCTTTCACGTCATGCGTCAACTTGCTTCTTAGAGAGCTGCA
>NW_006442484.1:13086801-13098573 GCF_000325575.1 Pteropus alecto
CATTAACCCTTAGTGTCCTGAGTTGTAAAAGGGTGAGGTTTGTTACATGGATTAAATCTGTTAATGAGTGTAGAGCTCCTGGATGGAGTTGGCCTCAAAGTAGAATAACTTTTTATTTCTATCACTATCATTCATGATTTTATTATATTCTGTCTAAAATCTGATTATTATGATGTCTGCACCACCTCAAAAGGTAAGTTCTATCACTATATACGTAGGTCATTTTCTTTTTCTGCCCTAAACTTATATCTTTACACTATAAGGGACTTTCCTTCCACCTATATTCCAATCCCAATCTATGATTATAGTAAAGATAGATAATGGCTCAGTGGTGCCTAGAATGATATATTTTGAATTTATCCAGAGGTTGGAAGTAAAAACCACCCATGGACATTTTTTATTCTTGCATCATACCTTAGGGGCATAAATACCCTACTTGCCTCTTGGAGATCATATGGTTCTAGAAAGAACCTTTAGTGGTCCTGGAGCCATCCACTTAGATGCTCAGTGAGTTGGCTATTTATAGGAGTTTGAGCTTCCAGATGATGTATGGTAAGAGTAGAACAGTCATGAGGGGCCTAAAGACACAGTTTCCAGCTTTTGCCACTATCTGGCTCTATGACTTGGCCTCTGAGCCTTTTAAGTTGCCGTAGGCAGCTATGACCCTTCCTGTGCCTGCTCCAGGTCTGCCCCCACTCGAAGAGTTGCCAGCGTGACTATATAACTTGGAAACAATATACCAAGTTCAAAGATCACTACAGACTCACATGTCCCTCTAGTCATGATGGTAAACATCCCTCTCCCAAAAACACAACTATTTTTGTCAGTCACCTTTGCTTTTAGGGGTGAATATGTGACACGAATCTGGCCAATGAGAAACAAAAGGAAGTTAATAGGTGAAAGTGCTGGAAAGCACCATTAAAAGGAAGTTGATTCAGGTGACATGTTATTTTCACCCCTTGCCCATTCTCTTCTGCCAGATTTGCATTGCAAGTGGCTGGAGGATGGCAGCCATTTTGTGGCCATGAGACAAGAATGCACTAAGGATGATAGAGTAGAAAGGTAGTGGGAGCATGGGTCTCTGATGATGTCATGGAGCTGCCCTTCTAGTCCTGCTATTATTATATCCAGACTTCACATTATGTGAGAAAAATAAAACCCTTCATTAGAATAAGCCACTATTTTTAAATATGTGATATTTGCAGCTGAATGTAAGTCAGTAAGAGTGTTTGGCACTAAGTAGGGACTCAGTTTTTGTTTACCAGTTCTAAATCTACCCAGAGGAGTTTATGAGTTGTTTGGCTAACGCCTAAATTTTATTTCTTGGTTGCAGTTTCAACCTTGCAGTTCCTAAGTCTGAATTTTAACAATTGATTGAGATGAAGTATGTAAAAAGCTTGGCACAATACAGGGCACATAGCATTTAACGTTGTGCCATTAATGCTGTACCACATAGCATTTAATGCCATGAACGCATGATAAAATCTGGAGGTCTAAATCTGTGCAGTAAGGAGACATTATAAGATAGTCCTAGTGAAAATGTGTTTCTGAAATCCCAACTTATTGCAGTAGACCCTTGAACACCGCAGATTTGAACCACTAAGGTCCACTTATTACACCAATTTTTTTTTCAGTAAGTACCTGTACTGTTTATGATCTGCGATTGGGAGTCCACAGATGCAGAAAGCCAACTATATGCATTGATCTATGTAACTTTATATAAAGGACTTGAGCATCTATGGACTTTGGGATCCACAGGGCACCCTGCAACCAAGTTTTGGAGGAGTCAAAGTTATACATGAATTTTCAATTGCATGAGGGATCAGTGCCCTTGTTGTTCAAGAATTGACTATATAAGAGTTATGGGTTTACTTGACTATTTAAACTATAATACAAATAATAAACAGATTTATAAAAGTTTATGTATTATTAAATGCACACTAATATTTGAAAATGAAATTCAGAAAGTTATGTATTTATCTGGGAACTACACAGCCCCAACAAGGCAAATGCAGCCACATAGGAAGAAAAAGAGTTGGCTGTCATTTTGATAGAAAATCATGGGGCTCAGCTTAGACTCTGCCAATGCACTAAAGATGGCCCCCAGTAAGAGTGAAGCTGTCCACAGTGACTTTATACTCTAGCACATGTTTTTTGTTTTTGTTTTTCCCCCTCAGGAGTCCTTTTCTCAGTATGGGCTCAATGGCACATACTTCCAATAAAGGTCAGGTTTATCCACAGTGAAGACAAGCTGGAAAGGTGGATGCCAGGTTTGTGGAGTCCTTGGAGTGCTGAGGAATCCAAACACAGCTTACTGGTCAACAATGCCTCCCTCCTTGCCCCTGTTACTCTGTGTGGGTTGCTGCAGTGTTCGAATCTGTCAAACCAACCAGATCTGGCTACAGATATTGTTGTTTATGGTCCTTTACTTTGTTTTCAGAGGTGGTTGAAGAGGCCCTCTGATTTCTCCTCGATAAAGAGCTGCTTATAGAATGTGATGCTTCAGAGCTGTCACAGTGGTTGACACTGCTAGGACCAGAGGACAGTGTTGCACGTCTTTTAAGATCCAACTTGATCTTATGCCTGTGTTTCTTTGGGACACAGTAAACTATGTCCCAACTATGGATTCAAATGCTTTACTAGAACACAAAATAAATGGCAGAAAGAGAGGCTACAAAGGAATTAACAATCCTCTCTGTGGAATAAATTCAACTTAAGAGAGTGAGCATGGAGGGCTCATTGGCATAGAGGGTTTGCATTATAGGGCGCCAATTCTCATTGCTTAAGAATGTACAGAACAGTTTCTACTCCCTTTTTTTGAGTGAAACTATACATGAGCGCATTGGGGAAAATATGTAATAGTATGCTACAAAAGATTTTTTATACATACATGCATACATCCATCTTTTTGTTAGGTCAATAAGTTCAGAGAAAAATAACATAAAAAATTAATACCATGTATATTTCATTAAATGGAATATATATGTCCTGACTCCGAAAATTTATTCATTCCTTTGTTTTCCTAACAAATAAACACTATATACTTTCCTTCAGAGATGTTTGTTGAAATTTTGCCTTGTGCCAGGCCTGGTGTTAGAAACTAGAACTAAAAGATGAGTAAAACATAAAGGGTACCCTTAATGGGTAACAGTGTGTCATGGTGATTAAGAATCTGGAGCCAGACTGCCTTTGTGAATTAGCTCTGCCACTTATGAGATCTGTGCTCATGAGCCATTACAAAAACCTTTCTGTGACTTAATTTTCTCATCTGCAAAATGGCATAATACTAATACCTACCTCGCAGTTCGTTATGAAGATTAAATGAGGAGAGTAACAGCATCAACATGGCAAAATAAAGTTTTCTACGGCCTTCCCCACAAAGAACACTGATTTTGACAGTTATCCATGGATAAGAGGGTCTTTATGGAAGTCTGGAATTCCAGAAGAGAAGTTCCAGCACACTGTGATTCCTTCCATGGGGAAAAGTGAGAGCATGTCACTGAGCACTCGGCTTTTCAGCTGTGTGGGTCACTGTCAAAAAGGTGCATTTGTCCCTCATCCCACTCAGAATATCGAATGCTAAACTGTATGACTGGGCCTTGGTGGGCATTTGGGAGAACAGCAGCCAGGACTCAGAAAAAAAAAAAGCTATCGAACAGACACAGATCCTACTAACAATATCAGAGATTCCATTGAAAGGGCTGCCCATGAGCCACTGGGGACACCTCACCTGTGAATGTGCCCAACTGGCCCATGGGTACTCCCCCAACACTATGCACACCTCACCCACAAACCCCCCACCACGTGGCTTGCTCTTTGCACATGCCCTGGATGGTGGCAAGAATAATCCTGACTCTGTAAGACTGAGAGAAAGCACAAGAACCTGATAGTTTAGCATCTCCCTAGAGAAAACAAACAAAGGGAGGCTATCAATACCTGATCTGGCTTTGCAGCCATACAATCTTAAGAATTACCCCTCAAGAGGGACCAAGGAGTGTGGTGAAAGCATATCTATACAAAGCCTCGGAATCCATAACAGAGCTGAAGGAAGATGTTTCTCTCCTTAAGCCAGTCAGTAAAATTGGAAGAAGTGACTCCTTCAAATGCAAAGAGAGCAATGCAAAACTTCAAGGGATATGAAAAATCAAGGACAAAATTACCCACCAAAGAAACAATAAGTTTTCAGTACTGACTCCAAAGAAATAGAGATCTATAATTTGCCTGATAAAGAATTCAAAATAGTTGTTTTAAGGAAGCTAAATGAGCTATAAAAACAAACAAAAACAGAAAGACAATTTAACAAAATCAGAAAACAATATATGAACAAAATGAGAAGTTTAACAAAGAAATAGAAATCATAAAACAGAACTAAACAAATTCTGGATCTGAAGAACGCAATGAATAAAATTTTACTATAATTAAGTCCACATATGACAAACCCATAGTTATACTCAATGGTGAAAAGCTGAAAGTTTTTTTTCTAAGATCAGAAAAATGACAAAGATTAATGCTCTCGCCATTTTTATTTAACATAGTATTGGAAGTCCTGGCCAGAGAAATTAGGCAAGAAAAGAAAATAAAGTCATCCAAATTGTAAAGGAAGATGTAAAACTGTCACTATTTGTGGATAATATGATTTTATATATAGAAAACCCTAAAGACTTCACCAAAAACTTATTAGGACTAATAAACGAATGCAGTAAAGTTGCAGAATACAAAATCGATATATAAAAATCTGTGTTTCTATACACTAACAAAAAACTATCAGAAAAAGAAATTAAGAAAAACAAATCCCACTTACGACTGCATCAAAAATAATAAAATAGCTAGGAACAAATCTAACCAAGGAGGTTATAAGACATTGATGAAAGAAATTAAAGAAGATACAAATAAATGAAAAGATATTCTATGCTCATGGATTAGAAGAATTAATATTGTTAAATATCCATACTACCCAAAAAAATCTACAGATTCAATACAATCCATATCAAAATTCCAACAGCATTTTTCACAGAAATATAACAAACAATCCTAAAATTTGTATGGAACCACAAAAGACTTCAAACAGCCAAAGCAATCTTGAGGAAGGAGAATCAAGCTCGAGGCATAACACTCTTTGATTGCAAACTATATTATAAAGCCAAAAACAGTTACTCAAAAAATTAAAAATAGAATTCAGTAGAAATGCTGAATCAATTCTACTTCTGGTTATATATTCGAAAGAATTGAAACCACTGTCTCAAAGAGATATCGGTACCCCATATTCACTGCAGCATTAATTACAATAACTGAAACATAGAAATAAGTGACTGACAACAGATAAATAGGTAAGGAAGATGTGGTACACACACACGCACACACACACACACACACACAATGGAATATTTGACTATGAGAAAGAAGGAAACTCTGCTTTTTGCAACAACATGGATGCACCTTGAGGGCATTATGCCAGGTGAAATAAGTGACAGAGAAAGACGAATTCTGAATAATCTCATTTATGAGGAATCTAAGAAAGCTGAACTCATAGAAATATAGATTGGGGTTTGATAAGAGCTGGGGGGGGTAGGAAAAATGGGAAGAAGTATGTCAAAGGGCATAAACTTTAAGTTAGCAATTGAGTAAGTTTAGGGATCCAAACGTGCAGCGTGGTGACTATAGCTAATACTGTATGGTATACACAAAGGTTGCTAAGAGAAAAATCTTAAAAATTCTCATCAAAAAAAGGTAATTATGTGAGGTTATGGAGGTTTTAAGTAACCTTATTTTGGCAATTATTTTGCAATATATGGTGTATCGAATCATCATGCTATACATTTAAACTTACAGAATGTTATATGTTGATTATATCTAAAAGTTGGAAAAAAACAATAACAAGAAACAAAGATGAGAGGAGTTAGTATCCCTTAAGCACTCAGAAGAGTTAAGATGTACTTAGTGTTCTTAAATAAGTAAAACAAAAAGGCATATGGTTCGCAGGCAAAAACAGACATGTGAACAGCTAATTCAAGTAATGTTAAAAATGCTGTAATTGAGATATGTCCTGCCCTAATGGGGAGGTCAGGAAAGCTTTCTCAGAAAAGATGGGGAAGACGCTCCTGAAACTGAATCTACAGCCTGAGGAGTCCTCCAGGGAGACAAGGCAGGACGCAGGGGCCCTGTAATATCCAGGCATCTAAGTTGCCCTGGCTAGTTAGTCTGCTGTCTCCCCTTCTCTTAGGTCCTCCCAGACCACATGGAAAGAAATAAGCCCCAAAGCAAGAAGTGACTTTGGCTGGACTTTAAAATAAAGTGCTCAGAAGCTTTGCTTTCAAAACCTTAGTCCTTATTCGTCAGAGTCCTTGGACAATTGCGTTTTGAACTGCTAACTGCTATCACGTTTCACAGGTAACCAGTATGATCAGGCCAGCGTCAGTCAGGAGTGTGCTGCACTGGTGATTCCTCCATGGCAACATCACAACAGTTGTGTTTTCTCTATGTCTTGAGGGTCCCTCACTGGAGGGAGGAAGAGAAGGGCAGCATCTGCAGCAGGTGGAAGAAAGGGAGTCCTCGGTGAATCCCAGCCTTTCTTGGCTGTCTCTAACGGCGCTTCCTCCCAAAGAATGCAAGTATGGGTCAGAAGGGACCTGAAACCTCACCTCTCATGTCATCCTCTTAGACTGTGTGAAGAGAAATTTCAAGAACAAGCAGCAAAAGCAGGATCTCCCTCATGACATGCATATTGTGAAGCCTCACAGGTAAGAGGACTACAGCTTTCTTCCTTTAAGATTGAATTTTCAAACAAGAACTCTTGTGGGCAACCTCCATTCCATTCCCTACTCCTGGTCTGACTCTTCCACCTACCACCTTTTCCTCTTATGCCATGTGGCTTCTTCTGTAACAATCCCTACACCAATTAATTGATGTCCCAAAGGAGATATAGGGACAAGGATGGGTAAGTAAAAAAAAATAAAGCCTGATCATCATTGCTTGGCTTCATCTCTGAAAGACTAATTCTCAGAGCTCAATAGCTGACATTCATCAGAAAGAAATGACGCCACGTGAATTATGGTGTATTCATCTGGAATTCAGTAATTATCTAGCTACAAGTTGGTACCTGCTGACTGTACTTATGGAGCATTTTACCTCAGGCACCACGGTTTTACAGAATTCCCACACACCCACAAGTAGAGGGTTTGTTTTGTAGCCAACCTCATTCACAGAGTTCCTCATATATGTGCACAATGCTAACTCAGTTACTATAGCAGTAGGACTCTCCGTGTAGCCCTAGGATATCCACTCCTTTTATTGTTTAACCAAGCCAAAGGATCATAGAAAAAGAGGCACCTGAAGCCCCTTTTCCCTCCGCCAGGTTCTGGAAGTTAGAAAACAATCCCAAGCACAGCTGGTGCCCATTCTGCCCATTAGAATTTGTCTCATTATACACCTTGCCAGTTATAATCCCTAGTCCTGTGGTTCTCAAGATGTAGTCCCCAGACCAGCAACATCTGCTCCAACTGGGTGAAACTTCACAGAAATACAGATCCATGGGCCCCACCCCAGACCTAGTAAATTAGAAACTCTGAGTTAGGGCCCAGAAATCTCTATTTTAATAAATCCACCAGGTGATTCTAAAATGCATGCTCAAGTTTGAGAACCACTATTCTAGACTTTGTTGTAAAGGACCAAATCATATAAATGTTAGGCTTTGCCTGCCATATGTTCCTGTCACAACTACTCAACTCTGCTATTGTACTGTGAAAACAGCCATAAGCATTATGTAAGATGAATGAGCTTGACTGTGCTTTAAAGAAACTTTATTTACAAAAACAAGCAGGAGGCCAGATTCGCTCCCAGAGAGGTAGTTTGCCAACCCCTGAGAATTTTGCACAATATTTCTTTTCATAAGTCAGAATTTTGATTTCAGCCATGTGTCTGATCCTGGCTTCTACAAAAGTTTATATCATTTGTGGGGGTTTTTAGAAATTATATTTACCCACAATAAAAAAGAAAAACTATACAGAAAAGTACAAAGCATTATATCTTTTCCAAAGGCCCGGGAAGTATGCAATAGCCTCATTTCACAACGAGGAAACAGGTACAGATAGGACACAACCCGAGCCTGCCATGATATACAATTCACATAACATTCCTTGAACACAGAAGGCCCCATTTCCATAAAACAAAGCAGAAACCGTGTCTACTGGAGTTGTGGAACAGGGCATATAATTAGATTCAAACGCAGTACTGATCCCAACTGAGCTTGCACTATGCTGCCACCTACTTGGGACCACACAAACTAGAAACAATAAAAATGGACAATGATTTCTTTTCAAAGTAGTTAATTATTGGCTCATGTGTATCTCTAGAGTTATCAATAAGGGATCCATTTGGAGATCCTATTCTGTTTACAGAGTTTTGGTCCTTTTTCCCCACCTTGAGTTCAGTATGAATGTTTTTCAACAGGGTGGGGATAGTTTTGGTCTGACCAGGATGGCAGTAGATCTCATTTTGAAGAGTTTTGACAATTTGATTCCTCCAAAATGGGCCAGGTGGAGGCTCCAGGCCCGGAACATAATTATAGAGAAAATTATAAACTGAGGTACCTGGGCTCCTATACTAAAGGCGCAAGTGGGGTGCCATGTATAAACAAATAATGATGAAAAAGTATGAAAAGACTTGCAGTGTTTTTTGTATTCACTGATTTTTGTATCCAGATGAGCAAGGTTCTTACAGTCACAAACAGCTCCCAAACATCAGTGGCTTAATGCAACAAAAAATTGGGGGTGATGCAAATTCTTCTTTAAGGCAGCTTTCCTCACGTTGCCACTCATGGGTCTAGGTTGCCTTAATCTTTTCAGGTAAGCCCCTGAAACAAAACCTCCTGCAAGATCATAAGCCCTAGGAAAGACAGACAGAGATAGATGCGCGGGCTTTCCATTGCTTCTGCTCACAAACAACCCAGAACTAGGCACCGGGTCCTGCCCAATTGCAAGAGACCTGTCTTCCAGATGCCTGGACGGGGAGGGGAACTAGATGTGATAATATGAATTGGAATTTATAATGTCCGCTGCTTCATGTGGTATATCTTGCCACAACACCAAAGGAAGATTAGCTAATACAAAAGCCAACCAAAGCTTAGAGGAAGACTGAACACAAGTGTTTTTTAATAGCCCTGACACATCATGGAATATAATAAACAATGTCATTTCCTAACACCTGTTAAACACAGCTTCCCGATGTCATGGTTCTCAGCACAGGCCTATTCAGGTTTTACTGTCATTGCCTCTACACTTTGCTGGAGTCAGATTGCGGTTGGATAGACAGAAAGGGTGAAAGAGGGCAGACAGTGAATTAACACCACAAAAAAACAAACACAAATGGAAACAAAGATCAGATAAGCAGAGAAGTGGCTACTGAGACTGTCTTCTCCACTCCCCTTGGCTTTATCCCTTCAGACAGGACATATTTACCCTCTAGAGTCTCTTACTTTATCCCACTTCAATTTCTCAGGCTGAGAGATGATATCGAGTAAAATCCTGAAAGATAAGAGTCCCAAGACTCCTCGTCTGTGCTTAGCCTCTGCCTGCTCACTCCTTATCTGTCCAGTACATGGTTCTTCCACTAATAAATACCATTACCTGATCACCTATCATGTGCCAGGTGTGATCATAGTAGCTATATATGTACTACCTTACTTAATACCACAACAGGCCTATGAAGGAGATACTATTGTACCCAATTTGCAGATTAGAAAACTGAGAATGAGCTAGGTTAAGTAATTCCTATAGGTTACAAATGGCAAAACTGGCACCTACATTCAGGCTTGATGACTCTGAAAGCAGACCATGCTACCTCTGTTGTGCTATGTTGTTCCTAATCATTGCTTTTGTTTTCATTTATCAAACATTCAGAAAGTGCCAACAATGTGTCCTGCACTTTCTCAAGGATAAACAATGCAGAGAGATATACCCTCTACTTGCCACAAAGATATGCACACAATCTCGACGGTGAAAGATGTAATTTACCTGGAGAGGATGGAGAAGACTTCAGAGAGGAGGTAACATTAACTGACTGAGGAAGAAAGCTTGGTAGCTTGGGGGTAGGGTAAGTGAGAAAATTTTAACTAGGGGCCATTTTGTACCTTTCGAACATCAGGATCCCTACGGGACAATGTGGAGTTGGTGGATGACAGTTCCCTAGTGAGGGGACACCACCACACCGCACTTTGAGCAGCCCTTGGTTTCATGCCAGCATATCCAGGTGTTGAGACCTCGGTCAGGATTAACTCTTCACATGAGCACACAGAATTAGGATGCAACCAAGGCTGCTGAGAAAAGATTAAAACAGGTGCTGGGACACAGGCCAGGAGTCTTTCCAATCTCCCAGGTGAAATTCATCTGTTAGAGTTTTCCCCTCAAGTAGAGGAAAGCAGGCTCTAGAGGAATAATGTAGTGCAGTGATCTCAAGGTATGGTACCCAGACCAGCAGCAGCACCTTGAAATTTGAAGGAAATGCAAATTCTTAGGCATCTTGCCAGACCTACTGAATCAGAAACTCTGTTCAGTTTTTAATCAGTGGAGAAATTCTACTCTTGAAATTCTATTTCTCTTCCCAAAAGATGGTTGGGAACTTGAGAAGCCTACTAGGGTTAGTCATGCAACACTTGTATGAGGTTATACCCCCACCCCATTCTCCAGGACCAGCCTGGGCCACCTCTTGAGAATCACAAATTCTCAGTGCCTTCAGGGAGGCCTTCACATTGCATAGAACAAATTGAGAGAGAGCAAAAGAACTGTTGGATGTATTGACATGCGGAGTAATGGGTTGGTTGTTCAAGGGCAAAGCTGTGAGCACTGGATCTTGAAAGGAGAGGGAGAGAGAAGGGGGTCTTGGAACAGAGACTAGAAGACCACTTGTGAACAATGCCACAAAAGCACGTCATGCTCTGAGCATTGTCCTAGATGCAAAGAGGAGAAGCAGATGAAAATATAGGAACTCACCCCCACACAAGCGAGTGGTTACACAACAGAGCACTTCGATTTAGCACGCTGTTTACTGAGCGCCTACTCTGTGCCAGTCACCGTGAAAGCAAAGAGACAATACAGAGGAATGGTAGGAATTTGGAGCCTGCAACCAGAGTGCCTGGATTTGAATCCCTACTTGGGGTGATGCTCAGCCTGTGGTACCCGTATAGCCAGGACAGCTTTGTGTACAGGTAGCATCTGTTTGAGTAGTCACAGCTTTGCCTTTGGTTGGCCAGTGCCTGGTACCTTGTAGTTGTTACATCTTTTGACTATCGCGCATGTTGTCACAAAGTGAAGTTAACAAATTATTAAGCCTCTCCACACCTCTACTTTCTTATCTGTGAAATGGGAACAATAACAATACCCACCTCAAGTGCTATGAAGATTATATGAGTTAATATAAGGACTATGCTCAGAATGATGCCTGGTGCATAATAAGTTCTTAATAAATATTAGCTATGATAATTTTTCTCTCCCAAAGTATGAATGGTGCCTGAGCAAAGGCCAGCTTCCCAGAGTTAAGATGTCCAACCAAGTGGCCTGAGCTGCTAAAGTCATTGCTTCCCACAGTGACTTAATTCCAGGGCTTGACACTCACCATCCTCTCAGAGCAGCAGGAAGCAGCTGGATGGCTATAGCTAGTAGGGTGGGAACAATGACACCATTGCATGTCTCTGGCCAAAACAAAGCCATTTCACACACAGACGACCTTGTTTTCCTCCAGAACGTGCAGATATTCTGGCACAAGTGCTGGGACAGGCCCTTG
>NW_006442484.1:13098602-13102747 GCF_000325575.1 Pteropus alecto
CTCTTATTTTAGATAAACAAGATAATTGAACTTGGCCTAAATGAGAACTGGTAATACTCTTTTTTTCTTTTTTGTCTAATCCTTCAAAGTCAAATGATTCAAGTCTAAATGTCTCATGGAGAGTGTCTGGAAGATTTCTAGGTGGCCTTAACCTCAAACTAGACCATTAGAAACTGAAGACCGGTGAGTATGGGTTGTCCATGAGACTCATGAACAACTCTGGTGGGAAAAATGGCATGAAACCATTGCTCTAGATATGTACAACCCTTCCTATTCACTGACCAGTTGGAGCCCTCTTTCAGCAAACTACTTCCACAAACACTCACCCACCACAAATCTTCTTGAAGATACCCACGTGTACAGACACCCACACACATCAACAACTATGTTTGACAAGAAACAGAATGACTCATCTCAGCAAAGATTGCAGACCCCTGATCATTCAGCTATCACCACCACCCCTTTCAGCAAAAACCATTAAAAATTGGTTCTACTTACATCTTCATACCTTCTAGACACAAAAGAGAGTGAGTCGCATATTTCTGCCTCCAAAATAGGCATTTGGCAATGTGGCAGAATGAAATATTTTTGAAAATTTAAAAGAACTACATCTCTATAGAGACGATAAACTTTGCTAAAATGAAAAAAGAAATCGATGTAGTAACTTACAGCTTTCCAAACAGACCTGGGCAAGAAGACATCTCTTGCACCATGGAGAAACAGAGTGATAAAAAAAACCTATATCATGCCACAGGTGCAAATGTGCAAATATATTCCATTTATTTTGAGGCTCCAAACTGTCACATTAAGCTCCATATCCTTACAAAAATGAATGAATGAATGAATGAATGAATAAATAAATAAATAAATAAAACTTTTCCATCATGAAAAGTCATGAAATTGGCTGAAAGTCACCAAAATATTTTTATCATGTAACACTCTTCTATATTTAGGCCCAATAGGCGCTATCACAATTTTGTTAGTCAGACAATGATTTCACGAGAGGTGTCTAATATGCATGTTTTCATATTTGTGTTTATGCACTGGAGGCGAGGAGGGAAGGACCCAAACAGTGATATAGCACAGCGCCCCCCCAAGAGCAGTCTAATCATCATCCCAGTTGTAGTGCATGATGATAACATGAGAACTAGGAGAATGGTCAAGGACCATCAATTCTTCCTTCCAAATATGTCTAACACTTTTTTGGTCTTCTGATACTACTGCCTAGAACCCTAATACAACTCACCATTATCTATTCCTCCTGTCCTGTCCAGCCTTTAGGCTTTCCCCTTTGGTTCCCTTGAATGGACCTTGGCCAAATTAATTTTCCTAAATGAGACATGGGCAGACCAGGAGTAGCTGCCAAGCTTCTCAGCCACAGGGAACCACCTGCACACTCTGACCCTGCTGCCCCTCAGCCACAACAACCATCGCTCCCTAGGCTAATCTGCCAGTACAGCCAGAACAGCTTCGACATTACCCCCTCTGTCCACCTTATTCCACCTGAGAATCCCTTAACCCACTTCCTCGCCTTTTCCAAGTGCTTCAAAATCTAAGTCAAATGTTATCATTTCCACAAGATTTTGCTTGGCTCTTCTAGTCTGAAGGGTTCTCTTTCCAAAATTTTAATAGCAATCAAATTTGCCATGGCTCTATTTGCAACCATGTGAAGAAAAAATATGGCAAGAGAATAAAGCCACTCTGCAGAGAGAAGCTGAGATAGACACGTTTTGTATATAAGTATAAGAATCTTTCGATTCTTTCTGAAATTAGGCGATGGGTAAGTAAATCAATTTTTATATAATTCTCCAATCAGAATGGCCAAAATAAAATCTAAAAAAAAAAGAATTTTTAAAAAAAGACAAAACCAATGTTGGCAAGAGTATTAAGTAAATGAAACTCTCATGTTATGCTAGTAAGAGTGTAAATTGTTCGATAATTTTGGGAAAACACCAGTAACTACTACAGTTTAGCATAAGCTTACTTCATGAGCCAGCAATTTCAACAAAACAAGTGCACATATGCAGCAGGAGAGATACTCTGGAATGTTCGCAGCTGCACTAATTGTAATAGCCAAATACTAGCAATAAGCCAAATGTTCATTAACTGTAGAAGGAATAAATAACTTAAATGGATAAATACAATTACTTCAAATATAGCAGTGTAAATGAATGATTCAGCTGCATACAACAACATAGATAAATCTCACAAAGATAATCGAATGACAGAAGCCAATCACAAAAGAAATGGGGTAATGGTTAGAAAGGAACACAAAGATGTTTCTGAGATGTTGGTATTGTTGTTAGTTGATCTAGAGGCTGGTTACGTGAATGTTAATTTTGTGAAAATCAATCAAGCTGTGTACTTTTGATAAGTACAATTTCTCTTATACGTTATACATAAATTACCTTTAAGGTGTGTTTATGTGTGTATGTGTGTCTATGTATGAGAGAGAGAGAGAGAGAGAGAGAGAGAGAGAGAGAGAGAGAGAGAGAGAGAGAGAGAGAGAGAGAGAGAGAGAGAGAGAGAGAGAGAGAGAGAGAGAGAGAGAGAGAGAGAGAGAGAGAGAGAGAGAGAGAGAGAGAAAGAGAGAGAGACAGAGACAGAGAGAGAGAGACAGAGAGACAGAGAGAGACAGAGAGAGATTGAGAGAGATTCCCAACTGGAGAACAGGCAGAGAAGAAAATTGACCAGAAACCATAAATAATATCCACAGCATGGGAGGCTGGCTTCATGGGTATGAGAGCTGTGCAGCTGCACACAGCCCTGCACTGATAGGGTCCCAAATGTGAATCAATGCTCTGTTGTCACTGTCTTATAATTCTCAATGATTTTTAAACCTACATTTATCCTTTTCTCTGGACCCTGTGAATCACATAGCTAATCCTGAGTACAGGGTATTGCCAGCCCACAGTATCTAGAATCCAAAATGCTTCCAGTAGAACCAAGAGCAGGCCACTAAATTGAGTAGACTCAACCTCAGAAAGACTTTTGGATGCCTTTTCAAGGAAACTAGAACCACATCTTCCTTCCTCACCACAGAGTCCGGAGAAGCCAGTCGACTTCAAAGCTCATAGTAGGGCAACAAGGCATTGGGGAGGGGAGGAGTGGAGAGAGCTTCTGCCTGCTGAGTCCTGAGTCAGCTCCTGAATGAATCAGGAAAACCACTTGGTGCAGCCAGGTACTCAAGGAGACTGTTTCCCCACTCTGCTGGTTACCATGTGCCTACCTCAACAACCTCTTCTCTCTTAGGGAATGAGCTGCCCTTGGGGAACAGGTGATGTCTAGTACTACTCCAAATGAGGGCCTTTCTAAATGTTGGCGGGTGGTGACAGAGGAGTGTGCCTAATTCTGGGGGCACTAACAGACATAAAGCCATGCCCTCCATCCTGGCTTTACTGGTAGTAATGGTGACATTTGGCTTCTACTTGCTTCCCGTTTGTTCTTAGTTCTCAAATCATTTAGCACTTGGGCAGGGAAAGGGGAGCTGATCAGGTTTCCGACCTACTAGAAAAATCTGTGTTTTGTTTTCTCTTTAAAAATGACAAGCCAACTCTGTCTAAGAGCCACCAACAAAGTGGTGGCTACATCCACAAAATGAAAGCCAGCCTCCAAGCTAACCTCTGCGTGGTCAGCATCTAGGCAGGAGGCCATGCATCCCAGATAAAACAACCTTCTCCTCCCTCCAAACACTAATGAAGCTTCTGCTCCCTCTTCTCCCTCCCCACTCCCACTGCTGGATGCCTTTGGAGAGAGGAACCCAGCTTGCCTGTCACTGGGGCAATGAGGTCGCCAAGGTCACCAACTCTCCTTCAATCTTGGGAGTCCAACTAGGTGGGCTCCTCACCCTGAAAATCATTTTCTGCTGAATTAAATCCAATTCACACCCTGGATCGAGCAGTTGATAACACACCCTGACCATTGCCTCTATTTTCTGCCTGAATTTTACTCTGCTGAAGGTCCAGGAGATTTTCCAGGATTATTTCACATGAAAGGAAGACTGCTCTGGTTTTCAACTGAGAATAGATAAGATTCCCAGGGTATACCTCAGTCAAACAACTGCTCCTGCTGACTCCAGGAAACCAGGCTGTGGCTGCACTCAATTTCAATTAGCCCCAAGGAAACCTTTTCTTCTCATGTGACAG
>NW_006442484.1:13102768-13103333 GCF_000325575.1 Pteropus alecto
TGCTATCAACCTACAGAATTTCAAATGTGAGCCATGCTTTTTTGTGACTCACTCATCTTTGGGCACCTGTCCCTCAGTGACTCATTCTATCCATAGGATCTTTCGCCTGAATAACTTCATATCACCTTGCATTCATTTATTCATTCATTTATTCATTAGCTGCTTATTCATTCAGCAACACAGCATTAAGTAGACATTCATTCCCCCTGCCCTACTATTCCTCCAAAGAATTTTCTTTCTTTTTTTTTAATTTAAAAAAAAATTTTTTTATGGTGACATTGGTTAACAAAATCCAATAAGTTTCAGGTGTACAATTTGACAGGAAGACATATATATACATATATCCATATATGTATATATACTGCATCGTGTGTTCCCCTCCTATAGTTAGATTTCTTTCTGTCACCACAAATTTGACCCCTTTTGCCCCATCTACCTCTCCCCATCCTCTGGTAACCACTAGTCTATTGTTCATGTCCATGAGTCTCTGTTTGTTTGTCCTGTTTATTTGTTGCTTTAGGTTTATATCCCACATATAAGTGATATCATGTGATTTTCAACTTTT
>NW_006442484.1:13104345-13116029 GCF_000325575.1 Pteropus alecto
CTATCACCACACACCAAAATTAACTCAAAATGGATTAAGGACCTGAATAGAAGACCTGAAACAAGAAAAAAACATAGGAACTAAATTCAAGGACCTTGGACTTAAAGAGGATTTTATGAATTTGACCCCAAAGGCAAGAGAAGTAAAAGCAAAAATTAATGAATGGACTACATCAAACAAAGAATTTTCTTTATATTCTTCGATGTCTTGTTTACAGTGCCTCTCCCAAAAAGTCTTCCTTGATTAAGTCCATCCAACTCCAATCATACCCCTTTGATCTAATCAATTTCTTCTCAGTAGTAACTGCTTAGTCTGCTTAGTACTATACTAACCCCCAGGGTTACACACGCACGCACACACACACACACACACACACACACACACACACACACACATCTTAAGCTTTAATTAAGTCCAGTGATTTTCAGATGGAGTGGAGGATTGGCAATGAATTAGAGTCTAAAGGGACAATACTTAAGGGTCCTTTGTAATTTACAAAAAAGCATATTCAATGTCACATTCTATTTCAAATGATGAATATTTGTATTGATGTTTGTAATAGAAGTTATATGCAGTATAGATTGGTAAAATATCCCTGACCTGGGGGGAATACAAAGAAAATATAGTGATTCTCAATGGAACTTGTTCTGTAGGGATGACTCGACCCTGAGCTGGAGGAAGACAAGATTTTCCTGTCAGTCTGCCTAGATTAATCTCTGCCCCTAGAACGAGACCTATGTTTCACAAGTCCAAATTCTTTGTCCAAATTCTTTCCCTTCATGGAATGCCCTTCCCTCACCTCTGTGAAATCACACTTGTTTTCAATTGCAAGTATCACTTTATACTTAAGACCTTCCTGGTTCTACCAACTCTAAGTGGACTTCTTCTAAATGCCCAATAAGATGGTTCAACCATAGCACTAATTGCACCGTGGCAAATATTAACACATTTTTATTTATCCACTCTCCTGACAGTAAGCTCCCTGAGGATAGGAACCGTATACAACAATTATAGCCTTCACTCTAGAACACTAAGATGCATCAAAGATCACTTCATTCTTTCTCTAAGCCAAATCATATTGGTTCTAAGCCCTATCAGCTAGCTGGGGAAACACTGGTTTTCAGCCACTAGTGGGCTCCCTACTCATACTTGCCTTCCCATCACCACCATGAGACTATACAATATTAGATTTACAGGGAACCAGGTAATGTGGACAGGAGTCTCCTCCCTTGAGTAGGGTGGTGTCAACTTTGGTGCTCACTGTCCAAGCCCACATGTCCAAGTTGAAGCAGGTAGTTCTATCACCTCATACCCATCTCCAAAGTGCACTCTAAAGCTTCTTTCACTATCTTAAGCTTCCCCGCCTTACCATCAGGACAGATCTTTATCTTTTCTGAACCCCATCTCTTTACCCCCAATTTTGTGTTGACTTTATTCTAGCATCTGCCCCTGCATCATTTTGTGCACATTTACCCCTCCAGTTAGCCCCAACTCCAGTCTTCAAAGGAAGAAATCATCTCAGTCACATTTGCATCTCCTACTTATAGTTAATACAATGCCTCAAATACTAAGATATTAAATGAACAATTAATCATCTTCTATTTTTTCCTCTTTAATCCCGAGAGATACTTTCTGGGACATAGCACCCATCCTATAGAGCTCAGCCCAAATATTTCTTCACCAGAGAAGCTGTCACCTGTCAACACTATCATAGTACCCAGTAAATTACCTGTTGTCACAGCCATTTGTGTCATTATGTAATCATGTTTGTCTATACCATTAGAATACAAGCTCCATCTATTTTTGCTTACTCTTTATATTCCCTGCTTAGAGGCCTGATACCCAGTAGCCATTCAAATAAGAATTGACTTAAGTAATAAAGAGCCCTTCCCCTACCGTCAAGCTGCTTATCTTCCAGCTGAGCTTGTATTTTCTGAAGTGATAAGATATGTTCAAAGCTGTGGGGTAATAGTTCTCCCCTAAGGTAAAAGCAGAAGTTTCTACCCCACCAGCATCTCCCTTGAGAAGCAGAGAGTGAGAATCAAGATTCTCATCCACCTCTAAGCCTCTTTCCATCTCCTTACCTCACTTTCATGCCTCTGCTTTTGTTAGAAAAAATCCTTACCCCTTTCAACTTTTCATTCTTCACAAATAAGATCCATGCAAACCTGAGCAGAAATTTAAATTCCCTCAAATATCCAAATAAAATCCCTTTATGGATTAGTCAGGCCATTCTTTAAACACTATTTTCTACCCTGGAATGTGCAGCAATAGGGACTTTAACATGTTTGTTTGAAAGTAGCAAAGAATTCAGTTTATATAATGTGCCAGGCACTCAAGAACTAATTACAGTGTTAAATGAGAATGACATCGTGACATTATAGACTAGCCTAGTGAGCCGTGAGGAACTTGGTTCTCAGTGCTGATGAAAGATATCATACTTAGCTATTTAAAGTTTAAATAGGTCTCTTCTAGTAGGGTCTAGATCTGGACTTTTTCATACAATAACTGCTAGCCACCTGTAGCTATTTAAATTTAAATTTGATTAAAAATTAAGTTTCTCAGTCTCACTAGTCACATTTCAAGTGCTCAATAGGCACATGTGGCTAGTGGCTACCATATTGAACAATGCCATATCACATTTCTATCACTACAGAAAGTCCTGTGGAACAGTACAGCTGACTCTAGAGGTCTTGGACACACTCCAAGTTGAAAATCATCTCAGCAACAAGACTTGCACTTAAATAAGAAATGTTCAATCAACAACCACTCACATGTCAGATTCTGTTGTAACTGCTTTACATACATCATTAAATCTTCACAACTTAGGATAAACGTAGCATATTATTAACCCCAGACTGGTTTGCTATTGCTTCCATTGCAAAATATCACAGACTTGCTGACTGTATTTGATAGAAAATGAAAGGCCGGTAATATGAGTCAGATGAATGATTCTACTTACCCACTTCTTTTTTGTTTCTTTTTGCCCTTCTGATCATTGGGCATAAACATCTCATGATGGGATGAGTTATAACTCCAAACCCAGAGAGATGGTTAAGAACTGTGCCTGAGAGGGCAGACCCCCGGGCAGGGAATGAGCAGCTATCTCACTGATCAGGGTCAACTCAGTGTAGCATATAGCTCAGACTAAAAGAATTCAGAAATGCCATTATCACTCAGTGGGATTTTTGCTTCGAAATATGCTAATTACCAAACCAGGATGATGGGCAGGGAGTAAAACTCAGCAATTCTCCTCCTCAGCCTATTCTCTATTAATCATAGAAACTGAAACAATGAGAGCATAGGCAATTGGAATTCACAAATAATTCCAAAGCTTTTTCTGGCAAGTGACAGCAAGTAAGCTCATTTTCAGAGGCTTCGAGGCCAATTCTAATATAATAAATAGAGAAATTGTGTGAACACAACACACACACAGAGATTGACTTGGGAGGAACCAATGGGAACCAGCCCAGATATCTATTCAGGCTTGACATGCTCCTGCTGAGCCCTTAGACTATGTGTTCATAAACTCACCACTCATTTAGAACCTTTGGGCTTAATGCAAATTAATTAAACTGCCATGCAGCTCATTTGACCATTATTGAGGTTTTAAAATAATTAAGAGTGAAGGCAATTCATTAAAGCCTTTCCAGGCTGCTGTAGCAATTTATGAATTATATAAGTTCCATATTAATATGACTCCTCTGTGACTGCAGATTAGCTAGGGGATATTCATTAAGATGGAATAAAAAGGCAACAGTAGCTATAACATCCTTTTGTTTCATATTCCCTGACAGCTTTCCAGGGCACTCATTGTGAAGACATAAAAATAGTATGCTATATTTCTATAGCATTTTAAAAATAAGATAATATTGTTCATTCCACTTGATCTTCCCACTAATCCTATGAGCTTGGCAAGGCTGGTGTTATTCTCTTTGTTTTACATGAAAAGAAAGAAAAAACTAAAACTCAGGTCCTTACACAGATAATAAGAGAGGGAATGTAGTCTGATACCCAGGCCTGCTAACTCCCAATCCAGTGTTCTTCCAAGATGCTGTAGTGCCACTCTTTCTAAAGAACCATACTTCTCCAAAACTAGCTCTTCCATTCTTCTATCATAGTATCTGAAATTTCTGAAGAGAAAGAGTTATTACTTTGACTTAAAGCAAGTATCCCCATGTCAAAATGGAGCAGAAAGATGGAAGACTAGAAATATTTTTCTTGCACTCTCCCCTTACAACTCCATTAAAACTATGTAAAAACAAAAGATAGTGAAATAACACCATTTTAAATAAAGGATAAACACACACCTAAAGTATGAACATGAAGCCTGCCTGCCCGATGCTATAAGATGTGAGTCTATTTGACTTCATGGAAAAGGCAGATTTTCCCAAAAGCAAGTGTCACTAAGAAAGAAATGACATCAGTCTTCTATAAACCCTTCCAGGTATATATATATTTTTTTTTAATGGGGAGTACTTCCTAGCTCATTTTATGAGGCCACTGTAACCTTGTTACCAAAACCTGATAAGGGACATAACAAGAAGGGAAAATTATGTACCAAACTTACTCATTATCAGAATTCAAAAATATTAAACAAAATATTATCAAAAAAGAACCCAGCAATGTATGAAAAAGATAATGCATTGTGAAACTTTTGAATTAGTTACAGAAATTCAAGGGTGGTTTAACTCAAAGCTCAAAGAGATTTGTTCAATATACAGAAAAATAAAAATTATATGATTTCATTTAATAGGTTTAGAAAAAATGATAAAATTCTATACTCATTCATAATAAATTTTTAACAAAGAATAGAAGTGAACTTCCTAATCTGATAAATAGGATCTCCAATAATCCCAAAGCACATATCACGCTTAATGATGAAATGTTGGAAGTTCTCTCTCTGAAATTGGGAATGAAACTAGAATGGAAAATATTAACTCTTCAAAGCTTTACTGGAGATCCTGTCCAGCCTAATAAAGCAAGAAAAAAAAGATTAGAAGAAAGAGAAACCACCATTATTTGCAAAAGATATCATTGTGTGCATAGAAACACGAAACATAGATAAATTATTTTATTAATAAGTGAACATAGCAATTACGGACAAAAGGTCAATAACAAAAACAAATTATATTTCTACATACTAGGAACAAAGAACTAGAAAATAAAATGTCTTTATTATACTATTTATAATAATATAAAAAAATCAAATGCTTAGAAAATAAATCTTATTGTAAATTCAATGTTGTAAATGTGTCAGTTATCCTCCAAACTGATCTATAGATTAAAAAAAATCCCAATCAACATCTCAGAAAGATGCGTGTCTGTGTGCTTTGATAAACTCTTTCTGAAATTGATTTGGCAGCATAAAGTACCAAGAATGTTCTAGAGAAATTCAAAGAAAACGAAAAGGAAATATTGGCTCTAAAAGATTTCAGGACATATAGTAAAGCTATAATAATTAAATCAATGTGGTATTAGTGCAAGAAAACACAAATAGATCAATAGAATGAAATAAAAATTCCAGAAAGAGAGCCATGCAGCATGAACTCTTGTTATGACAAGTGTGGCATGGGACATGTGAAAAGGACAATCTGGTTATTAAGCATTGCTAATCAATTAGATATCCACATGTAGAAAAAGAAAACCCAATCCTGACCTCATTCCATGCAAAATAATCAATTCCAGATGAATTGTATATCTAAATGTGAAAAATAAAATAACAAATCTTCTAAAATATAATAAATAGTAGGATACATATATGACCTAAAGTAGGCAAAGATTTTTGAAAAAAAAAAAACACAAAATCTACTAACAATAAAGTAAAAGATGATAATTTAGATTAAATTAAAAATAAAAACTTCTATGATTTTCAGTCAAGATGGTAGAGTAGGTAAGCGCTATGCTTGCCTCCTCTCATAGCCACATTAAAGTTGAGACTAAACTATAGAACAGCCATTATTTGGAGTTGCCTGACGTCTAGCTGAACAGAAGTCCTACCACTAGGGACACACAGAAGAGGCCATTTTGAGACTGGTAGGAGTGGCAGAGACACAAAATGGGCTAGTCCCATACCACATGTGGCGTTTGAGAATTGAGAAGGATATCTTGGCTGCGGAGGTCTCCACTGAGGAGTGAGGGGTCCCAGTCTCACATCAGGCTTCCTAGCCCAGTGTTCCAGTGATGGGAAGAAAAGTCCCCATAACTTCCGGCTGTCAAAACCAGTGGAGATTGTGGCTCAGTGAGACAAATGGCCTCTAGAGTAGCAAATGTTCTTCTTAAAAGGCCAGTGTGCAGACTTACTTGGTGATGGACTCACTCACTCTGAATTCCAGTGCTAGGGCAGCAAATTGAAAGGCTCTAGGGACCTATGAAGAGGAACTCTGTTGTCAGGCTTCTGGGCGAGAGCTGGAGGGGCAGCTTTCTCCCAGACAGAAGTGCTGGCAGAAGGAATTATTCCTTTGTTCAATTCTTCCATTCCCAGCCTGCAGACCCAGGCAGGTGCCATATCTGAATCTCCATCAACCTGGCTAACACTGGCCACCCCGCCCTGGTGATTCCCCAAGACTCCATCCCTCCCAATTTGCAGGCCTACCCAAGCCGCTTCCAGTGGATTTTCCATACAAACGACCTGTCTTGCCTCTTGCTGCAGACTTTCGTAAAATCTTTCAAAGGTTCACAAAACTTAAACAAGTGGCATCTGGTCTCAGTGTGCCCCACACCTCTTGCTGAGCAGCCCCTAGCCCTGCACTAGCAGCAGGTGGCCTTGGTTTGTGACTTGGCCTCTCAAGGCACTAACAAGCCCAACATGGGTGGCAGCCATCTGCAGATAGTTTGGTGGCTTATGCCAAGTGATGCCGAGCAGGGCACAGGCTATAGCTGAACTTGACCTGCAGCCAAGGCCTTCCCAGGAGTCCCTGACCTGCATGCCTGGTGGCTGGCTTCAGTCTGAGCTGGAGCACCACCAGGGTCACATGTAAGGATGACACCCAATGGGCAGACAGGACAAGCACTAGAGCCTCACTAAAGTAATTTCTGCTCTGTAAGGTCAGACCTACACAACAGCTCCTCCACTGGTCACGCCAGTCATCACAACCAATGAGCCTGAGAGTCAGTCCCTCCCACTGACAAGCAAACAGCAACCAAAGTTCAAGTACACAGGAGGGCACACACAACACATACAAGGGATACACCTGGAACACCCAGCTCAGGTGACCTGGGAAAACTGTGCCACTGGGCCCTGCAGCACACCTACTACGTAAGGCCACTCTGCTAAGACTGGGAGACATGGCAGCCCCACCTACTACTTAGAAACAAACAAAAGTAGGCAGCCAAAATGGGAAGACAGAGAAATGTGATCCAAATGAAAGAACAGAAGAAAACTCCAGAAAAAGAACTAAACAAAATGAAGACAATCTGCCAGATGCAGAGTTCAAAACACTTGTTATAAAGATGCTCAAAGAATTTAGGGGAAGAGTGAATTAACTCAGTGAGAATTTTAACAAAGAGATTAAAAAAAAAACAAACATGAAAATGGAGGTAGAAAATATAAAAAAGAACCAGTCAGAAACAAAGAATATAATAAATGAAACGAAGAATGCTTTAGGAGGAATTAATAGCAGATTAAATAAGGTAGAGGATCGAATCAGCAATTCAGAAGATAAGGTAGCAGAAAACACCCAATCAGAAGAGCAACAAGAAAAAAGAATCCAAAAAAAATGAGAATAGTTTAAGGGACGTCTGGGACAGCATCAAGCATACCAACATTCACACCATAGTGATACCAGAAGGAGAAAGAGAGCAAGGAATTGAAAACCTACTTCAAGAAATAATGACTGAAAACTTCCCTTACTTGGTGAAGGAAATAGACACTCAAGCCCAAGAAGCACAGAGAATCACAAATAAAATGAACCCGAAGAGGCCTACACCAAGACACATAATAATTACAATGCCAAAGAATCTTAAAAGCAACAAGAGAAAAGTAGTTATTTACCTACAAGGGAGCTCCCATAAGACTGTCAGCTGATTTCTCAACAAAAAAACATTGCAGGCCAGAAGGAATTAGCAGGAAATATTCAAAGTAATGAAAAGCAAGGATCTACAACCAAGATTGCTCTACCAGCAAAGCTGTTATTTAGAATTGAACAACAGATAAAGAGCTTCTCAGACCAAAAAAAAAAAAAAAAAGCTAAAGGAGTTCATCACCATCAAGCCAGTATTACAGAAAATGTTAGAGGGACTTCTTCAGGAAAAAGAAAAAAAGATTTAAAAATATGAGTAATAAAATGGCACTAACTACATATCTAACAACAATTACTTTAAATGGATTAAATGCTCCAATCAAAAAAGATAAGGTAGCTGAATGGATAAGAAAACAAGACCTTTACATATGCTGCCTACAAGAGACTCACTTCAGATTGACAGACACACACGGACTGTAAGTAAAGGGATAAAAAAAAGATGTTTCATGAAAATGGAAACAAAACAAACAAAAAAGCTGGAGTAGCAATACTTACACGTGACAAAGTAGACTTTAAAACAAAGGGTATAACAAGAGACAAAGAAGGACCCAGTAATTCCACTTCTGGGTATTTATCAAAGAAACCCAAAAGAGTACTTCTAAGGGACATGCGAATACATATATTCATATGAATATTTATATTCATTGCAGCATTCTTTACAATAGCCAAGATATTCATATATACATGTTGTACATATATACATATCTTGGCTATGTATATATGTATATATACGCCACCTGGGTGTTCATCAATAGATGAATAAATAAAGAAGAGGTTGTACATATATACAATGGAATATTATTCAACCAAAAAAAATAGAATGAAATCTTGCCGAATGGAGTAAGACAGAGAAAGACAAATGTCATATGTGGAATCTAGAGAATGGGATAAACAAACAAACAACAGAAACAAGTTCATTGATACAGAGAGCATTTTGATGGTTGTCAGATTAGGAGGTAGGGGGATGTGTGATGGGGGCAGGAAATTAAGAGGTACAAATTGGTAGGTACAAAATAGTCATGGGTATGTAGAGTATAGCATGGGGAATACAGTAGTACTATAATAACTATGCGTGATGTCAGATGGGTACTGAATTTATCGGGGTGATTGCTTCATAAATTATATAAATGTCTAATCACTACGTTATGTACTTGAAATTAATGTAATATTTTATGTCGACGATAATTGAAAAAATACATACATAAATTAAAGAGAACAAAGAAATAAAGAAAAAATAAGAACTTCTATTCATCGAAACATTCCATCATGAGTGTGAAAAGGCAAAACGGGAGATTTTAACAATACATATAACTGAAAAAGACAGATATCCAAACTATATAAAGAACTCCTACCAATAACTAAGAGAAAGACAGACAACCTAATATAGAAATAGGCAAGATATTTGAATGGGCACTTAACAAAATGAATATCAAAATGGCCAACAAACATGAAAATGTGCCCATCTGTATCTTCTTTGCATGTGAAAATATGCTCAACATTGCTAATCATCAAGTAAATGCAAATCAAAACTACAATGAGCTATTACAATGGCTATTATAAAAAAAGATAAAAGATAAAAGTTACACGTAGGGAAATTGCAATACTCGGACACTTCTGGTGGGAATGTACAATGGTGCAGCCACTTCAAAAAACAATCTTGAGCTTCCTCAGAAAACTGAAAATGGAACTACCATATGATTTAGCAATTCCACTCCTGTGTATTTATCCAAAAAATTAAAATCAGGACCTCAAAGGACATCTGCATTCCCATGTTTACTGCAGCATTATCCACGATAGCCAAGATGTGAAAAAAAACCTACATGTCCATTAACAGATGAGTAGGTAAAGAAAATGTGGCATATACATACAGTAGAATATTATCCAATGTTTAAAAAGAAGGAAATATGCCATATGTGACAAGATGGATAAACGTTGAGGTCATTATGCTAAGTGGAAAAAGCCAGTCACAGGAAAAATACTACATGCTTCCACTTTTATATCTAAAACCGGCCAAACTCTTAGAAGCAGAGAGTACAATGGTGGTTGCCAACTTTTTTTATTTTTTGGCGGAGGGGAGAGAATGGCGACTTTCTGCTCAATGGGTATAAAGTTTCAATTATAAAAGATGAACAAGTTCTAGAGACCTTTTATATAACCTTGTGCCTATAGTTAACAATACTGTATTGTATATTTATAAAATTAAGAGTGTAGACTCATGTTGAGTGTTCTTACCGCACTAAAAAAAAATAGAAAAGAAAAAGAAAAAGAAAATGTTCCCAGACTCATTAAGGAAATGCATATTAAAACTACAGTAAGATACCACTGTATAACCTTCAATATGGTTAAAATTTAAAAACCTGACAAAACCAAGTATAAAAACAATGTAAAGCAAATGAAACTCTTATATGCTGCTGATAGGAGTATAAATTTATACAAATACTTTAGGAAATTGTTTGGCAATATCGACTCAATTTAAATATACACATACTCAGTGACCTAGGAATTCCTACATATGTATCCAACAAAAAAATATTTAATCTTTAAAAAATAATTAAAGTTAAAATTTAAAAGTAGAAATTCATGTCCATGTGCACCAAAAGTTGTGTACAGGAAAATTTACGGCATCATTATTAATAATAGCCCCCAAAGTGTAAACAAGTCATATGTGCATCAACAGCAGAAAAAAATTTTTAACTCTTTTGTGGTATATGTGAACATCGAATTCAATACAGAAAAAAAATCTTTAACTACAGCTGCATGCAAAAACATAGGTGAATCTTACATACATGATATTCAAAAGAAGTCAGAAAAGAAATACGTAAAGTATGATTCCATTTATAAAAGTCAAACATGGGTGAAACTAAACTTTGGTATTAGAAGTCAGGATGGTATGGAGAATAGAAGGGTTGCAGAACGGGCAGATACACAAAGGGTACATTTAGATTGCTTTTAGGATGCTAGAAATATTATTTTTCTTGACTTGATTAATGGCTAAATATGTGTTCATTTGTATACATAGGTTTGGTATACTTTTCTGAGTGCATTGTACTTCAAGAAAAAAATACATTTCACTACAAAAAAAGTCATAGTCAATGATCATTACATGAAAGACAATTATCCTTCTATTAAAGACCTAGGGTCAAAGACAGTCATAGAATAGGCAAAAGACATCTCTATTAAGACAGAATTCAATTCTTTTGAAGGGCTAGGAGAGGGAAATCTAAAAGAGAAATCCCAACAATAAACTTCTAATGTAAATTATTTACGAAAATGTAATCGATATGTCCATAATATTCACTCTTTTAAAATATGCAACTCAGTTGATTTTGGTATATTCATAAAATTGTGCAACTATCACTACTATCTAATTCCAGAATATTTTCATCACCCCCAAAAGAAAGCCTATGCGCATTATCAGTCACACCCTACTACCCCACCTCCTAGCCTTTGACAACTATTAATCTAACTTCTGTCTCTGTAGATCAGCCTGTTCTGGGAATTTCACATACATAGAGCCATACATTATATGACCTTTTTTGACTTTCACTTAGTGTACTGTTTTCAAGGTTTATCCATGTTATAGCATGAATCAGTACTTGATTTTTTTTTTTTTTATGATTGAATAGTATTTCATTGTATGGATGTGCTTCATTTTTTTAAATA
>NW_006442484.1:13116050-13126616 GCF_000325575.1 Pteropus alecto
TTCTCTTGGGTATAGACTTAGGACTGCAATTGCTGTGTTATATGACAACTCTATATTTAACGTTTTGAGGAACTGCCAAACTGCCCTCCAAGGAGACTGCACCATGTACATTCTCACCAGCAATGTACAAGTGTTCAAATTTCTCCTCATCCTTGCCAACATGAGTTAGTGACTGTTTTTTTTTTTAATTTTAGCCGTCCTAGTCATGTGTGTAATGATATCTTATTGTAGTTACACTTACATTTCCCTAATGACTAATGATCTTCAACATCTTTTCATGTATTTATTAGACATTTGCATAACTTTTGTGAAGAAATGTTTATTCAAATCCTTTGCCCATTTTTAATCAGGTTATTTGTCTTTTTATTGTTGAGTTGTAAGAGTCCTTTATATCTTCTGGATGTAAGTCCATTGTCAGATGTATGATTTGCAAATATGCTCTCCCACTCTGTGGGCTGTGTTTTCACTTTCTTGATGGAGTCTTTTGAAACACAAAAACTTTTAATTTTGATGAAGTCCCATTTATTTATTTATTTTGTTACTTGTGCTTCGTGTCAAGAAACCACTACTTGATCCAACCTCACAAAGAGTCACTTCTGTGTTTTCTTCAAAGAATTTTATAGTTTTAGCTCTTACGTTTAGGACTATGATCTATTGTGAGTTAATTTTTGTATATAGTTTTAAATATAGTGTTAAAAGAAGAAACAAATTTATTCTTTTGCATGGATAGCCAGTCATCTCAGCATCATTTGTTGAAAAAACTATTCTTTCCTTTTAAACTTGTCTTGGCAACTTTGTCAAAAATCAATTAACCATAAATGTAATGTTTTATTTCTGGACTCTCAATTTTATTACATTGATGTACATGTCTACCTTATGCCAGTGCCACACAGTCTTGATTATTGTTATAATCAAGACTTTGTCATAAGTTTTAAAATTGAGAGATGTGAGTCTTCTAACTTTTTTTCCAAATTGTTTCGGCTATTCCGGATCCCTTGCATTTCCACATGAATCTTGTCAATTTCTGGGGGGCAGGGAAGTCCGTTGGAATTCATATAGGGATTGCACTGAATCTGTAGATCAGTTTGGGGAGTACAGTCAATTTAACAACATTAAGTCTTCCAATTTCTAAGGCATAAGATGTCTTTCTATTTACTTACATTCTTTATTTCAATAAAATTTTGTAGTTTTCAGTGTATAATGTTTACATTTCTTTTGTTAAATTTATTCCTGGGTATTTTACTCTGATGTTATAATAAGTGGAATTTTTTTTTAATTTTATTGACTTTTAATATTGATCATCTGCCTTGCAACCCTGCAGAATTTGTTTATTAGCTCTAATAATTTTTGGTGTGAAATTCTGAAGATTTTATATATAAAAATCATGTCATCTGCAAAAGATATTTTTTTCTTTTCCAATCTGGATGCCTTGTGTTTATTTTTCTTGCCTAATCACCCTGGTTAGAACCTTCAGTACAATGTTGAATACAAGTGACTGAGAGTAGACATTGCGTCTTGCTCTTTATCTCAGGAGAATGACTTCAGTTTTTAAATAGTAAGTATGATACTTTTCATAGATGCCCTTTTTCAGATTGAGGAAGTTCCCTTCTATTCTTAGTTTCTTGAGTATTTTTAACATAAAGAAGTGTCGAATTTTGTCAAATAGATACTTTTTCTGCACCTATTGAGATGATTGTGTAGTTCTGTTCTTTAGTCTATTAATATTGTGTTGCATTGATTAATTTTTATATCTTAAACGAATCTTGCATTTCTGGAAAAAATCTCAGTTGGTTATGGTATGGTATGTAATATTTTTTATATTGCTGGATTGATTCGTTAGTATTTTACAGAAGGTTTTTATTCTATATTCATAAAGGATGTAAGTCTATAATTTTTTTTATGTTGTCTTTGTCTTGTTTTAGAATGAGTTGGAGGTATTTTTTATTCTTCTATTTTTGGAAAGACTTTGTGAGAAATTGGTGTTACTTCTCATTTAAATACATGGTAGAAATCACCAGTAAGGCCATTTGGTCTTGGGTTTTTCTTTGGGAAAAATTTTTATTATTAATTCAGTCTCATTATTTGTTATAGACCTATTCAGATGTTCTATTTCTTCTTGAGTCAGTTTTGATAGGTTTTTTTTTCATAGAAATGTGTCCATTTCATTATAATTTTCTAATATATTGGCATGCAATTGTTCATGGTCTTACAATTCTTCTTCATGTCTGTAAGGTCAGTACTGAAGTCCTCTCTTTCATTTCTGATTTTATTAATTTGAGTCTCCTCTCTTTTTTTTCTTCATCTGTCTAGCTAAAAGTTTGTCAATTTTGTTGGTCTTTTCAAAGAACTACTGGGGTAAACAAGATGGAAAATATATTTACTCACATTGCAAGAATTCTCAATATAGAGAGAGTAGATTGATTCAGCTGCTGCAATGTCATGGAGGATCCAGGTCACTTCCATGTGTCTGTCCTGTGATTCTCATATTGGCTTGGCCCTTACTTGTCCCTCCCTAGCTGCCACATCTGCAGGCATCCATGCAAATGTGATAGTGTCCAGTAGAAGAAGAAAAACACAATTTTCGAGATGCTCCTGCAGATTCTCCCTCATATTTCATTGCCAGAATTGAGTCAAATGCTCTCCCTTAATTCTCTCTCTAACAAGGTGTCTGCAGGCATCCATGCAAATGTGATAGTGTTCAGTAGAAGAAGAAGAAAAACACAATTTTCAAGACTCTCCTGCAGACTCTCCCTCATATTTCATTGCCAGAATTGACTCAAATGCTCTCCCTTAATTCTCTCTCTAACAAGGTGTCTGGAACAATTACGATGGGCATAAATTACAGGTAACCCTTGAACAACACAAGTTTGAACTATGAAGATCCACTTATTCACAGATTTTTTTTTTCAACTGACATACATAGTTCAATTGACCCATGCTGTTTAGTTGACCCTCAGTTCAAACCTGTGTTTTTTTCAAGGGTCAACTGTATTTTCCATCTAGTTGAGAATCCATGGATGCGAACAGCCAATTTAAATTACACTGGATTTTGACTGCACAAGTAGTCGACAGCTTTAATCCCCACATTGTTCAAGGATCAACTGTAATTAGGACACATAGAAAAGGGTGAGACCAGAACAAAATTATGACAAGAAAGAAGAGGCTCAGTACATACTGCCTAAAGTTGAAACAGGTAATTAAACAAATATACTGATTCTAATTCTTGACAATTTTTCATAATTTTCTTTATGAATTTTAGGTTTGTTTAAAGAAACATATCTCTTATGCTACAAGAAACATTAACTAAATTCAACAATTATTTGAGATCCTTTTACTTTATTCTTAGCAGTAATAATACTTCTATTTTAGTAGCATGCGTAATATAATCCCAAGTTTTTTAAAAAAACAACTCATAAATGGTAGCTATTTTTACTAAAACATAAATAACCAAGAAGTTATATTACTTAAATATAAACCGCTTATAATTATTTATGTCATTATCAGCCATTGATACGTTTATCAAAAATAGCCCAGATTAGCTTATCTGTCATGCTGAAAAGCTAATTGGAGCACAGTTTGGAAGGAAAGAGTTCAGAAAGTTTATGGAACTGAAAGGGATATTATGGGATTTGGGGAGATGTGGGGGATTCTGAACAGCTCTCAGAAAGCAAGGCAGCCATGTGGGAGGGACACGTGAAGGCTGGACAGATGGTTTTCCCGTACCTCTCCCTAACATGAAGCCTCCTGCCAAACACTCGAGGTTGGAACCACAGTGTCTATTTAATATTGACAATATGACCTTGGGCCAGAAGTTGATTGATACGAAGATAAAAATGACTCAGTTCCTGCCCTCAAACACACAGTCTAATGGAAAAGATGAACTCATAAAAACTAATTTTGAGTGCAACAATGGAGGCGCAATGGCATGAGCTACTGCAACTGCCCAGAGTCAGGAGTGATTAATTCAGTTTGGAAAAGCAGAGATAGCTCTACAGAGAAAAAAATAAAAATAAAAAGATTCATTTGAGTTCACCAAGCAGAAGAAAGGACTTTCTAAAAACTGAGAACAGAGGTTTGAAGCAGCGTGGCCTCCTTGAGAAATTACAAGACAACTGATGTTGATGCAGTATGGCCGTAGAGGGAAATTAGGCCAGAGTGGGGACATAGGGACTGGACCACAGAGCACCTTCCTTGCCTTGGAAGGGAGAGTGAAGCTTATCCTGTGGGTGATGGGAGCCATTGAAAGTTTTTAAGTAAAGAAATATCCCAGTATGCATTTTTAAAAAAGAGATCTTGGTGGTTCTATAGAAAACATATTGGGGCGGATCAAGATAAAAGGTGAAAGACCAATTAGGAGGCTGATGCAGATAATAGATGTTGGATCTTAAACAAAGGAAGTGACAATAAGAAGAGACAGAAGTAAGAACATAGTCATTCACTGTCTATAAGGGTTGATGGGGAGAAAGCCATAAAACATGACAGGCAGGTCTCTGGCATGAGAAACTGAGCAGGTACATGCAGGAAGTAAATTCAGTCCAGGGCATGTTGAACTTGAGGTGTCAGTGGGACAACCAAGTGAGGATGCACATTTGGGAGCTGGGCATAGGTCTCACACAGAAATATGGACTTAGGAGGCTTGAGGTGGCATCTCCTGAAACTATAGGGGAAGGTCTAATTGCCCAAACAGAGAAGAGAGTTTGAAGGGAAAATAGAGGGGCTTTCTGCATGACCCATTTAGGAATGAATAGGTCAGTCTCCAGGAAGATTGAGCAGGAACAGTCAGAAAGGTAGAAGGGAGAAAAGAAAACTCAGAGCATCTGCATCAGAAAGATAAGAAAAGTATTCTTAGAAGAGAATATTCATTTCTGTAAAAACAAAATAAAGAAGAGGAAGAAGAGAGATGAGAGGGAGGAGCAGGAGGAGGAAGGAGAAAGACGAGAAAGACACTCGTACATCATCGGCAGAGAATGACCTTCAAGTGTCCCAGAACTCTGCTGCTGGTTTCCCTGTCTTTTTTTTTCCAGGGAAGCATGGGTGTGGTCAGGTGAGGTCCTTGTATCCGGGGTCCTGGAGGAGAGAGCAGCAGAAGCCTGTGCTACTTCTAGTGACTCTTCTTCCCCTGCCCCTCTGGCTAGAAAGGTGGACGAATACAATTTCAAATGGAAGTTTCTGGCAATAAATATTAGGGACTTTTCAACCCATTAATGTTTCTGCCTCATGAATAGTCCCTTTTCATCTGACATCATGAGAGAGAAACAACCTGGGACCCTCCCAGAGGCAACTTGAAAAGAAGCCCAAGCATTCACTTTGATTTCACTAGGCCTAGGCTGTGAACTGAAGATGAAAGATTCCTGCAGCCTGAAACCCAGCCTCTTACCCTGCTCCCACTGCAGTTGAAGTTGGACAGGTCTGTTGAGAGATACGCACACCTCCTAAAAACACAACGAGGACACCATCCCAATCAACTCTTTGGCAAACAAGAGAACAACAAACTTTTACTAAGAGCCATCTCGGTGCCAGGTGCCACAGACCTGTGAGCTCACTAGGTAGCTCCTGACATACAAGGTTTCAAGCCCATTGAAGAAACTCAGATGTGCATTTTCCCTAAGACCACTTAATTATTAGTAAATGTCAGAGACAGGATTTGGTACCATGTCTGCATGAGCCAAATTCCAGGATTTTCTCCTATATCAAGAGTCAGTTTCTATTCAATTTGTATTTTAATGGCTCCTGATTCTTCATATTCCAATATGCAGATGAGCTTTAGATAAGAAAGATATATGTCCCTGTAATGTTGTATACAAACTGAGGTTTTGTAGCGCAGATCATATTTCAGGTATCTTAAATTTCATGACAAATCCCTTTTCTACATCAAAGAACCTTTTCACAGAGCAAAGATTCATTCTCCAATTTATCTCCAGTTTCATGTGTCAAGTTTCTTTAAACTGGAGCTCACTTCTGCCACTAAAGAAACTGTACACACACAAAAAGATAATAAAAATAATTTAAAAAGGAACCATACACCCTGAAAAGGTGCCAAATCCAATATCGCACTTGATTTTCTATGAGAGCAAAGAGCCAGAGCCACAGGAGAGCCCCTAGAGGGAGACTCCAGTGTCCTTACTGGGAAGCGGTGGGACCCCAGGCCCTCCTCCTGGGCCCACTCTGTCAGGTCGGTACAGACTTTTGTTTCTACACATTCTTGGAACTTCTGAGGGAGCCATGCAGAGCCTGGATCATCACAGAGTTGCCCCTCTCCCTGGTCACGTGACCCTCTCAAGCAGAGATAGGCTGGTAGAAGCTGAGGAGCATTCCTGGGACATATGTGCCTGTGAAACTCTTGCCTCGCTGCCCATTCTTAATTTCTTAAGTCTATAGGCAGGTTTCTCCTTCCTTTATCCCACCACACTGCCCAGGAATTGAATAGGTGAATTTGAGGGCAAGCACAGGCAGCTACTTACATGCCCTCTTTCTGTATCTGTCCTGAATTTATAAAGAAGTTTGTACATATTCCTATAAACTGAAATGGGCTGAGCTCAGGGATGAGATGTTGTCCTCTTAGCCTGGACTTAAACTCTATAGCAGGCTCATCTTTTGTGCTGGTCATCTGTATCATCTACCAAATGTTTCCAGGTCTTCTCCTGGACATAGGTATGATTGCACTTCCCCAGCCCCTTTAGAGTTGGGCATGGTCATGTGACTTGTTTTGGTCAATAAAATGTAAGCAGAAGTGATGTGTGTCATTTCTAGGTGGAAGCTTTAAGAGCCAGTGTGACGATGGAAGCAAGCATTGAGATTAACCTGCTATGAACCTGTGTCCCTAACAGATCATATTGAACAGAGCCAATGGCCAAACCCCATTGGACACAAAGCAAAAATAAACCCAGGATGCCATGGGAGTCCTTAGGAAAATTCCTTGGGGAGGGGAGGCTGGTGAGAGAAGACTTCCCGGAAGAGGTTGTGCTGATGTTGGATAGAAGTGGAGAATGAGCAGGTGATAACAAGGCAAAGGGGCTGGTGGTATGGAGTGGGGAAGGAGGCATTGCAGGAGGAGGACACATGTTCAAAGGCCTGGAGGAGCAACAGCCAGAGAGAGAGGGGGTAAAGCAAAAAAGGAGGAAAGGAGAGAGGGAGGGGAAGGAAAAAGAGTCATCAGCAGTGGTCACACATCATCTAAGGCCTCATTTACCTAAGAACTCCTTCTTTCCCAGCAAACTTTGGTATCACCCCAATTCCAACCAGAGAAAAGAATGAGAGAAGAAAAAGGTAGTGGAGGAGAATGAGAAAAACAGAGAAGTGAATTTAAGGAAAAGAGGACTAGAAGAGAACAAGAAGCCCATAAAAGTCTGACTAAGGCAGAATATAAGAAACGAGGTGCAGTGGGTTGAATAATGGCCCTAAAGATGTCAAGCCCTCATCTCTGGAACTTGTAAATGTGACCTTCCTTGGAGAAAGGGTCTTTACAGATGCGCTTAGGTAAGAGTTTTGAGGTGAGGAGATTGCTCTAGATTATCTGATGGTCTCTACATGCCATCGCAAGTGTCCTTACAAGAAAGGCAAAAAGAAGCCTTCAAAGAGGAGAAAGCCATGTAACCACAGAGGTGGAGATTGGAATAATGTGGCCTCAAGCCAAGGAACACCTGCTGTCACCAGAAGCTGGAAGAGGCAAGGAATGGAAGACCCTAGAGATTCTGGAGGGAACACAGACCTGCTGACTCCTTGATTCAGGCTTCTAGCTTCCAGAAGTATGAGAGAATACATTTCTGTTCTAAGCCTCCTAGGTTCTTTGTTGCAGCAGCCACAGGAAACTAGTATAGAAGATGTCAGAGAATGACTTCCCATTTCCCTTACATAAATTCCTGCCTTCTCCTTCCTGCCTCCTGTGTAGCCAATCAAGTATTTCTTGCACTTTCCTAACTCAGTATTTGCTAACACCACCCACTCTTTTCTTTCCTTCCATCAGGCCAGGCCCACTCCAGTGCTCACTCCCCTCCCCCAGCCTCCGTGCCAGACAGGACTACCATGTTGTTGGCTGTGTTTCTCCTCTCAGATGGATTCGAAGCTCTTGAGGCAAAGAACCTATAACCATTCTCAAGTATTTTGTTCAGTACCAGACTCAACACACAGATTTGAATGCATAAATAGCTAAACTGATTTGCCAATTAACCGATAATTTTTACTTGGCTATTATTACTATAACAACCATTTACGAAGTGCCTGTTATGTTTTAGGAACTGAATAATAATAAGAATAATAGTAATAATGGCCATTATAACTAATGAGCTGTTATCGTGTGCCAGCTACTGCTATAGACACTAGAAATGTATTATTTTATTTAACCCCCACCACTGTATTATTATGATCTCCTTTATAAAGGTGAGTAAGCCAGGCCAAGAGAGGTTAAATAATTTGCTCAATGTTACCCAGCTTCCAAGCCTCAGAGCCAGGGTTCAAGTTCAAACATGACAGGCTCTCAAAACTATGCTCTCAGTAAGGTCTTTTGAGAAACAATCCAAACTATTCTAGATGGCCATTTCTTTGGCCACTGTCCTAAGGTGCCTCAGTTTCTCAAACGTTTGGAGTGTTCCTTAAGCAATGTGAGTCCAGATTTACCAGCAAGACATCTGCGTTTCAGTTCCAGGACTTGAAATCAACCCATTTGGACGCTAGATGGCACCAAAAAGGTGTGTCTGAGACACAAAAGGCAGCTAGCCAGGGCAGTTTCCAGCTCTAACATGTTCCTAGAGGTGATCTGTGCAGAGAGGCAAAGCCGCCCACAAGGAAGTAAACCAATGGTCAAAGAAACAGATTGAAAAACATGTTTTCGCAAATGTTGAATGCTGATAGGAAGAGAAAGCAGCAAATTCACACGCTTGTGTTTTGGTGAAAAATCAGAATCCTGAGAAATGCAGACTATTTAATTATGTCTGTTTACGAGGAGCACACAGAAACTCCCGTGAGTGATCCTAGAAAAGAAAAATTATAGGCATAATCACTGACAGTGAGGATGTCCAAACACCTTAACAAGTCCTTGTTGAAATGGCAACCCTTAAATAATTCGACTGCCTCTTAGCTGGAATGCATAGCAACATCCATAAATACACTATAATTAACATCACATGCAGTACAAAGAAAACTTTGAAAATATTTCATTAAGCATCTCAAAGGAGTTATAGATATTCTTCCCCATGAATGAGGATATCATGAAATTATTTATCTGGTGCCAGCTGTGCAGTCTCTGAGTTTTAAAATACCTAGAGATTGATTGCTATGTGTTCAGCAGAGGAAGGATAGCCCATTGGGCAGTGCCATATGCTTAACCTCAGAACCCTCCTGGAGTCCAGGCAACAAGTGCAAGTGTTGTGTCCTGAGCTACTGCCAATCTGAGTGTGGTCCGCAGAGCACTGCCCATCTGTGAACTGTCTGCTACCAGTCCATGAGGAGCTAAGTACAGAAAGTGAAAGTGAGCATAAGAAACTTGTAGAGCAATTTTACCTTGCCATGACATTCGAGACTTTGATAGGTTCAACAGAATTGGAGCTGTAGGGATGTTGCAAACTTGCTGGTGAGTCATTTGTGGCAAGAAATTTGATCTAATCCTTCATAGTAAACCTACTTATTGATCTGAACAGATTAGGAATGAATTGGCTCCCCACCACGGGTAGTTTGGGAAGCACTGTCCTAAGGCCGGTTTTCAACCCTGTCCACCCAGTGCCCCAGCCTTGAGAGGCAAAGAGTCCAGCAATTAAAGATCCAGTGGACTTTGGAGTCAGGGAGAAGGAAATCTAGTTTCCTCTATTAATTACCAACTCTGTGGCATTAGGCACCTTACCCAAACCTTCATATCTTTAGTTTCCTTAGTACTAAGCTGGAGCTAGTAATATATGTTTTAGAGTGGTTGTGATTAGGATCTAAAACAAAATAGATGAGATGAGGCTATGAACACTCAGCACTCAAATGGTTTTCATGCCTCTTTCTCAATCTCCCTCTTTCTCCCCTCTCCCTTCCTCCCTCCCTCCCTTCCTCCCTTACTCCTTCTGTCCCTCCTTCTCTGTTTCTCTTTCTTTGCAAATAAAATATCCCTATCCTGACTGCAAATTGGTACAGCCACTATGGAAAACAGTATGGAGGTTCCTCAAAAAACTAAGAATTGATCTATCATATGATCCACAATCCCTCTATTGGGTATTTACTCCAAAGACTTGAAAACCCATATCCGAAAAGATATTTGCACACCGATGTTCATAGCAGCATTATTCACAGTGGCCAGGACATGGAAGCAACCAAAATATCCTACAATAGATGATTGGATAAAGAAGCTGTGGTACATATATATAGTGGAATATTACTCAGCCATAAGAAGAGATGAAATACTGCCATTTGCAACAACATGGATGGACCTCGAGATAATCATGCTAAGCGAAATAAGCCAGACGGAAAAAGTTGAAAACCTCGTGATATCACTTATATGTGGGATATAAACCTAAAAGCAACAAATGAACTAGACAAACAAGACTCAGGGACATGGACAATAGACTAGTGGTTACCAGAGGGAGGGGGGAGGGG
>NW_006442484.1:13126707-13133282 GCF_000325575.1 Pteropus alecto
ATAATATGCAGATGTCAAATTAGAATGTACACCTGAAAATTATATAATTGTATTAACCAATGTTACCCCAACAAACTTAATTTTTAAAAAGTTAAAAAAAAAAAACAAAAAACAAAAACTCTCTAACCTACTTAGAGGGTTTTTTAAGATGAAGCCCTTTCGGTCCTCAAGAAAATAATGTTATCAATACCGTTCTGGGGGTTCTTAAGGACCAAGTCTCTAGATTTAATCAGCTATGAAGCTTTCTCATGAAAGGAGGAGAGGATTATAGATTAACAAACAGAAGAGAGAAAGGACGGGTTGAGGAGTGGAGTGAAAAGGGAAGGAAAGATTCTCTTTGACAAGAGGAACGGGAGACTTGAGCCACGAAAGAGGAAGTGAAGGATAGAGAGGGCTAAGGAATAAGAACTACATGCTGATTCTGGAACAAGTTTCCAGAAGAAAGGACCCACTGTCCCAGAAAATCAGAAAGAGTGCACCGGGCCTAGAGTGCCTGGGACCACTTGGTGGAGCGCTCAGAACCCCTAGTGAGCCCACTGCCCCTCACTTGCCTGGGGCTGTGCCAATATTTCACACACACCTCCACCCCCGTCTTTTCCCAAGAAGGCCTTGATTTTATCAGCATCCAGCACCTCATCCAGTGGCTACTTGAACACATGAGGCCCATCCAGGACACATCACCTTGTTGTTTCCATCTTATTCTGTCATCCAATAAATAATATTTGAACACCTGCTATGTGCCAGGTGCTATTCTAACACTGGAGACTCAGCAGTCAACATGACACAGTCCCTGCAGCCCCAAACTCATCTTCCAGACGTGGTGGGAGGAAGACTAAGAAATATCAAATAAATGACAGTTCTGCCTTTGTGGAACAGTGGTATATCAAAACTTGCTTCAGTATAGACAGTGTGCCCTACAAGTCCATAACTTTACACTCCAGGGCAGGGCTTCTCATGCTGAGGTTCACAGATGGAATTCAGGGGAGTTCATAAAGTTGGATGTGGGGGGAAAAAATCACATCTTTATTTTCACTAAACTTAACTAAAATTTAGTATTTCCCTTCAATGTGAATGCAGACAACCATAGTTTCTATGACTTTGTAACCAGTAAAAATTGCGGATATTTGCATTTCTCATTACAATGATTGCAGCTATTTTGAAATACATCGCTATTTCAAAAATTATGATAGTTTTGAGACCCACCACCAGACCTTATATTTAACACCTTAATAAAAGAGCACATATATTATTACATCATCTATATTGGTTTTTGATAACTACTTCAATATAATTGTTTTTCTCCATTTGTAAACATTATTGGTAAATATTACTTTGGGAAGGTATCTGTGGGTTTTATTAGCCCTCCAAAGGGGTCCAAGGCACAGAAAAGATTAAGAGCCTCTGTCTGTTAACATTTGAAGGGCCCTCATCAGGAATCTACCTTCCAGGGACTGTTAGAAAAACCCCAATTAGGCATGCATATCCCAGAGCTCTGTGGCAGCTCTCTCAATCTGGCTATTTTGATCGGGGCTAGAGGGCTTATAAATTAGCATCAGGGATATTAAAAGCAATTTTTCATTGGCGAAATAAGTGGTGTTCAATATGCGCAGAAAGAATATAAATATTGCACAGGCGTGTCGGCCTTGCAGAAACAAGAACAGAAGAATTTAGTGAGCCCGGCTGCCTAAACCCTCCTAAGTGGGACCCAAGGCCTGGGACTCTCATTTGATCCTGTGTTCAGAAACTTAGAAGGGGATTTCAAGAGGATAGTTAAGCTATCTTGCCTCTCTTGTGAAGAATATTAACTCGTCTACCTCCAGCTGAAGCTTCATGCCAGGTTTATGTAAGTGCCTGGGAAACTGAGGGCTGGGGTTTCCACAAGCCTACAGAACAAGTTCTTGTGACTGTGTTTGTGCTTGCTTGCTACTCAGTATTTGCATATGTGGCAGAAGTCCTGAGGCCTGCTTTCCCGTAGCATACTACCTGGTAGCAAGGTGGTGGGAAAGAGACTGGAAGTAAATGCAGACTACCTAAGTGAGAACATACAGAGGCTACTCATTCAGAGCTTGCTCTAGCAAGGGGGTCAGCCACCTTCACTTGCTTTAGGCAGAGACTCAAAGACAGGCAGAGGATTGGGAAAGCTGTATAGCGGGGAAGAGGGAAGGCCCCAGATATGGTGTGATTACAGGTTGTTGGCATGGAGGAAGCTGTAGGTAGGCTAACTAGAAGCTGAGAATCTCGTGTGATTAGTCTGAGGCACATATTTGGCTTCCTTTGGTTGGTTTTGAATTGGAAGAGGAGGCAAAAAAAAGAGAGAGAGAGAAGAGAAGAGAAGAAAAAAGAAAAGGAAAGAAAAGAAAAGAAGAGAAAGGAAGAGAAAAGAAAAAGTCAGCGGTCATTGACCAAATCTTGATCATTCTGGACTGGTTGCTGCAGAGGTCTTGAGTTGTATTGTCATACATGGCCTGGCTTTAGTGTGTTCTATATTCTGTCTGTCAGCTCAGCTACCTCTGGCAGTGCAATATTAGGGATATCTGCCAAAAAAAATCTCAAGACTGGGAAAGGCCCAACTAGTTTATGTCTATTTGCCACAGGTACGTATGCACATGGACATCTCCGGCCCAATAAAGTTCTTGGATACCTTGTCGGGTAATGTTGAGCCAACTTCTCATACTTTAACCTAGAGCAGCTATCGCCCTAGCTGCTGTGGTGGTTACTGACACCTAATCCATAGCTGAAGCTCTGGACACAGTGCCTTTTTAAGTGGTAGCATTTTCCCAAGGAAGTAGGCTCTACACTGGGAGCAATTTTGTTCCCCAAGAAACATTAACAATGACTGGAGACATTTCTGATAATTACAACGGGAGTAGGGGTGCTACTGGCATCTAGTGGGTGGAGGCCAGGGTTGCTGCCAAACATCCTACAAATACACAGGACAGACCCACGACAGCATTATCCAGACCAAATGTCAGTCATGCTGCAGTCGCCTACCTATAGCAAGAAATGGTGGAGGTGCAAACAACAGAGGGTGTTCTGACGGCAGAACAGAGATCAAGAGAGTGGACTTTGCATTAAGAGCACAGCTTGAACCCTGATTCTGCCACTTCCTGGTGACCATGGACAAGTTATTTGACTCCTCTAACAATAGGACTTCCCTCACAGGATTTACTGTGAACTGACCTGACCCATTTTCATCTCACACATTTCTTAGGTTTCTTTAAGGTAAATTAAGAAGGTTGAGGAGGGGGAGAGTTGGCCTGCTTTTTCTCTACAAGCTAGCCACCAGGTTAAAATGGAAGAAAATTTTCAAAATCCTGCATGTAGATATTTACCAGCAAGCAAACCCAAGAGTATTCATAGTGCCTGACTGTAAGCTCCGTGAAGACTCAGCTCTTAGCTCCTTGATGTTCTGACCTCCATTTTGCAGGGAAGATTCCCTAAAGGCAGACACACTGTAACTGCTGAGACAAGAGTCTGCTCAAGTTATAACTGGCATCAGGCACCAGAATCTTCTTCTTTGCTCATGACTGGACCAGACAAATTAGGGATTTAGTTCTCCTGAATTATTTCTAAGGATTCGGGCTGTAGGTCTCTGTGTAGGTCTCTTATACCCAACTCATGCAAAGGCAGAAAACATTTCTAAAAGATTCTATCCAGCCAAATACCTTGAAGATCTTTATTTCCCCCATTGAAACCCATTTCTAACAATTAGCAAGCCACTTATTTCACCAATAAGGAAACATTTTTGACATTCCCTAAGTTAATAAGCAGAGCATCTGATCTTGATGGAGATGCACACAGAAGCAGCCTGCGTTAGCCCTCTGGAGAGGCTTCCTGATTAGAGTGCTAGCTGACTACTTCTGTGTGTTCAGCCCACATTAGAATGCCAGTTGCACCTGGACGATTGCTTAACCACAATCGCACACACAAGAATGCTTGTCAGATTCAAATGTTTAAAGTAAATCACAGACAACAAAAGAGAGCTCAAAGAGATCATGTGTGCAAAGTGTTTAGCGCTCTTCCTAGAATGTTATAAATATGCAATATATGTTTGCTATTAGTGTATTCATTTTTAAAAGACTTCCTCCAGCTCCTTGAAACAAGGGAGGAGAGTTTTAATATCTAAGAGTAGCACAGGAAAGGCAGGTTATGGCATTTGTTGAGCAATAACTGGGTGCCAGGCACTTAATGTGCTTTGTGGCATTTAACTGGCACAACCACCTGGACAGGTGATTTGATTATCACCGATTCCCATATGAAGAAGCTGAAGTCGCTCAACCAGTAGGTGCCAGAACCAAGACCAAAACTCTCTTGGGTGGGAAATTCTGATAGAGTCCAGGTGCTCCTCAGAATTGCACTTTGAACTCCCAGTGATAGGGTGGTATTAAAACTCAAAAGTCTCAGAAAAATAAAGCCAAAGGAGTATAAGGCAGGTGGAAATCACACAAAGTCACTGCTAGAGGCTGCCAGCCAGCTCTCCACAGGGTCGAGGGCACATGGTCTGACAAATAGAGGGCTAACTGGATATTAGCCACCTGGGAGTTGTCATGGGGTTGGTTCTCCCAGAAGCAAAACTTGAACCAAAGATTTGGTACAAGTGACAAAACACCAGTGAGAGAGTGGGGCCAGGCAACAGGATTGGAAAGAGGAGGAGATGGACTTTTGTTCAACCACACCGGTAAGCCAGTGCTGTCTTGGGACAAAGGCAAGCCTTAAGCTCTTCAGGCTCTTCCAGTTTTACCTGGGGGGTGCGACAGCTGCAGCAAGCTTGGATAGTCCTCTGAAAGCACACAGAAGCTGATGGACAAACAAAGAGCAAGTAAAAGGAGTCCCAGAGGCTCTGGCCAGGGCACCAGCAGCGTGTACTATGGCGGTCATCACCAGCATCCAAAGGGTTCATCCTTGAAAATGCAGCAAATTCCAAGTTGTTCTGGCCCAATGGACTTCTGCCTGACTCTGCCCAAGTGTGTAATTCAGTCTTCCCTCTCTTGCCTCCGCTGTTCTGCTCCAGCCACACAGGCCTCCCCATTGTCTTTCAGAGACACCAAGCACACCCGAGCCTTGGGCCGTGGCAATCGATAGTCTCTCTGCTTGGGGTCCTCTTCCCTGGAGAGTGGCCTCACGCCCTCCACACCTTGCCCCAGATGACATCTGCTCCAAGAGACCCAATCAACCTTTTTTATAAAGTAGCACCTCTTTACCTTGCATTCCTTTAAATCCCCATCGCAGCCTACACTAAATGGTGTGTATTTCTCTGTTAACTTGTTTATTGTGTCTGTCTAATGACAGAGAAATAAATATAAGCTCCTGAGGGCAGGGACTTCTGCCTGTTTTGATCACTGTTCATTCTTCAGAGTCTAGAATAGTGCTTGGTACAGGGTAGAGGTCACTTAATGCTTGCTGGATGGATGGATGGATGGATGAACGAATGAAAACATGAATTCGGAATGTATTACTTAAGGTGGCATTACTGGAAGTCAGTCTAATGACCTCGTAGGTCAGAATTCCTTGGGGAAATTTTTTATAAGTGTAGATTCCTGAGTGGTTACCTGACTGGGAAGGAGAAAAATTCTGAAGCTTCCCTCAGCAGTGCTGACCTTCACATGGCTCTGCAGAGGCCCCCAGAAGAACTTGCTAGGTGGGGTGGAGGGAATAACTGCTTGGCCACACAGAGAAGCTGGGCCCTTGGCAGAGTTCCCAGCCTTCCTCACCCCCAAACCGCAGGTTCCCAGACCCCAAGCCCAGCCAGGAAGCAGCAGAGTTGTCAGATTCAAGGGATACCTGTGAATTTAGAAAATGTAGCTCCCAGGGGCACCCATAGCAGATAGGATAGAGGGCCCTCACCTCTTCTCAGACACTGTCTAGGCCTTCTTGATTCTGTGGCCTCTGGGGAGGAAAGCATCCCCAGTACTGACCAGGATTGATAGAGTCAGATTATTTTTTTAATAAATAAATGAGAAACAGCAACGTGATGTTCTAGTAATTTTGACAACTTATTATCAAGCGGATAATTAACTATATCTATATCATTTTAATCTTTTTTACAATATGTACCCTTTAATTATCGGCAGTTTTAATAATATCTAATATTATTCAATATTAAATTTAAATTAAATCAAAAATATTAAATAATACTTCTGAAACTCATATTAACACAGGTATTTGAATTAAAAGATGAAGTCAGATTATTTCTGTCACCAGCATCAGATTTTACTTGTCCTAGAGAAAACAAATTGATGGAGATGTCTTTTAAAATGCATATTCCTCAGCTTCGTCCCAGACCCATTGATTGAATCAGTCTCTGATGGAAGGGCTCTGGAATTTGCATTCTTACCAGGCTCTGCACAGAATTCTGGTACCTTCTGTGAAGCTTGGGAATCCTTGTGATATCTGCCCTAACGGTGAGTGGGAATGTTAGAATAAGCAGAGGGGGAGGGGTAAGAGCTAGGCCCCTGCCACCCACATGCTCCAGGGTACTTGGCAGGGGACAATGTAATTAAAAGCCTGCCTCCCTTTCTCTTAGACATGGAAATGGCTGTATTCCCTTCTGGCCAAGACGCCTGCCCCTAGACGCC
>NW_006442484.1:13133316-13189422 GCF_000325575.1 Pteropus alecto
TCTTAACTTAATATGAAAGAAGGGTGGAAAGGAAATGGGAGGAAATGATAGGATTATCAAATCAAGGAAGTTAATGTTAACTAAGAATGATGTCACTCAAGGTTTCTTTAAGACATATTGAACTAAAGAAAAAAGAGAGTCTTCTTTGAAAGCAGGCAGCCCAAGAGCCTGGTCCAGAGAACATCTCTGTGGCTTAAGGGAAAGAATACATGACTGTAATGGAGACACCTTGGAGTTGAGCCCTGGCTCAGCCATTCATTTGCTGTTTCTCTGGGAGATCATCTCACTACTCTGTGCCTAGGGTTCCTCATTTATAAAGGGTGGGTCATAATCCCTGCCCTTCCCCTTGACATTTGGAAGGGTGGACTGGTAGAGTCCACTATCTCAGAGAAAATTCTCACCGTGGACCATCATGCCCATACTTGTACTCTCAAGGAGTACAGCTCTGCCCTCAGGGTCCTGCCTCACAGTCTACTTCCCATTGCTTGACCACAGCATGTGCACAGCCACCATGACTTTGAACTTTCTCTTCTTTCAATCTGGATCAGTCTTTCTCTGCACCTACGTGATGACTTGCAGTTATTTTCTTTTACTTTTCTTTTTTTTTTTTTTTAGGCGAGGCAATCCTTGGTTGACCTCACAGATTGCAAGGAACTTGTCAGCTTACAATCCCTTATTTTTTAATTTTTTACGCTACAGCACCTGGTCTTCCTAGGTGGTCTCCCATCCAAGTACTAACTAGGCCCGACCCTGCTTAGCTTCTGAGATCCGATGGAATCGGGCTTGTTCAAGGTAGTATGGCCATAGACTTGCAGTTCTTTTACTCCTGGAGAAAAAAAAAAATTTTTTTTCATCTTCACATGCTACAGTCTCACCATTCATATCTCAGCTTAAGTATCATCTCTTCAGAGAGACCTTCCCAGGCTGCCTTAACCATTAGTGCTCCTCCCCCACTGTCACCCCCAGACACTCCCCATTACATTAGCCTCTTTTATCTTTGTCTTAGAATTTTCATTGTCTAAAATCATCTCATTCGTCCATTTGTTCACCAATCTTTTGTCCAAGCCTTCACTGTCATGTGAGTTCCTGAAGGGCAGGAACTCTCTTTTCCCATGAACACATTCCTTGAGATATATTAGATGCCCATAAATATCCATAGAATGAATGAAGGAATTTACTTGTCCCTCTCTCGCATCTCAGTCCACCTCCTCCCTGTTCCACTCTTGGTTCTCCTTTGTCTCTTTCGGTCTTTTTATCTATGTCCTTCCCCCAGCTCTTACCTCTTCCTGTAGGCCTCTGACTCGAACTGTAACAGCTTCCGTTGAATGACATTGGAGAAGAAGGTTTTAGCCTTTCCATTTCTTCTGGAGGATGTAGGGTTGAAATCATCCAGCCTCAGCGGGAATCATTGAAATCAATCAACCTTTTTTTTAGCTAATGTTGCTAAAAATAAAGCTCTGATGCATTATTATGCCCACGTTTTTCTTTCTCATCTAAGATGGTCTTCTGGCCACTCAGTTCGGGAAGGAAACAAATGGGGAGGGGTGAAAGGAGAAAACTTCATCCTCTCACATTATCCATAATAAGTGGGAGCCCAAAGTGAAAAGCCCTCCAAGGAACTGAAAAAGGAAAATAAGATTTCCTTCACACAGGCAAACAGGAAAGTAACCAATCTTGGATCAGGACTGCGAACTAGGGTAAACTTCAGGTGGAGGTACCACCATATCTGAAGGAAGAAATCTCTCCCCTAACAGAGGGGTTATTCTGTCCTGGAATTAGAGTAAATGTTTACTTAGCCTCATTACTTTCCAGGCACTTTGTTGAGAGATATCCTTGCATTACTTCCTGCAATCCTCCCAATAGTACTTTTCGTTGCTACCACTGGTCTTATCATCAAAAGTTCCCATGGGAATGGGAACCATGTCTTTGGTGTCTCATAATTCTTTTGCTTAATATTTTGTCTAAACATCACAGCACAGAACACAATACTGGGAGGAGAGGAACAACCAACACTGGTTTATTGATTAATTCCTCTAGGCCAGGGGTTTTCCTCCCTTCTGAAAAAGTCTCCTCCCTCAGCTTCTAATCTATGACAGCTACACTACCTATTTCTTGCCCTTAACCTTAGATTCTCCTGTTCGCTCTGTGAGGAACATCTCTTTCACCTCTCTGTGACAGACATCACTTATTCTCAAGCAATGTAGCTTGGTGGTTGGGCAAATGGACTTTTGAAAATAAGAGACCCATGCCTGAATTCAGATGTCGTGTGGCATTGGACAAGTTACTATTTTATGTCTGTTTCCTTTTAATCTAAGAATAGCTAATTCTAGAATTACTGTAAGTGTTATTGTAAAGAGTCGAAGTATAAAGAGCTAATTCTTAGAAAGAGTTAAGATATAACTAAAGACAAAGCACAATACCTGGAAGGGAAGTCAGGCTGGAGAGACTATTTGGGGAAGAAGATAGTAAGTGCTGACCAAGTGATAGCTGCTAATTTTTTTCTTTTTGTTTGTTTGGTTTTTCTTTTTTCTTTTTTTTTCTTTTTGGTTATAAACAAAAGAAATTGCATTTGGCTAGCTTAAGAAAATAAAGAAAAGAAAAAAATTCATAAATATGCTGAGTACTAACTAGCTCAAAGGGCAATCAGAATGATCAGCCTCAGGAATGATGAGTCTATAGGGATCTCAGCTGTCAAAATTCATTGAAAAGCTTTATTCTGGGTATTACGCTGAGATGACTTAGCTCCACTCGCCTTCCATTCTGCTCCTGGCCTGAGTTCACTTAAAATTCAAATTCCAAGATAGGAAATCTGAGTCATGTCTTCTCGGGGCGGGGAGAAGAGTGGAGTAAGCATGGCGATTGATACTCACATATAGAATGGGGCATAGGTTGAAATCTGTATGTTTCCTATTGCTGCTGTAACCAATTGCTGCATACTTAGTAGCTTAAAATTAACACACATTCATTATTTTACATTTCTGAAGGTCAGAAGTCCAAAATCCATCTCAGTGGACTAAAATCAAGGCATCAGCAGCTGCATCCTGCCATCTGCTGACAGTCTTACATAACATAAGATAATCACCTTTGCCATATAAAGTAACCTGATCAATGAAGTGATGGTTCATCATATTCATGGGTCCTGCCCACATTCAGAGGTAGGGGATTATATACACTATCTGCGTGTCTGAAATGTACCTCTTAGTAAGATGAGCATAGACAGGTAAATAGATTGCAGTATGCCACAGGAGGTATTCATACAAAGAGGTGTCTGCAGCCTTATGGGCAATTATGAGTAAAAGTGTCTGCAAAAGGAGGAGAGGAAATGGGGTTCAGAAAGAAAGTGAATCTGAGCTGAGTGTTGATTGATTAAAATTGGTCGCTAATGCAAACTGCACGTGAAGACTAAAGGGGAACCCAATTCAGGTTTCTTGGTAAAAGACTAATGCTTTAATCAAACCACAGCTGAATTCCAAAAATGCCAGAAATTAAATCCAGGCAGAATTAATCATTTAATCAACCAGTCAGGGCACCTGACTTGCTTTGACGATTTCAGGGGGCTTAGACAATGCGGCTGGATCCCATTTCTAAAGCTTGGTGCATTTTGAAGTTCTTTTTATTTTAGGATTACTAGTGAATTTTCAGAATCTTTTTGCTAAAAAATGCCATAAAGGAGCAGACATATGTGGAGTTGCAGAGAGAAAGAAAGTCATAATATTGGTTAGGTAGTACGGTCGTTGAATTCGCCAACCAGCCAGTTGCCCTGGGCTTATTAGTTTCTTTTTAATCTTACACTGCAATACAGAGCTGCAGGACAGCGTGAAATGTGAAAAAGAAAAGAAGAGAGGGAGGGAGGGAAGATTATTAAAGCAAGCACAAAATTGAAAGGGAGAAAGTAGAAAGAAGTACATGAAGTTCCAGCTGGCTGTCACTGATTGATCACAGCTCCATTTGCTGTTAGAGTTGGGGGAGGGGGAGTCCTTATTCCCTCTACGTTTCTTTTTCATCAGTTTTAGGGTAGGCCAAGCCTAGAGTTAACCAAGCCTAAGAATTTAGAGTGTTCAAATTTTTCCATCTTTCAAAAATTTTAAATTCAAGTAGTACATGCACAAATTTTTCATTGAAAAAATCGAGTTTTACAGAGGGATTTGTAATGAAAGACAGCAGTCTCTGTCCCATATTCTCTCCACCCCTATTTTCAGTTGTTTGAGTAGTTCCTGCCCTACCTACAATGTATTTATGCCAGTCTTGCTTGTGTCTTAATTTAAGAGATCTCCTGACTCTCGGTATAAATGAAGATTTATCTCACCTTTACCATCATACCAATCTCCAACTTCCATAAAGTTTTATTGCTATTCATACTTCCTCTATTGATTATTTTTATCCCTCTCAGTGATACTCTACAACCTTTATTTCTTGTTACATGTCTATAAACAACAGTACCTCTTGACTTTCTCCCTTGCATTGAAAATATTTTAACAGGCATGCCGACAGGCGAAAATGGTTATGCAGGATGTTAATAGATGGGCCGTAAAAAAGGTGTTTCATATATAAATAAGTAGAAATCCTGGGTTAAATAAGTAGAACAAGTTTCTCTATAATGGATAATCTCAGAAGCTTTGATGTGTAAATGAGTGCTATGATGCTTCAAAAGGGCATGTGATGTGTAGCATTTCCCAAACATTTGATCATAGAAACTTTTTTTCCCACAGGACATCTACAGATATATTAGGAAAATGCTTGTAAAAAGGTAGAGGAGACAATCTCCTGTTTAGTGCGAGGGAAGGAGCACCTAAGTCTCCTATTTGCAAAATGAGAATGATGTGCTTGCACTGAGCTCTTGCTAATGCTGATGCTACACTAACTGCTGGCACACAGCATCCCGTGAGCTCTGTACTAATACCATCTCCCCTTTACAAAGAGGGTGGCTGAGGTGTAGAAATGGTAGTTTGTCCAGTGGTCCACAGCTAGTTAAGTGGTGAGTCAGGATTCAAACTGAAGCTTTAGGTTTAGAATTCCCCAACTACACTATACTCTCTCCTGCATGCACTGCCACCCTGCTAGAAATGAGAGCAGCACAAAATGACTTTAAAAGAGCTTCAGTATTTAAACTTGGTTTGTTACCCTCGGATAGATTAGAGTTCTGATCACACACACATCTCTAGGTCCTTTTCACTGCCGAAGAAATGAATTTCAATTCAGCGAATATGAGAAATATTCATTTATTAAAAGCACGTTATGGGGTAGAAGATGGATCAAGCCTAAAATTGGCTAACCATGGAAAATAAGGTTACGTACCTCTGAGGGGGTGGAGGGTATGGGTTACAGCCAGGGAAGATGGAGAGCTGTAACTCCTGGGGAAGGAGAGGTCTGCGTTATATTTGGGGCCATGATGGGTAGTTACAAAGGTGTTCTTAGGTGATTGTCAAGTGAGGTCATTTTGATTGACACTTGGCTTCTATATAACTCATTGCCTATATAACTCATTGCACATGTGCTTACCCACAAAAAGGTCTGTTATAATTAGATTCATGAACATCCAGGCATAAACCTAGTATTATAATGAAGCTTAAATTGAGGGTAAATTAGGGTAGTACTTCCAAATTTAGAAATAAAAGATAGGATTCCCAGTTACATCAGAATTTTAAAGAATGGCTAATTCTTGTAGTATAAGTATGTCCCATGCAATATTTAAGACATACTAAAACATTATCCATTGTTTATCTGTAATTTTTATCTGCTTTTTTATTTCGCAGCCTTACAAGTGAGAACAGAACTCAGAACAGAGGATTCAGTGAGAGAGGAGCAGTGCAGGCTGAGGGACCAGGAAGCTGTGAGAGTATACGCTGTCTCTGAGCTTCCTTGACCAGTGCGTGTCAGTGGTGTAAGGTGGATGCTGAGATACTGATTTCTCAGCCTTCTGCTTATCCGTAGAACCCTGGAGTAGCAAAAATGCAAGGCCTGGCACAGCGTTCTCTTTCAGGGGTCCTTGAAGGATAACCCAAGTGTGGTGAGGTTTAACAGTGGGCCCATGGTTCTCTCAGGTGGCATACAAAATAGCTCCATTTGGACCTCCATCAGCAGCCAGCTGCAAAGCACTCAGCTGCCCATCATGGTCAAGGGACCCATGGACCCTCTAGAGTTAATTTTCCAAATGCCCACAGAGGAGGGCTCACAGCCCAAGGTGTGACTTGTTGGGGTGAAGGTGATTAGGGACACTTGGCAGGGACAGGCCCAGGCTTTGTAGCCCTAAACCTCTATTTCACAGATATCAGATTAGTGTTGCTTTGTGGATACGTGCTCTTTCTAGCTACCCAGCTAGCTTCCCGTGACTGCTTTACCACACATGTTCTATAAATTGAAGCTACGTTGTTATTTTCAAATACTTGACATGTGATAGTTTGCATTTGAACTCTGCATTGTTATAAAATAAAATTTAACATACCATTTGTCAATAAAAGAACAGGAAGCCTATTAAAGTCTTTAAATACAACTTTAACTCTTGTAAATGTTGAATGGTCATAAAAAATGGTTTCAAATTTTTTATCACTCTTGTGCAAAACTCTGTTTTCAATGGTGATGATGAGAATTTGAACAGAGCACATGAAAAAGTCAATTAGGATTTGCTTGTAAACATTTCAACATAAAACTTAATAGAAAAAGCTATGTTGACTTCCACCTCCACTTGGGATGTAAAAGTCACAAAAGAACATTGCTCCCACCTTAACAACAACAAGAAGCCAGATAATCTCCAAAATCATAATTTATTAAAGCCTGTAGGAGCATGCAGATTGTAAAGAAACCTAATGAATCAAAATCCAAAAAGTGCCAATGACCTCCTACGAAAGCTGCTTTCATCCTTGGCAGCACAGCAAATGGAAGAGGAAGCTGATTAAAAGAATAATAAAATAAGCTGAGTCTGCAGCCATGCTACCTCGAACAAGCCCAATCCGGTCTGATCTCGGAAACTAAGCAGAGTCGGGCCTGGTTAGTACATGGATGGGAGACCACCTAGGAAGACCAGATGCTATAAGCATAAAAAATAAAAAAAATAAAGATTGTAAGCTGACAAGGTCCTTGCAATCTGTGAGGTCAACCAAGGGTTGCCTTGCTTAAAAAAATAATAATAATAATAAAAATAAGCGTAACCTTTAGTGCAATTTTAAGGGATTTAGAATCCCCAGGAGCTCTGACACAGGGTAGTCTGCATCTATCCACTGACTCTTTTCCACTGGCCTCCATTGAGTTCTCACAAGACAGCTTGGGGTAGGATTAATGCTGAGAGACCCTGAGGCACAGGTGTGCAGAGCCTGCTGCAATCTGACCAGAACCGAGGGAATCCTCAGCACTCAGCTGAGGCACTGATCATGAGGCAGCAATTCTCTACCCCTGGGGTAGGATCTTGAGAGCTAAGAAAAATGCTTCCTCTTTTTCCCCAGGCGCAGGTGGGCTGAGCCTGCCCAAGTCTTAAGGAGAAATGAGAGAAATTCCACAGACATTTATCAGCCTCACCTTACTAGATTAGGTCCTTCTCCTATTGGAGAAAGGTCTGGTAAACTGAGGAAGACACAAGGGCATAAGGCCTGCTGAAGTCCAAGGGCCCAACAGGGAAATTGAGAGAAACTCCCAAGCTTTTCACTAAGTACAACGCAGAGGCCATGGGCAGTTGAGAGAGGGCGAGCAGGCAGATACAGGCATGAGGCAAAGGCAAATGGGGCCTGCTGAAGTTGAAGTCAGGAAAAAAGAACTGACAAAATCTCCCCAGGCGCTCATATCCCAAGTCCTGCTAAAGGGAAGGTTCTGATTCATCCAACAGAGAATGTGAATCTTAAGGTAAACTGAATCTAACTAAAGCAACAAAACTTTCAGACTTAGACCAGCTACAGACTGGATTGTCTCAAACCTGCTCACTAATGGCCTGCCAGGCAAAAAAGGTGTACCCTTTTCTAGATATGATTATTATTTTCTTCAGACTTTACTATTCATTTATAGTTTATGAGGCCTGAATTCAGTCAAAATCAAATTACAAGACACATGGAGAAGTGAAAAAATAGTAAGTAGAACCAGACCTATGAAATAGAATTGTTAGGATTATCAGACAGGCATTTTTAAATAATAATAATAATAATAAATGCACAAAATGATAGAGTGGGAAAAGTGAACAACATGTTTCAACAGATGGACAATTTCATAGCCAAATAGAAATGTTAGAAATGAAAATATATCAGAGAGAAGGAATTCTTTCAATGAGTTTCTTAGCAGACTGAACATAGCAGAGGAAGGAATCAGTGAAATTGAGAACAATCAGATAATTTGTTTTTTAATTCTATTTGCATTCAAGATATCTGGTTGATATATATACATTTAAGTGTTCAAATAAACACATAATTTGAGTCCCAGGAGAAATATTTGAATGGCCTAGAATTTTTAAAAACATACGAAAGATATCAACTCAAGATTCAATAAGCTCAGCAAAACCAAAGAAGGATAAATATAAATATCAATAAACACACCCTTATACACATTGTAATCAAACTGCTGAAAACCAAACAATGAGAAGATTTTAAAAGCTTTAAAATAAGACACATTACATAATAGGGAACAATAAAAGAAATTTCACCTCACTGGAAACAATGGAGACCAGAAGACAGTAGAATGATATCTTTAAAATGTAGAAAAGAAAAAAATATCAATCTAGAGTTCTAGATTTAGTGGAATTATTTTCCAAAAATAAAGACGGGTAAAAATATTTTTGAAAAGACAAAAGCAAAACAAATTGTCTCAAAAGGCTCTCTACTATAAGGAATACTAAAATAAATTATTTTATTTTACCAGATAGAGACTCAGTTCTTAGGGAAGGAATAAAGAAGACCAGAAATAGAAACATGTCAGTTAGTATAAGGGATAAAGAACATTAACACACAAACACACTCACATTGTTATTATTTTGAAGTAAAAATAATAACAATGTAATACAAGGTTCTGACATATTTAGAAGTAAAATATATGACAAGAACATAAAGTATGAGAGAGTGGTAATTAAAATGTTATTTTAAGATTCTTAAATAGAAGTAGTAGAATAAGTTTTTTATTATAGATGTAACAAGCTAGAGATGCATATTGTAATCTCTAGATCAACCACTAAAAATAACATAGACATAAGTAGTAATAATAACTAACAGAAAATAAAAATAAAAATAAATACTGAAAAATACTTAACACAAAAAGAGGCAGAAAAAGAGAAACAAATAAACAAAGAGCAGATGAAACAATATTAATGAAATATCACTACAGTAAATTAAAATCCACATTTATCGGTAATTGCATATGAACTGAAGAGCCAGATTAAAAACTAAAGATTGCCAGACAGACTTTAAAAAATATATGTTTTGGACAATATAAATATAAATAGAAAGTCGAAAGTAAAAATAAAATGGAAAATGAAGGATATAATGTGAAAATTCTAATCATTAAAAATTTATTATTACTATATTTTATAACAAAAGTAAATTTCAAGACTAAGAGTATTACCAATATAGAGAGACATTTCATAATGATAAAAGGTTTGTGTGGTCAAAGAAATACAACAATTTTAAATATGACAGAATTAAAGAAAAATATAGATAGAGCCAGAATTACTATTGAAGAATTTAGCATCTATCTCTCAGCAGTTGATAGGACAACTAGAAAAAAAATTAACAAAAACATGGAAGATACAACTTGATTTAATCGACAGAGCGCACTACACCCAACGACAGAAAAGGATTGTGTACTCTTCAAGTTTATCAAGATAGACTATTTTCTGGGCTATTCAACTATCAAACAAGTCTAAAGAAATGTCAAAAGTCAAAATCACACAGAATATATTCTCTGGCTGCAACAGTATTAAATTAGAAGTCAGTAACAATATATATTCCAATAGAATTTTCTACAGTGATGAAAATGTTCTATATCTATACTGCCCAATAGCAATCACTATCCAAGTGTAATCACTGAGCACCTGAAATATGGCTTGAGTGATATAGCCATATTTTAAAATTCAGCTGAATTTTAATTTTAATTAATTTTAATTTAAATATCCACATATGGCCAGTGGCTACCGTATTGGATAATACAGATCTATAAAATCTCCAAATATACATCGCACACACAAAAAGATTTCAGGTGAATCACAGAGCTTCTAGAGTAAAACATAAGATACTTTCATGATCTTATACGATCAGAAGTGTAAAAAGGTATGATCACTTTAGAAAACTTGGAGCCTTGTGCAAAAAAGCTAAACACACATCTACACTATTACCCAGCTACTTCACTCTAGGTATTTATATGTGTCCACAAAGAGCATTGTGCAAGAATATTTGTAGCTTTATTCATAATAGTCAAAACCTAGAAACAACCCAGGTGTCCATCAGCGAGAGACTGGACAAGCAAACTATGATATGTTCAAGCAATGGAATATTACTCAGCAATTAAAAGTAACAAATTACTGAGGCATGCAACAAGCCAAAGGAATATTTAAAAACAGTATGTTTAATAAAAGGAGCTGGACACAAAAGAGCACATGCTGTATTATTCCATTTACATTATAGTTTAGAATGGACAAAACTTTCTACAGTGATAGATACACCAGATCAAGCAGCTGGCTGCTTTAGGGCCCAGACATTGACTGAGAGCAGGCACAAAGCAACTTTCTAAGGTAATAAAAATGTTCTATGACTTGATTTGGGGAGTATGTGTTCACTTGTCGAAAATGATCAAAAGCATACATTAAAATCTGTGTATTTCACTGGACATAAATTAAGTTTCAGTAAACATTTCTAATAAATCATGAAGCAGTCTTGTTTCTCATTTAAAAATTAAAATGCTTTTATTTGTAAGCGTAGTACAAACTCAACATTTAATATCTTCTACAATATGTGCATTTTATTTTTCTTATAATATTTTATATATGCATACATAATTTTTTTCACCAAGCTTTATCTAAATACTCCAGAATAGTCCACTGTTTTTTTCAGTGTGCCATGCAAATGATACACTTTTCCATGTGTGCAACAATAGGAAAGTTCTGGGAAGCACTGCTCTACCTGGAATTGAAGCCAGAGGTGGTACTGGGGAGAAAGACATGTTTGAGAAGCAGGAGACACAAAACTGTGAAGGGACGCCTATGTCACAGGGTTGTTGTAAGGACTAACATGACATAGAGTCCGTGAAAGTCAAATGAGATCATGTGTCTAATGTTCTTAGCACGATTCCTGGTTCCAGAGCAGGTGCTCAATAAATATTATTTCCTCTCTCGTCTTGGACACTATTGTTTGGGGAAGGTGTGGTTTTTCTTTCCTTATATGGAAAGCTACAGGTTATATTTGGGGAAATGGTTTTTTTCATACCTTTATTTCCTATAAAAGAAGGTTGAAATAGTCAATGTACCCAGTTTGGGCAGCTCTTCAGAAATAAGCTAACTTATGAAAAAGAATATTTTGAGTCTTCATACTTATTACCTTAAACTCTATGCAAGCAAGGAATTCATAATTCATTAATTGATCTTTGTGCAATCATGTGAGTTGTGAAAGGATAGTATTCCTACAAAACCGCTTTGTCATAATTAAGATGACAGTAGGGAGCTTTTCAGAAATATAAAAAAACTTTTTTTCTAGACAATAGCCAAGTAATTTAGAATACCAAAGTTAGAAATTCATTTATTTATTGAGATACCAAATGTTGAAGAAGAATTTTATTTGTTTGTTTCTTTAATCCTTATTACTTAATATCTCAAATTAATTTAGTACGTCACTATTTGATGAAAATGCTTTCCAAGGCAGTTTTAAGCCAGTAAAATCTAAATAAAGAGTTACTTTTTAAATGGTACTACTGTTTTAGACTTCGGATAGTTATCAAAACATTCCCCGGGGTGTTATTTCATGCTTTGAACAGGAGTCCTGGAAAGCTAGGTTTCTTTTTGGCTGTGACATATTCTGTGTCTCCAACATTTAACTTTTAAATTATTTTTCAATTTTTGAGCATATTTATAGAATATCCACAATACGTCATGTCACATACACATTTCTGCATTTAATTTTCACAGCCCTTCTCCTGTTTTACAGACTGTGGAGTCAGAGAGCAACATAGGGTGGTCAATTCACTTACCCAGGATCCACACCTGATAGAAAACTGAGCTAGGATTTCAGTGTCATGGCCTGCCTAATTCTCCATGGTTTCCAACATCCCACCCTGCTCCTGTTCACCCCATTCTCCACGAGGAAATCTGAAGGAGAGAGGTCACCATGATGGCGAGACACCTCAGCCTTCAAGAGCACATGACAGGCAGAGTAATGTGACCACGGGCACCCAGCTGGCAAATGCTCCAATCAGGAGTCTCCTGGGTGGTCTCTGCCCACCCCCACAACAGGGTTTTTGTGATGTTTTGGTTTCTCCCACCTGTGTGCACTTAAAAGAACTTCTGTTCTAGAATCCTTGCTCTCCACCCCGCATGCCACCCTTGCACCACCGCCTCCCCAGACACCAGCTTCAGACAACCACATGTTTCTCTGCCTGCCAAGGAATGTGTGGAGGAGAATTGGCCACATGGGTGTAAGCATAAGCAGTCCCTAACCACCCTGGTATGATTCAAGCAGCACAAAAGGCACGCTTGAGAAAAGACATCACACTCAACAGTCTGTTGCGAAGCTGTGAAACGCCCACCATTTTATCCCCCACTCAAAGGCTTTTTGGAACCATCTCTATTTTAACTAGTTTAAATCATTTTTCTTAGCAAAGTCTAATGTCTCAGCTAACTCAGGAATTGGTGAACTTGGTTACCATGACTCCTGAGGAAGGCAAGAGACCAACAGATTTTGCTTTTCTTTCTTAGAGCTGACATTTTGACCGTCTATCCATGTCCCAGGTGAATCTCACATCTTTCCTAAACTGTAGCTTTCATTTGCCCCTAATATTAGTTTTACAAAATGGAAAATGGGGATTTGGAAGCAACTCCCCACATAGAACAATACTATTGACATTAGGACTACTTCTCTGCACTTTTTAACAGAAGGCTGTTTACCTACAATTATCTGAGACCTAGTTATAGAAGCCTCTAGGACATACTTGACTTTGGCATTACCATTTATTGTCAGGCACTTTACATACATTTCTCTAATGATTACGCTATAATATAGATATTATTTTCCCATGTGACCAATAAGGAGACAAAAACTCAAAGAGGTTAAATAATAATGAAATCAACAATAAAGGGAGAGTTAACATTCAGTAAGCACCTTCTAGGTAACCAGTACTGTACAATATACTGTGTATATACTTTATAAACAGTATCGCTTAATTTCCTCTTCTCAACAGTCCAACAAGATTGATATTATTATATTATCCTCATTTCACAGATGGAAAAGAGATATCAGAGAGGAAAAGTAACTTGCCCAAGGTTACATAATTGGTGAGTGGCAAAGCTAAAACTCAAACACGTGTCAGACTGACACCAAAGTCCACATTCAACCATTCCACTCGGCAGGCTGTGCTCTCTGGAGTTTGAATTTCAGGCCAAATCTGTCTAACTCCAAAGCAGATACATTTTCCACTGCCATGTTTCCTAGCAAGAAATGCCAGTCACAGCGAGTCACTCACTCGGATGGTTTGAACAACTCGACTAATTCTGTCCGGCCTGTAATAACCCCATCTGGACAATACCCTAAAATGTTGAGAGTACACGCTTGCAGCTTGTCAGACACATTTCTATTTTATTTATATATGTATTTGTTTGTTTCTTTGTTTGTTTGTTTTTAGGTGAGGCAACCCTTGGTTGATCTCATAGATTGCAAGGACCTTGTCAGCTTATGATCCCTTATTTTTTTATTTATTTTTTATGCCTACGGCACCTGGTCTTCCTAGGTGTTCTCCCATCCAAGTAATAACCAGGCTCGACCCTGCTTAGTTTCCGAGATCAGACAGGATCAGTGTCAGACACATTTCTACACTGCTTCTTATGGGCTGAGTGACCTTGTAGATGTTACTCAACCTCTCTGAGCCTCCACTCCTGATTCCTTAAATGGAAAAATGAGAGTAGCCACCTAGGAAGATTGTCATAAGATTTAGATAAGAAAATGTTGGAAAAGTCTTGGTTTTGATAAATGATTATAAACAATAGCTATTATTATAAAACATTACATATACAATAAAGATATGATATACCAAAAGGCATATTTAGGAATAAAATATCAATAATGTTTTCAAACATAAATTTCCCATTACCTAACCAGGTGGCTGACCTTGGATAAGTTACATAAGGTCTGTAGACCTCAGATTATTCATGGAAAAGATAAAAACAAAGGACTAGATAATTTTTAAGTCACTTTCAAATACTAATATTTGATACTTCTATGAACATAAATGAATTGCTTTGTAATTTATAAATTACTATAAAATGCACTGTGTTATTACTACTGTGATCACCTTCTTTATCATGGAGTTGGGAAACAGAAGGATGGAACCTACCGACAGGCACTGACTAACTTCTTTATGTATATTATTCCATTTCTTTCTCACATTCCTCCTAAGGCAGCGGTCACCAACCTTTTTTACACCAGGGACCGGTGCTCCTATGAGAATCTAATGCCTGATGATCTAGGTGGAACTGAGGCCGTGATGCTAGTACTGGCAAGCAGCTGCAAATACAGATGAAGCTTTACTCACTGGCCCGCCGCTCACCTCCTGCTATGTGACAGTCTGGTTCCTAACAGGCCACAGACCCGTACCAGTCTGTGGCCGGGGAGCTGGGGACTCCTATACTAAGGGGCTGATATTTTTAAACAAATATAACTAAGAAATCTGAAGTTCAGAGGATGAAAATGACTTGCCTAAGTTTAGACAGTTAAACAAGAGGAGGTAGCTTTCAAATTCACATCTGTCTGTCTAAACCCATATTCAGCCTTGAAAGTAGCCTCTGAAGATTCACCAAGCTCATCAGAGACTTCAGGAAACAAGGGGAAGTATATGTGTGTACCTTAACAGGTGCCTCACCATGAGTAAGGATTTTCACACCTCGTACCTTTCCATTTTCTCAGCCACAGGGGCCAAGGAAACCACTGTGGAAGGAAAAAGACACAGAAATTATGAGGCACCTCTACCTACAACTAGGTAACCAAAATGTGGACCCCAAACTCCAGCAAGTAAGATCACCCATAAATATTCTTGGAAAGAATTTGCTATTTCCCCCCAAAAGCAGGGACATTGTCAATTAGGGAAAATATTTTTAAAGTTAATTTATAATTTATACTGCTTCGGTTTTTAATTTTATTTGAGGGATGCCATAGTTTTTAAATGTATAATTTTAATAATATATGGAGGTGGGACACCGTAAACTTTAAAAAAATAGATTCTATTCTTTAAATCAGTTTTAGGTTCACAACAAAATTGAGCAGAAGGTACAGAGAGTTCCCACACATGCACAGACTTGTCCATTATCAAAACTAAGTATCAGCAAAGTAAGCCAGACAGAAAAAGTTGAAAACAACATGATATCATTTATATGTGAGATATAAACCTATAAGCAACAAACGAACAGGACAAAGAAACAGACTCATGGACATGGACAATAGACTAGTGGTTACCAGAGGGGAAGGGGGTGGGGAGAGGAGGGAGATAGATGGGGTAAAAGGGGTCAAATATGTGATGACATTAAAGAATTAAAAATAAAAATAAATAAAAAATTAAAAAATTAAGGATCAATCTTGGTGTTGCTCATTCTGTGGGTTTCGACAAAAATAGAAGAACATGTATACACCATTATAGTATCACGTAGTATGATTTCACTACTCTAATGATCCTCCATGTTCCACCTATTCATCCCTCCCTCTACCCCTCAAACCCCTGGCAGCCACTGATCTTTTTACTGTCTCCATAGTTTTGCCTTTTGCAGAATGTCATATAGTGGGAATCATATATTTTGTAGCCCTTACAGACTGGCTTCCTTAGTTTAGCAATATACATTTAAGGCCCCTCAATGTCTTTTTGTGGCTTCATAACTCATATCTTTTTAGCCTTGAATAATATTCTGTTGTCTGGATATACCACAGTTTATCCATTCACCTACTGAAGAACATCTTGGTTGCTTTCAAGTTTTAGTAATTATGAATAATTGCTATCAACATTTGTGTGTGGGTTTTGGTGTGGACATAAGTTTTCAGCTCCTTTGGGTAAACACCAAGGAGAGTGATTGCTGGATCATATGGTAATATTATGTTTAGTTTTACAAGAAACTGCCAAACTATCTTCCAGAGTAGCTGTATCATTTTGTATTCTCATTAGCAATAAATGAGAGTTCCCGTTGCTCCATGGCCTCAACAGCATTTGGTGTCAGTGTTCTGGATTTTGACCATTCTAATAGATGTGTAGTAGTATCTTATTATTGTTTTAATTTGCATTTCCCTAATGACACATGATGTGGAGCATCCTTTCATGTGCTTATTTGCCATCTGCATATCTTCTTTGGTGAAGTGACTGCTCAGGTCTCTTGCTCATTGGGTTGTTTATTTTCTTATTGTTGAATTTGAAGAGTTTTTGGTGTACTTTGGATAACAGAACTTTATCAGATGTGTCTTTAGCAAATATTTGTTCCCATTCTGTCACTTATCTTCTCATTCTTTTGACACCACGAAATTTTCTATTCTTAAAGCCTTTAAGGTCACAGCCAGGCTTAACACCATCTCTACTTTGTCTGAGGCTGGGAAACTGCGAGGACTATATTGCTAACACTGATGCCTCCAGCTCCCAGATACCAAAAGTGTTAGCAAGAAAAATTACCTGGAATTTATATTCCTTGCCAATATCTACCAAGTGATAATAACCTAAACAGATAACCACAACCAGCTTATCTCAAAAGTGCTTATGAAAGAGCCTTGGGAACACTATAAGAGCAGCTACTGACTCACAAAGCACAGAATCCTGCTATAGAATTACCAGCACATTATATCAGGGACTTAATCTGAGCCCTAGCTCTGGCAGTAGCTGTTCCTAGAATTACAGGTTAGGAGACCCTGAAGATCAAGTTTGTTGGGTAAATAGATCTTAACTATTCTTTTATCCTAACATTTTAGGTGACCATTATAGTTATGACACAAATGAGTTATAAAGACATATCAATTTCTCAAGCTAATTATAATCTTATAGGTGCCATATAACATGTATATAAATAAAAATTGCCTTTCTGTTGAGAGAGGCAATAAATCTTGAGAATCACTGTAGTTTATTGTATTATAAAATATCTTAGATTAGGAAGAGGACTTAAAGTTTATCTCACCTAACCTTTCTCCCAATAAAAAAAATTGGAAAAGCCTAGATAGTAATTCTGATTCCAAATTAACTGGCTTTGTGACCATAATCAAGTTATTTGATATCCCTAGCACTTTGCCTTCTCATCTATAAAATGAGACTTCTGGTTAGACTCAGCTGATAGAATACACCTGTTTGTTTTCATTCTCTCTTAAAACCCTTTTAAAATTACATCAAAAACTTTTGTACCCATAGGCAACAAGAGAATGGGAGAGGAAAGAATCATGGATTAAAATGCTTGTAAACAGAAAGAAGCTAACTCCTTTCAGGTACCAAACCTGGAAACCAGCCAGTTCGCAGCAGCAGAACCTCAGAGTTGAGGGAGACATGGCACTCCTAAGGGTGGGATAGTAGGGTGAAATAGAAAACAAAAGAATTGGTTAAAAAAGTAGATAACATCTGATTCTCTCTCCAGCCACGTGGAGTCAGACTATCACATCCCTTCACAAAAGCAGAAGATTGAAGGGGAAATTGAACCAAGGGTCTCAGAGATGCTAGAAATTGTAGAAGAGGGGCTGCTACACAGAACACTACCAAAAGAAGGGGATTGAGCAAAAGTCTACTTATTGGGTGATGAGGCCCCCAAGCTCTGTATATTATGCAAAATACATCGACCCCCACCCCCCAAAAAATAACCACATCCTAATCCTCGGAACCTGTGAATATGTTACATTACATGGCAAATGGAAAATTAAGGTACCAGACTGAATTCTGGTTAAGCATATGCATAGCAGGCAAAGTGTTATATAGCAGCCAACTATCAGTCAAGGTGACCTCACATGTGGATCATCTAGGACCTCCCATCATGGCCCAAATATAAACAGATCTTCTCATTTCTGCAATGTTACGGCTCTCCTGGCTGGAAACCCATCCCTTCCATCAGGGTGTACTATCTTATCTCTTCACTTCTCACATTCCACAGGGCTGCAGCCTCCCCTAGCGTGGCGCATCTCCTTCTAAAATGTACTTTTAATAAATCTTAGTTTTTCTAAATCTCACCAACTTGTAATTCTTTTCTGCTTTGGCAGGGAAGAACCAAGGGACAACACACAATGTCACGATCCTCCTCCTCTTCCCCCATGCCACTGAGGCGACTTTGGATTGCACATCACCCCAGTGGTGACAAACTGACTTTATAATAGGAAAATTATGCAGGATAATTTTGTAGCCCCAATGTAATCACAAAGGTTCTCAAAGATCAAAGAGGGAGGCAGAGTCATTCGAAGAAGATGTGACTACAGAAGAAAAGCACAGTGATACAAATTTGCTGGCTTTGCAAATGAGTAAAGGGGGCCATGAACCAAAGAATGTGAATGACCTTTAGAAGCTAGAAAAGGCTAGGAAATGGGTTCTGCTCTAGGGCATCCAGGAACAAACATAGCACATAGCTGATACCTTGATTGTAGCCTGTGTCATCTGTCTCTCTTTCAGACATCTCTCCTTTGGAATTGTAAGAGAGTAAGTCTGTGTAGTTTAAGCCACCAAGTTTGTGGTAATTTGTTACCGAAGCAACAGAAAACTAAAAGATCCCCTTTAAAAGCAATAACATAGTGTAAACACATTATTTAGAAATACAGAATAAATTCCAGAAGAAATAGCTAGAATTGAACATAGGGAGAGGGAATTGGTGGTGAGACAGAACAGATAAGGAGTCTGCACTTTTTTGTTATAAGTCCTGTAAAAGCATGTAACTTTAAAACTATGTTGCAATATTATAGTAAAAAAGATACAACTAAAAAAATTTTAAGCTTCCCAACTTGGTCTACCACAAGTGGTGGGTCCCATGCTCTGAACAATTGAAGTAACCAGTTACTGCCTACTCATCCTTCAACAAACAAATTTGCTCAGTGTGACACTCTTCCATTGTGTGTTTATTTTTCATATTTGTAAACCTCTCATAATTTAAATATTTAATTGTATATGCTTAAAGTATCAATATTTTGCATCATCATATTTCTGAAAATATAAAAAAAATATGATGTTTATGTGAATGTAACAGTATGTTCCTAGTGGGACACCCTATGTTCTCTTAGTTCCTGCCATGTTCAGCCCATATGATCACAATGAAGAGTGGTCTTTGGAACAAATCTCAGCATTCTGAAAATTTTTGATATTAAAGATGGATGCTTAGAGGATGGCTTAAACCATAATGAAGTGCTTCTTGTAAATTATTGAACTCTAACAAAATACCCAGAATAGAAATAAAATGTATTTCTATTTGTTCTATTATTTTTTATTACGAAAATAATTTTCTATTGGGATTTGAGAGAAGCCATTCCAAAAAAGCACTAAATTCGAAAGTGTAGTTACTTTAGCAAGGTCAGAGGAGGGGCATACAGGAGACTCCAATGTATTGACTACACAGCTATTCATTTGCTATAAATTTAATATTGTCTGAAATATTTTTAAGAGCTTACTTCCTCATTAATTTCTATTGTACACTTAAAAAGTAACTTGTATGAAATAAAAAATTTAAGTGCTGACATGCCATCTTGCTTAATACATCTTATGGTAAAATTAACACCCTGCCTTCATCTGATTGCTTTCTAAGACAGTGCCCACTTTAGCAACAGCAATATTCAACTGCCTGCAAACATGTATCATCCACACATACTGTGAACACATATCACAGCACATCTGTGATGACTTGCTTCACTTGTGTTAAGAAAACATCTTAAAATGCTCTTGAGGTCATTAGTTTCTATGTAAGGTCATAATATATGGTCAATTTATTTCATGCAGTCAGTTATAAAGGCATTGAACTGAATTTCAACTATAAAATCTTATAGCTTGAGAAATACGATATGGTCTTACAAAAAATTCTATTTCTATTTTAACCCATTAAAAGAAAAGTTGATTATTTTAATTATTACCAGTCTGTAGGGAGTTGGAAACAGACTTAATATCATGCTGTCACTAAAGCATAATTAAAGTATTTTTCCTTTAGCTGATATTATAAATACTAGCATTTGTCCTAAGTATTAATTTTGAAAAGAAATTTTACAAATTGCAATAACGTTTCCCTTCTGTATAAATATGAATGAATAATTTACCTTGATTTCATTTTCACTTTGATTTCAAATCCTTCTCACATACTTTCATTAAATTACATAATTTTATCCAAATGAGAACTAGTCCTTCTAACTCTGTCTTTGTATTCTTCATAAGCATGTGTTCCTTTGTTAGGCCGACTCAACCACCTGGTGCTGAATGTTTAATTTAAAGAGAATCTCCAGCATCTGGTACTGACTGTCAGTCTCTCTGCATCTGGTTTAGCTGTGATATTTGTATATTTATGTTTAGTCTTTTCACTGACATATTATAAAGAAAGAGAATGTGGAACAAACTAGGAAAAGAGAATGGATAAAAGCAAAGCAACAATGATATCATGTAGCCGAATTTTTCTAGTATCTAATACAAAAATGCAAAATTAGACAGATGGTTGTAAAAAGTGTTTTAAAGCTCAAAAATATATTTTAGAATTTAGTGTGATAAATAAAATTTCTTATGTTATAAAGAGTATGGTAGGTTGGGCTACTTATCAAATTTGGTTTATCTTCCAAAATAAATGATCCATTCAGTCTGATGTTAAGCAGACCCTTTAGTGGTGGTTTTTAGAATCTTTATGGAGCAGATAATAGTAAAGATTGGGGGATGATGAGCCACAGTAAAATAGAGTAACTGTCTTACTCACCTGTGAAAGATAAAGTAGATGAGCTTCAGAGCTAACAAATATTAAGACAACAAAAGTCAGTTTTCCTACTATATAATAAATGAAAGGACATGATCCACTGTGTTCCAAAAACAATATAGGGAGCTTATTGGGCAACTATAACTGAATTAATTATATGAAAATAAAAATGGTATAGCTTGTACTTATTTGAAAATCTGATAGATCCACCACTTGCTATATAATTGAGTCAAAATTGAGAACTATTTAACTTAAAATATGGCATGAAATGGTAAAATAACAAATACTTATGACAAAGATTGAAACTTACTGTAGCTTAATTCCACAAATTATCTTTTGCGTTTCAAAATTACCAAAATATTGCCCTTATGCACAATATTTGGTAAAATTTTTAAGTGGATATGAAATACCCATTTTGTATGATCATTATGAAGATTAAATGAGTAAATTTATATAAACACATGTCAAGCATAGCTTCACACATAGAAAGCCTTCAATAAATTATAGCTATTTGTTGCTACATAGACTTAGAGCCAGAGCATGAGAGGCTCTATACTTCTTGGCTTTGCCCTCTTGGAAATATCACCCAATATTTGTGAGCCTCAGTTTCCTGAGATGCAAAATAGGAATGATGATTAATTCTGATTTCAAAAGGTTGTTATGAAAAGGAATCAAGTTAATGTATAGAGAAGTCCTTTATGAGCTAGAAGGCACAGACACATGGCAGACTCTGTTTTGGTGACTATCATATAGGTTTCCCATCCGTAACTAGGTTATCAACCCAGCTTCATCAGTGAACACCACACACACACACACACGCACGCACACATATCTATTTATATTCTATCTTATAAACTTTTTTATAAAATGTACTATACATGCAAAAGGTATACAAATCTTCACATAGTTTGATGAATTTTTATAAAGTTTATAAACAGCCACCCAGGTCAATTCATAAAATATTACCAGCAACTCAGAAGCTTCAACCTTAGTAAATAAGCCACCAAACCCAAAGCTAGCCACCATTCTGACTTCCATAACCAAAGATTAGTTTTGCCTATATTTTTGTGCTTAATATAAATGGAATCACACAATGTCAACTCTTATGTGTGTTCAGGCTTATTTTATACATTAAGTGTGGAGATTTGCTCTTTATTGCATGTAGCAATGGGTCATTATTTTCTTTGCTCTATAGTATATATCATATGAATATACTGAAAATTACCTATCTATTTTACTGTTGATGAATATATATTATTCTAGTTTGGAGCTATTTCAAATAATATAATTAACATTTTTGTACATTTTGGGGGTACAATATGTATGTATTTTTATTGGTAAATACTTAGAAGTGAAATCACCATCTAATAGAATATGCATATGTTCAGCATTAGTAGAAACCGACAAATATTTTTCCAAAGCAGTTCTGCCTATTAACACTCAATTTGCCAACAATGAATGGATGTTCATCAGCTCAACTCTCTCACCAAGATCTGATACTGTCTTTCTTTGTTTCGACTATTCCAGTGAATATGTGGTGCTATATCTTTGTGACTTTTATTTGCATTCTCTGATAATTGATGAGGCTAGATATGTTTTCATATGTTCATTGGCCATTTGGGTAAACTCTTTGATGAATGACAATTTAAATTATATGCCTGTATTTATATTGGGTTAACTGTTTCTTAACTTTTTAGTTTTTTGCATATTCTGGATATGAGTCTTTTTATATATATTTTCAATATATTTCATCTTGTTTGGATTGTGTTTTTACTCTCTTAATGGTGTCTTTTGATGATAGGAACTCCCTAATTGGATGATTAGTATGTTTTGTATACAATTTAAGAAAATTTTGTGTTCCTGAGATATAAACTTATCCTCTGATTTCTTTCTAAAAGCTTTACTTTTGATTAACCTTTGTAAATATAAATCTACAATTTACCTGAAATTGATTTGTGAAAGGTAAGGACAAAGGTTAAATTTTCCCATGTGAATATCCAAATAAGCCAACCCATTTTTTCTCTCACTTTTTTTACATGAGTTTTGCCAGAGTCCTATAAAATTGATTCATCTTTTTCAAGCAAACTTTTTATTTTGTTAATTTTCTTTATTGTATTTTGTTTTCTATTTATTTATAAAAATAATTTTTATAATGTGCTTTTATTTGTAATATTTCCTTCTTTCTTTGGATTAATTTGTTGTGTATGGTATTTTGTTTTGTTTTAAAATGGAAACTTGAATTATTCATGTATACACTTTATTTTCTTTGTAATATATACATTTAAGAATATAAATTTTCCTTCAAGCACTGCATGAATTATCTTAGTTTTTAGTAGTTTTGAGTTATGTTTATCTCATCTTTATAATTGAAGGACATTTTTTGATGATTATAGCATTGTAGGTTGGTCATTATTTCCTCGATTACTATTTAGCTGTTTTGATATGTTTAAATTTCGTCACTTAATTTTAAAACAATTGGTGCTTTCCTAGTTAGCTTTTGTTATTGGTTTTGAGAATAATTTCACCATACTCAGAGAGCATACTCTGAATAATTTCAATCCTTTAAAATATATTGCATGTTGCTTTATGACACAACGTATGGTAAATCTAGTAAACGTTCCATGTGCATTCAAAAATGCTGTGTATTCTGTCATTGTTGGATGCAGTGTTTCAAGTTAGATTTTTTTTGTGATTGTAATGATACAATTTACATCTTACTGTATATATCTTTTCCTTCTTATTGAATTATTTCCTTGGACTAAATTCTCAAGAGTGGCAGTACTAGGCTAAGAGATTAAGAACATCTGTATGGCTCTATTTATACAATATTGCCTACTAAAAGTATGTCTAATTACAACATCTGTTATGATGCATGAAATCACCAAATTCTCCACAATGTTGGGTGTTGTAGTTGTTTTGTTAATAAAGTGAATACTAAATTGTAACTCAAAGGTGCAATAATTTTTATGTCTTTGGTAACTAGAGAAGATAAATGCTTTTCTAAGTGTTCATTTACTATTCCAATTTCCTCTCATATAAATTGCCATTCACCTGTTTTACAATCTACTGGGATCTTGATACTCTTAGAATAAATTTGAATGAGTAATTTTATAATATTGGCAATTCGCCTTTGATTTACATATTTGATGCAAATGTTTTCCCAATCTGTTCTCTTCATGATTTTAGCTTTGCTGTTTTTCACCATACAATCATGTTCAATTTGTGTATGTGAAGTGATTGCTCCTATCACTTCAAAACTATAACAGTGTTTGATTCTTTCACAACTCTTTTTTTTATTTTTCCTTATTTGTTCTCCTAAATTTTTTATTAATTTATGGTATAGAGCAGCACTGTTCAATAGGAATATAATGCAAGATGTATACAAGATTTAAAGTTTTCTATTAGCCACATTTAGAAAGTAAAATAACAAGTGTAATTCATTTTAATTATATATTATATTTAACCCAATATTCAAAATATGAGCAATTTTGTTGTGCATGGTTCCAATATGCATGAATTTCAGTTACCACTATTTAAATAATATTATATTCAATAATACGATTCAAATTTCAGTTACTATAGTAAAATAACTGTGAGTAATTTCATAAAGTATAACTTTGCTGCTAGGGTTCCAGGCCACAAGTGACTATGTAAACAACAGATGTGCATCATTATCAATGACCAGTCATATAATTTCTTTCGAAGTCTATCGGTGATTGGTCACTGCACATCTGTTATTCAGTTCATGCATGGAAAACAAAATGTGTAGCTGTACTGCCTCCTTGTCTCTCAGTGGTAAATCTATGTGACATTTTACAAAAATGAATAATCTAAAGAGGGAATTGGCCGAAAAGGTGAAAGGGCAGCAAAGAAACAGAAAAGATACTGTTGGAAGTGAAAGTGGCTATGAGCAGAAGACAGATGTCTGAGAAGTTGACACTTCCACTGTTCTAGTTGTACAGCCAGAGGAACTTAGTGAAAGCAAACTTATGAAGTAAATGAGGAACATGGTTGTGACAAAAAGGATGCAGGTGTCCCAGAGAAAATGACACCAATAAAACACTTCACATTAAAGAAACTTTAAGAGCTATTTCATGACATTGGGAAAGCAAAGGATAAAATATTGAGGGCTGATCTCACACAGGAGTATAACAATTTACCAAAGCTTAGAAAAGATGTTCGCTCCATATGTATGTGATACAAGAAGATGGCAAGCACTGTTCAAACTAGTCTTAGTAATTTTATTGTAAAGAAAAAAAAACCACTTCGATTCTCAAATTTTCTAATATTATAAATGTCTGTGTACCTTATAAATTACTTTTACTACTCTTTTCATTTATGTATACACTTATAACTGACAGTAAGAAATTATAATATTTTGACAAAAAATTTTTAAAGGTCACATAACAATCATAATTTCCCCCATTGATAATTATAATCATTTGTATGGCTTTAGCTTGCAGTCACTTTTGTGGTTCTGCACTGCCTTGCAAAGCAAGGACTGCCTATATTATTTCAACACATCATCAACATAAAACTTCGAGACATACTACATTCTTTTTTTTTCATACTAAGTCTTCAAAATACAATGCACATTTTTCACTTTCAGGACCACTCTGTTCATTTCAAGTGCTCAGTAGCCACACAGGTTAGTGGCTACAGTACTTGACAGCACAAGTTTAGAGTATTCCTTCTTTTGAAGCCAGAGTTGAAAAGTGTTGGCATTGGTGGGAATACAAGTAACTGCATAGAAACTTGCAGTCCAAATAAATCAAAGTCTGGTATGGAGAAAAATACAGAGATACACTTTTCCTCAGTGGTAATGGACATCCTGACAATACTTCAGCTCCCGCTAGAAAAAACGCTGAAGAAATAAGCCTTGAATTGTTCTCATCAACTCGTTAGAGTCAGGGTTGTTGGAACAATAAGGGAAAAGAAGAAATAGTGTTCTGGGGAAAACACTGGCTCTATAGTCCCGCCTGTGAGTTTAGGCAGTTTGGCCAATCTTAGCCTCGGGGTGATTTGTAATAACTTTTGGGTTAACGCATTTTCTCTGAAATATCAGAGAGAGTCTGAGGGCCTCTGAAGAGTGAGTTTGAAAATATTTTTTGCAAGTTAGTAGAGTCAGCAAACTATTTGTTTGATTTCCTCCTCAGTCTCACGTTCTGGGAATTCCCAGCAGCCTGATAGAAATGGCAACACCTGTTTGTGCTGTCTGTTGGCAGGTGTGTTTCATCCTAATATTCCCCAAACGATCACCCTGCCTATTGTCCTAAAATCTCTCGATTTTTCTTGGGTGAACAAGATTATAACTAGTATTCCACTCTTTTATCTTTTTCTGCCTGACAATTGGTCTATAAATATTTGTGCACAGTTAACATCTGAAGATAGATAAGATGTGTGTGTATGCACATGCTCGTGCTACTATGCTTTCTAACAAATTCCTCATTTATTAGGGAAAAAAAGTGAAGTGGATAAAAGTATGATCTTTGTAGGCAAGCAAAACAGAGTTCAAATTTCGACACTGTCACTTACTAGATGGAATCTTGAACATACAATATTTAATTTTGTGCCTCCGTTTCCTCATCCATGAAATGAGAATAATGATACTACTGTCTTCATACAGTTGATATAAGAATTAAATGATATCATGGGTGTAAAGTGCTTGGTCAATGTCTGTCACATTGTAAATACTAAAAATAATAGCCATTCTTCATAATTGGTGTTGTTATTATTAACATTATTTTACTGTTATTGTTATTATAACTGTTACGACTTTTGTCTGAAAAGAGCAAAGCAAAACAAAAACACTTAATGAGAGAAAAGGAATCCAACTTCAAAAGTGGCGTTAAATGGTAGTTTCCTCGGTTAGAGGACATCATGGCAAAACTTCTCAAAAATCTTCCTCAACAATGTGTTTTCTAAGAGTCCTCCCATCAGAACAAACTCCTGCCTCTCCACAAAACCATAGGCAACAAATATGCACACACACACACACACACACACACATTTTCTTTTTAAGCCAATGCATTTTGCTTCTTTACTTAATAAAACTTGAAGATTGTACTAGACTAGTACCTAAAAGTTGCCTCATTTTCTGTTAACAGCTACATTGTTTTCCACTGGATAGATAAGCCATAATTTATTTATCTAATCCCCTATAGATATTTAATTTGATTGAATATTTTGTTATAAATAATACTGCAATAAGTAACTTTGTTCATATATCACCTTACACATCTGTAAGATAAATTCCTGGAAATGTAATCATTGGGTCGAAGGGTAAGCACATTTTAAATTTTTGTAGATTTGGCCAATTATTCTTCATGTAGGTTTGCTAATTTATACTCCTACTAGTAATGTAAGAGAGTGTTAGTTTTTCCACACACTCAGCCCACATAGGTTATTTTAAATTGTATGAATTTTTCCATGCTTTTTCTTAGGCAGAGTAATCTCAGCTTATTTAATGCTGACTCTCTAGCTATATATCCTGATGAAAAAAGTGTTTTGTCTCTTCTACATTTGCTTACAGTAGAATCTCTGCAGTCTACCTGTGACATCCATGCTGTTGTCTATCCTAGCCCCAGACCCTCAACTTTCCTTTTCCTTCTCTTTGCTTGTGGGGCTTGCATTGTCTGGGTCATTCCTCATAGGGCTGGGAAATCTCTAACTGACCAGGAAGAAAGTAGCTAAGGTCAGAATGGATTCCCATCCCCCACCAAGAGTTTGAAGACCTGCTAAGAAAGGTAGATGATGTCCTTCCACAAATCCCCCTTTTTTTTTTATACCATTGACTAAATCATGGCATATTTATACATAGGAATACATGGGAATACAGTCATCCTGAAAAATGAATTACTGCATATATCAACATGGATGGATCTCGGGAACATGTGCCAGGCACAAAAGCAAGTCACAGGAAATACATACAGTATAATACTGTGTTTAGTAATAAATGAGTAAACCAAATGATGTAATGTTTATCAATATATACATGCATGGTAAACTATACAAATTGTAAAAGAATGGTAAATGCAAAAGTCAAAATCATGGTATCTTGGGGGTAAGAAGATGATCCGATCAGTGCTTCCATGTCCTAGGTGATTGATGTTCTGTTAAGCTGTACTGTGGGTTCCTGGGTGTTCATTTTATTTCTCTTCTTAATAACTTCTTTGCTACTCATATTCTTTTATATATATATATATGCTTACACATGCAAGTATTTCATAATAATTTTGAGTGGAAAGCTACAGAAGATGTATCAACTAGAAAGAAGGGAAAACAGATAACAAAACAGTATGTACGTTATGATCCTACCTCACACAGAATACACACACACACAGACACCAAAATTGTAGACAGATAGTAACCAAAAAGATAATAATGGGTGTCTGGGTTGTGCAATTATAAATTGTTTTTAAAAGCTTTTCTTATTTTCCTGATATGTATTTTCCAATTTTTCAACAATAAACTTTTTTCCATTGTAATGAGAAAATATTTTGAAATATTTAAAAATTCATATAATGTGCAAAGTACCACTACCAACAAGTTAATAATAGCTAACACTCTCTGAGCTTACTCTATACCAGTTTCTGTGTCAAGTGTATTACAAGCTTTTCCTTATTCTATCTTCACAAATATTTGTGTAATTGGCAGTATTGTCTCCATTCCACAGAGAAACCAGAAGGCCTGAGAGGTTAGGTAACTTGCTCAAAGTCACATAGATAGTCAATGGGCAGAGCCAGGACTCAGCTCAATCTGTTTTCCAGTCAAGCATGTGTCCCTAGCAAGCTGCCATGCAACAATCATTGGCCTAGGGAAGCCCAAAGAAGCTCTACAGTTCAGCTAGTGTTATGGGTCTGGGAGTCCTCCCTACTGTTCAAGCTGATAAGCTAGCCTGTTACATTTTCGTGGATGTTGGCAGAAGACACAAGACTCCTGGGTCAGAGACAAAGGGTTTAGTAGTCACAGACAGTAAAGCATGAGCATGCTGTTGGTTTGTGTCTATTCCTCATGCCACTCAAATCCCATAGGGCAACATAGGTGGGCTTAGATGAATGACTACATATATGATGGGTGGTGTTGCAAGAAGGAAACACTGAACTTGGGAGATCCACCACATTTACAGCAAGTGGAAGCAAGCCTGCTCTTTGTGAGAGAAGTTAACCTCATCTCTCAAGTTGCTCAGTGTAAATAATCTTGAGAAATATCTCAAGCAGAGATCAGTCAGGGCCTTGAATTCTTGACATTTCAGAAAGAATATGCAGGGCACATGGCAGATTTCTCCCCAACATATAGTCAAGATTCTTTAAGCTGCAAATTATGGAAATCCAGCTTAAATTTAATTAAACAAAACAGAACAAAACAAAGGAGGGATGAAGAAAAATGTATTGACTCACAAAACTCCACCCTCCCCACTCTTTCTCTCTCTCTCCCTCTCCTTCTCTCATTCCCTCTCTCTCTCTCTCTTCGTCATCTTCTTTGCTCTGTCTCTGCTTACTGAAAGGCATGCATGCCCCTCATGACCTTAAGAAGGCTACCAACAGTACCATCCCTAAAAAAGAACATGACTTTTTCCAACTCTTTTAACAGAAGTCATGAAACAAGTCTCAATAGCTATGTTTGGCTTGGATTGGGTCTTATGTTCATCCTAAACCAATCACTGGGACCAGGTGATGCAGTGCTCTGATTGCCCACACGTAGGTCTCATGCCCTCTTGCAGAGTCAGGGGTAGGATCAGTCCTACCCCAATCAGGTGGACCAAGAATGGAATTTTTTCCCCTCAGAAAATCAGAGTGCTCTTAACAGAAGACAAAGGAGAGAATCCTCAGCAAGTAAAATACACATTGTGCCCAAGAGTGGATTATCTCTAAAACATCACACATATCAAGAAGTAGCTAGTTGGGCTGACAAGATGAAATGTGAGGTATTCCAATGAGATTTGCAAAATTCCACAGATCTCAGTGGTACTTCTGCAGAAATGGTGCTCAACTGTTGGTGCTCCCTGTGACTTCCGACATTTGAGACAGCTATTAGAAGTTTGTAGCAGCTTGACTGCACCTAAACGCAGTGTGCATGGGGATTTGCCTATACAGAAAGAAGAAAAAGAGAAAAAGAATGAGGACCATGTTCCAAGCTAATCAGTCTGTAATTGATTTCAGTGCCTTTCTTCAATCTGATACATCACTTCTTCTGAACTCTCCTAAAATTAAGAGCCAGGAATAATGTTCCAGTATGATCTTACCCAAAGGAAAAGTCATTCCACAGGGCAATTACCTAGGTGCCCATGGTTGCTTTAATCAGAGCACAGTATTTTAGATGAGAAGGAAGTAGACTTTTACAATGACTTAGAGATCCTTGCTGAAGATAACAGAATCAAAATGATTCTCAATATTTGGGCTGAGTCAAAGCTTTTCTGGAGAAATGAAAGTTTGTCCCATTTCTCCTGCATAACCACCTCCTCCACTACCACCACGTCTTTCCATTTTCAATGAAGTAGTGCCTAAATTTGTTACAACTGGAATGATGGCAGATGAGAGTCACTGGCTCAGAGCTCCCTACCTCCCAGAAAGGATGAAGACTAAGAATGTCACTTGCGGGCACAGTTCCTCCTAGCAAAGATGTCCTCAATAAAGAGCTATTCAGTAGAGGCAGGAAAGAGCATGTATGAGTATGTGAGACACACATGAGTACAGAGTGGACACCACAAAAATAGTCGTTGATTTGAGCTAAATGCAGTAGCAGAACAGCCCTGCTCTCGCATCTCTACCATATGATGCTACTTCTCCAAGTTTTGCCAGCCCACTAAATAAAAGTGCAAATATTGTCATTTCAAGAAAATAAACCTTTGCAATTAAAGAAAATGTGTGTCTAGAGGAAACCTATCACAGTCCTCAAAAGCCATTATTGCCCGTTCAGCGTTCTGAGTCTCCCTTCTTTACTTTCTCACCACCTGAAACCTAATTAACGGTATCCATGCCTCTATGCCCAGCTCTCCAATCCTTTTTACTATGGTTGCTCTTTCCAAAGAAATTATCATGCTAGAGCAAGAGTTCCTGGAGGTCAAGGATCATTACTAGTTATTTAATGCTGTATAGTTAATAATCCCCAAACTTAGCAATTTAAAATAGAATTATCTTGTAGTTACTGAGGGTCAGAAATCCAGGTGGCTTAGCTGCATGTCTCTGGCTCAGGGTCTCTCCTAAGGCTGTGATAAGGCATCAACCAGGGCTGAGTCATCTGAAGGTCCACCATGGGAAAATGCAAACCTCCCCTACATGGCTACTGGTCATGACCTTACTGGGAGTTGGCCAGAGATATCGTGGACCTATTCATTGGGCAGCTCATGACATAGCAGCAGGTTTCTCTCAAAATAAGCCAGAAGAGAAAATGAGGGAGAGGGAGTAGGATGGAAGTCACAGTTTTATTGTAACCTAATTTTGGAAGTCACATCTCATTACTATTGCCACATTCTGTTTGTTAAAAGTGAGTCATAGGTCTGGCCCATACCCAAATGCAGAGGATTCACAAGGCCATGAATACTAAGAGGTGGGGATTGCTGGGGCCATCAGAGAGGCTTCCTACCACTAACCATCTCTCAGTCACGTGGATGTGCCCCACACCTAATCAAGGCCAGGCAAATGGTAATCTCAGTAATATACATTGTGCTATAATTAATCCAGCCCAAAGAACCATACCAAATAGAGTGGGATACATACAAAGAATAAACAGAGACTGGTGTGGTGGGTATGAATTTTATTCTACTAATTCAAGTGTGCCAGAATTACAAAGTTTTCTATATCTCAACTTAATTTTTATTTGAGCCTTTATCCTGTCAGAATGACAAAAATGTAACCTCAGTCCATGAGAATCCACTTCCCGTTTGTTCAGGGTAGTTGTAAATTCAAAAGAGATTGCTTAGTGCCAAGAAAATGGATCTAGGGAGAAGGAAGAGCATCTCCTGGTTTTTAAGTCCCAGGTTTTGGCTGAAATGTGCCTTACCCCTTCTCAGTCACCTGTCCATATCCTGAGATTCCTGTCCATGTGACCCTTTGGGGGCCACACTTCTCTGTTTCATTTATGACCCATTGCGAAGATTCTGAGCCAGAATGGGACACAAGATTCTCAGCCCACTCTCTGTAGTTCATCTTGTAAGATGCCTGCTCAGACATAACTCACCTAGGACTATGGCTGAGGAGGAAGATTGCAGAACCCCTCTGCTCTCCAGCCACTCCAAATTCTCTGCAGCTCATGGGCTCCCAGTTCCTACCTTTGAAGTTGGGCGCACAACAACCTTCTCTGCTCTCATTTTCACCATTCCACTTCTCTCCTCTTTCCTCTGAGTCCAACTTTCAGCCCAGAAGACACTTTTCTAGTCTGGGGGTAGGAGAATAGGGAGAAAAATCTCTTTTCTGTTAATCTTGGGCATTTTCCCTCAGAGGCACTCCCTCTATTTCCACACTTTCCTATTATCCCTCCACCCTACACAGGGCACCTACACAGGGCACCTGCTCCCCCTCATGAATCAGGCTTCTGAAATATGAAGCCAGTGATTGGCAGGCTACTCTGCCCTTTTAAACCCCTCCTTGAGGCGCTGAACACAGAATGGAATCTGGCTTGCAAAAAAGAGAAGGAAAGAGAAAAGAAGGGGAAATTAGAAGAAATTTTTTTTATTGGCAAATCTTTCTTAAAAAACAAAAATACTTTCTACAAACACAAATAGTTTGCACCAAGCCAGAGGCCTAGAAAACGTTAGTTGACACTGAGAAAGAAAGAAGACACAGGAAGCCAAAGAGCGCACGAAGATGAAAGCAATGTTGGTTCCATGAACAGGTAGGAAATGGGTGGCGGCGGGGTTGGGGGACGGGGGACGGTGCTATGGCTCATGTCTCTGGCAGATGACTTCTTCTCCCTCTCTCCCAGCTGTCTTGGTCTCACTTCACATGGGCCTCTGGCTCTCTGCCTTTAGCCATTCCTGCCATTAGAAAGAAGCTCATAGACCCATATCTCTCTGAAAGTAGATGGCCCTCTAGAAGAGTCTGGGAATCTCATGATATGGCAAATATGTTATCATTACTGCAAAAATAGTACACGAATAAAAACAATACTTAAATTATTAAATTACCTAACAGTCTTCAAGTTTCTCCTTAATTCGTACATCCAAAAGTTAACTATTACTAATTCCGTAATGGATAAACTGAGACTAGCAAAACAGAGATTTGAAAATTGAGCTCAGATATTCTTATGCCGAAAGCAGTGATCTTTTCCATTCAAATATGGCAAAATGGATATTTCTGAGTAAAGGACAATACAAAATTGAACAATTCTCTGGCTGGCATAAGCAATCAATGTACTTCATTTTTTCTTCAATAGAGCTTCTTGACTGGAGAAAAAAGACAATTTTTCATTTATTCACTTTGTTCCAAATATACAGAAAGGTGGTAGCATCAGGAAAGATTAGAATGTTCTCATGAGATTTCTGTTTACTTGTTTTCTATTTTTATAAAGACTGGTAATTGGAGGTGTCAGAGAAAAAATTGAGGTATTTTTGTGGCTGATTTGTTCATGTGAGCATTATTGCTAATTAGCTCAATTGTTAGAGCATCCTGGGAGCAAGGACTTCAGAGGCAGGTGAAGCAATCAGCATGGTCAGCCTGAGATGGCAGGAGCAGCAGCTAAGTATGGGATTTCCTTCCCCCACAAGAAAATCAACTCATTGCAAGCATTGGGTTGGTTGTGGGCTAATTAGAATTGTTATTTAGTCTCAGGGGCCAGTCCTGGCCAGGGCTCCTTCTTCTGTGGCTCAGGCATTCTGAATAGAAAGATGAAACTGCTACATAAGAAGGACTTTCTGCTGATCAGAGGTTCTCAATGTGGGAGGCAACAACGTTTTATTCAAATGGTGCAACAGCCCCATAAATACACCACGCTTTGGCTAAGACAGAGTATTTAACATTTCTCCACATTATGCTTTATGATTTCTCAATTATATGTATATGCTGTTATGAATTGATAAAAATAAATTTATATAAAACAGTTTTGAATTCATAATAGTTTTTGTTCTTGTGTAGCAAGGCAATAGAAAGTTACTATTAATAGAAAAGTACAATTTTTATCTTTTGAGGCGTCAACACAATGTTTTGCATTATAAAGGGATCTTGATGCTCAAAACTGTTGGAAATCATTGATGCAAGTTACTCAGATGACCCACGCTTACAACATTTTGGAAGCAAAAAGATTAAAACTGATCCTGGAATACTCCTCAACCTGATCTCCAGGTTAATGCAATCTCTATCAAAATCCCAGCTGGCCTTTTTGCACAAATGGAAAGATTATTCTAAAATTCATGTGGGAACTCGAGGAATCTAAAATAGACAAAACAATCTTGAAAAGGAAGAACAAAGAGGATTCACACTTCTCAATTACAAAACCTATTACAAAACTTCAGTAATCAAGAGAGTGTGATACTGGCGTGAGGATAGACATAGATCAATGAAAAGAAAATTGAGAATCAAAAAATAAATCCTCGCGCTTACAGTTGATTTTTCATCGAGGTGTAAAGACAATTCAATAAGAAAGAATTGTCTTTTCAACAAATGATGCCACATGAAAAGAATGAAGTGGACTCCAACTTCTCACTATGTACAAAAATTAACTTAAAATGGATGATAGATCTAAATGTGAAAGTTGAAACTATAACATTCTCATAAAAAAACATGGGAGTAAATCTTTGAAACATTGGATTAAACAATGATTTCTTACATATGGCACCAAAAGCACAAATGACAAAAGAAGAAAATAAATGAGACAGCATTAAAATTAAAAATTTTTTTTTTACTTCCAAGAATATCATCAAGAAAGTGAAAAAGCAACCCACAGAATGGGAGAACATATTTGCAAGTTATATATCTGATAAGACACTAGAATTCAGGATATGTAAGGAACTCTTACAACTCAACAATAAAAAGACAAACAACCCAATTTAAAAATAGGCAAACGATTTGATAAGCATTTCTCCAAAGAAAATGTACGAATGTCCCATAAACACAAAAAAAGATCAACATCATGATTCATGAGGAAAATGCAATGAAAATACTACTTCACACTCACTGGGATGACTAGAATCAAAAAGACAGACAATAACAATTGTTTACCAGAATGTGGAGACTTTGGAAACTTCATATATTGTTGCTGGAATTGTAAAATAGAGCAGCTGCTTTATATCACAGTTTGCCAGTTCTTCAAAATGTTAAACATATAGTTATCCTGTGACTCAGCAATTCCACACCTAGGTATATACCCAAGAAGACTAAAACATGCACGTCCATACAAACCTATACATAAATGTTCATAGCAGCATTACCTATGATAACCAAAAAGTAGAAACAATCAAAATATCCATCAATTGATGACTAAACAAAATGTGGTATATGAGCCACACAGTGAAATATTATTTAACGATAAAAAGAGATGAAGTACTAATACATGCTACAACATGGATGAACCTTGAAAACGGTATATTAAGTGAAAGAAGCCAATAATAAAAGGCCACATACTGCATTATTCCATTTATACGAAATGTTAGGAATAGGCAAATCCATAGGGATAGACAGTAGATTAGTGGTTTCCAGGGGTTAGGAGGCTGGCTGCTAATGGATACAAGGTTTCTCCTGGGATGATAAAAGTGCTCTGACATTTGATAGCGGCGATGGTTGCATAATTCCATAAATGTACCAAAAATCGCTGAATTGTACAAATGTGGCCAAATAATAACCATTGTAGGCTCTGTGGGCCCTATGATCTTTGTTATAACTACTCAGCTCTGCTATTGTAGAACAAAACCAGCCATAGGCCAGATGTAAATGAATGGGCAAGACTGTCTTCTAAGAAAACTTCATTTATAAAACAGGTGACAGTCTTCAACCCATAGATGTAGTTTGCCAACCCTTACTCTGGACAGTGAGGTCATTGAGGCAAGAGCTGTGCTTTATTCATATCTATGTCCCTTGAAAGCCTGGCCAGGAGGGGGTACACTTACTTGAATGAGCAGAAATGCCCTTGCACCATCGTCCTTCCATGGACAAAGGGAGCTGCTACCATTTCTCTTCACTCTTAGCCTCTGGCAGGACATGGGATGTAGTGACCAGCTACCCTCTGGTTGGCTATGGAAAGAAGTCCTGCAACCTGCAGACAGGTGGGCCTAAGATTGAAAAGAAAGAGATGGAGCTAGAAAAAGAGCAAGTGCTAACCAAGTGATGAAGTGAAGTGATTAAAACATGAAACCGATTTAACACTTAAGTAGCTTCGCTCAGGGCCTTCCTGGGAGAGTAGCACTGCTTAGAAGAAAGATCTCTGGCCTCGATGTCTCAGGCACCACCTCATCTAGAACTGAAGGCTTTGTGCAGACCCGCACATCTCAAACACATCTAACACAGCAAGTGGAAATAGAGCCTGTGGTTCTCTTCTGAGAAAGGACCTTGATCTACTGTTCTAAACCTAGTTAAGGTTCTGTTACGGTCTTTACTTAGGAAGCCCACTTGAAATATTTATACAACTTCTCCATGGAGGAAGAGTAGATGCGTTACAGTGTTTGCCATTCTGTCTTAATGGGGTTACTTCAAATTGTGCATGTCCCAAAACAATTTGCTCTAGCACAGGCTAAGAAGAGAGATCGAGCAATGAGACTGTGTTCCATTAAGGGTAGTGAGAGAAAACAGGGAACATTTTCTCTCTCTGGTTTGATGAATGATGGGGACGCACCACTGATCATTTCTATTCACAGGTCTCAACTCTCTCCAAATAACGCAGCCTTGCTGTGGTCTCTTTGGGAAGGCACCACAGAGAGAGCAATAAGGACAAGCTTTAAGCGGTCTCTCAGTGGTGAGGATGGATATGAGTCATACCCACCCTCTGACCTATTTAGAGCTTAGTGACCTGAGTACAATGGCTTATTATAGACACAGTTGGAGCTAAAGACAATTAGAGACAAAGAACTACTAATTTCTATAACAGCATCTTACGGTTGTTTGATACCCAAGTAGAGAATGTGCTGGGGAAACATTAGGCTATGTATTAAAAAGTTTTCAATGTAGCAGAACATATCAGATAGAAATGGGAGTATAAGCTGTGCTTCTATTTTTACACAAGGTTAATTCACATGTTTGTTATGCCTAAAAAACAGAATATATTTGAAAGATACAGTTATTCAACATATCGACATGTGTGTTTTATTGTCTTTTTTAAGTTTCAGAAACCAGAGGGAAAAGACAGCAGGTCTGTTAGGCATTGAACTAGAAGGTACATGAACAGTTACTATATCTGGTGTCCTCAAAGCTTCTTGGGAGCAAGGATAAATGGGATTGACCACTTTGGTCACAAGGTGACAATTGGAACAAAAATGTCTTAGTTCAGGATGAGCACACACAACCCATAATAATTCCGCATGGTTCTGATGCTCTAAAATTACCAGCCTGGCTCCTTGCTGCATCCCAGTAGCAGGCATTTCAGAAATTGGTACTGAGGGAATCAGGTTAAGAGAAGATATGGAAACAATGATAGAGCCTCCCCATTGAAGACATGAAGTGATTTACAAGCATTTTTACTTGTAGAATTTCTAGCTTGCAATAAAAACCTATGTCATGATATGAATTTTTTATGACCTCCATAAATTAAAAACAAAACAAAACACAAGCCTATGTTATTAGGACACTTTCAGCTGCAAGAAACTGAATTTAAACAATAAGTTAAGTTATTAGATCACATAACAGGAAGACCAGCGGTAGGAAGAGAACCAGGTATGTTGCATTAGAGTTCCAGCCACATATCTCCACAACTTCTTTCTCCTATTCCTCCTGTGGTGGCTTCATTGACAAACTTGTAGAAAGGTGTTTATAGCTGGTCAAGGCATGTGAATAGTGACAATGTTGAAAGGAAAAAGAGTTTATCTTGAAGCCCTTTGTTAGAATCAAGAAACCATAGATGCCCCCATGCAGGAGCATCCTAGACCAAAACTTAGTCACATGCCCTTTCTCAAACCAGTTACTAGTTTAGAATAATCAGGATCTACCCTGAAGTTGCTTTTCTACAAATCACCTAGAGTAGGGGTGTACACCTGAGCAGAAATAGGTTAGGAAAAGGAAGAAAAAATAATAGACAACCAATACCACTACTATAAACACAGCTACCCCCAAATTATGCCTGGCTTAATTCTCCAGCATTTGAACTCCCACCGCTAGAGTTATTTGATATACCCACAGGCTCAGTTGTTTTCCTCCACCTTCACTCCCACCCCACCAGCTTTAGAGCTAATTCTGGCCTGAGACGAGAACTCTGTAAGTAGAAGGCCACCTGTTTCAGTTGTCCATTACTGCATAACTTCTCCCAAACTTAATGGCGTAAAGAAACAATCATGTTATTTGCTCACGATGCTATGAGTCAGGACTTTGGGTGGACACAATAGAGAAGACTCATTTTTGCTTCATTATAACTGGGGCTTAATTGGAGGACTGGCCAAGACTGCTCTCAGTCAGAGCCATATACCTGAGATCTGAAGTTTGGTTCTTGGCTGGGTTCTTTGGTTGTCCTCCACATAGAGAGTTCACATGGCTGCCTTGGGCCTCCTTGCAACATGGTGATCTCAGAGTTCAGAGAGGGAGCATTCTAAGACCATAGATAGGCTGAAAGTGCTTATCAGACCTCTAATGTATTACATATGCTGATATGTTATTGGCCAAAGCAAGTTACCTGGCTGAGCCCAGAGGCAACATGGAGGGACTACACAAGAGTGTGACTACTGAGAAACATGGCTCACTGGGGACTAATGTAACAATTACCACATCAACGATCTGGCTCTTCCTCGAGTCCTGTCCAGCCCTGATCCTGAGCCCCATTTCTGATCATTGCACTTCTGCTATGTTCAGTTAACTGGTACCTTTAGCACCTTTCTCTATACCCACAACCTAAGCCACAGATAACCTATAAAAAGTAGCTACACCTATCTCCTCTTCAGCTCAGGAATTTTTCCAGACTCCACGCATTTCGTTCCTCTTTGAAGCTCTTCTCTCTCATCTCCTTGTCCTTCTTTCTACCTATAAATGCTACTGTATCCACCCTCTCTGCCTAGCCTCTTTCAATTGACAACTACTCCTTAGGACAAGCTATTTGACTTTTATTATTGGGTTTCAACCCAGATTCTGCTCTTTAGACTGCCTCCTTATTTCTACACACCAGTAAGTGATGCCCACCACAGTGCTCCACCTGGGCTTGTCCGTCCAGCGCCTTTGATCCTGTTTGACTGAGGTTAGCATTCAGATATCTACATTTGTCTCGTGGTCTTGAGTCCTTGGAACTCATTTAGGACCTCAGTTCCTCTAGGACTGTTAGCTCTCCCTCCTCTCTCCAAAGGACTTGAGTCCCATCCTGAAGCCGAACTATAAGCGGAGACCGACACACTTCCGTGGTACAAATAGCTACCTGTCTTATAAGGTACACAACATCTCCAGATCCAAGAATCTCTGTCACTTTACACTGTCTGCCTGGAAGGACATTCCTCCTGCTTCAAGATTGAACAGGACACTTAAACCAGCTTAAGCAGAAAATAGAGTTATGGGATACATAATCAAACCATGGAAAGATGGAACTGGCCTCAGAAATAATGATGCCAAGACTGGAACGTAGTCATGACCTGCTTCCAGTCCCACCTCTCACCACTGCTGTCTTTAAATGTTGGCTTTACCTTCACTCTCTAAAAACACTTTTCTCTAATGGCAGGAACCATAGCTACCAGCAGCCCTGGAATCTCTAGTGGGTATGAATTTCAACACCTGAATTAAAATGCCTTAACTTTCTCCCAGAGCAGATGGTTTTATGCCAAAGCTAGTTAGCAATAAAGAGAGAAGAAGGACAGAGGTTTATAGCTTCTTTTCAAGCATTTATTTTTGCTTCTCTTCCCACCTTGTTTTGACCTATAGAGGAAAAGGAGACTAAAAGCAGGAAGATGGAGAAGAAGCAGGTCGAGCACATAGGACCCCTGGGTCCTAGGAGTCCCCACAATGCTATTCACAGGATCCCCAGGTGGTCCCATGAAGCTGCCTCACATAGGCTGACTTGGGAGGGGCTTTTACACACTTGGTTAGGAATATAAATCCAAACCCCTTCCCCAAGGCCTTTGGGGTCAGATGAGTTTTAAAACTTTCCTGATTTTAGAAACATAAAGTATATACTGTGGATTATTTATCACTCTCAGTGAGGTGTGGAGCAGCACTCCATAGTCAGACTCATTAGCGGGCTTTATGATAAAATGAATGAATGTTCACACTTTTAGTATAAATTATACAGATCTTATTAGCACATGTCAGGTTAGATTTTGTCACTAAACTTCAGAATAAGGAATAAAAGAATGTGGATCTATAGCAGAGATGTGGAAAGTAATCACTAAAACCTGAACTGCTGGTCCCAGTGTTACAGACCATCTTTGACAGGAGCTGGTGTCTGTGATTGGTTGGAGCCATTTAAAAGTGTTTGGGTTACTCCTCTTCATTTCCCTCTCTCTCCTGCTAGTGCTACTCGTAGGACACTTGATTTCAGTATTTACATGAATGATATCTCCAAACCATTACCTCTCAATTTCTTGATCTTCTCATCTCCACTTATTTTGTCCACCCACGTCTGCTCACCCTCACCTTATTCTTTGTCATTACCATTTACCACACCCTTCCACAATCTGTATTTCGAATATCCCATTCTCCAAACACCGCTTTTCATCTCCCAAGCATATTCCCTCTGTACTTCAATACCACTGATTCTCAGACCGTAGAGGATCTTTAACCCTCTCATTGTTTCACTGTTCATGGGTAACCTAACATCCCTCACTAGATTCTATGTTCCATTATCATTTCATTCCTTCATAGACATAATCGACTCCTTTGCTTCTTTCTTCCTCTATCATACTCAACTGGCAGAGAACACAGTCCTGGTTAAATCCAATTCTCCACCTGCTTTATACCCACACAACTGAAAGTGGTCAGAGAAAAAGCATGCAGCTAAATGACTTCTCTCAAGTTAGTCACTTCAGTGAGCCTATAGTGCTGTTTATCACTTCTACCATATTTCTATTCACTACCTCACGCAGAGATGAGTAATTTACACCTTCTTCTCTCTTCTCAAGTTGCCCGCCCACTTCCCATGCCTGCTTTCAGATGAAGACCTTGTCTTTTATTTCGCCAAGAAAATAGAAATAATCAAAGAGAATTTTCATATGCCACTATATGCTTTTCTTACCCTCTCATGCTCATTACTAATTTTTCCTTCATTTTATGTAGTCATCATTTCATCTTTCCTCTGGGTGTTTAATTCAGTCTCTTCCTTCAGAAGGTCATAGTCCCATCGCACTTTTTCACTATCATGAGTTCCACTAGTCACCTCAGAATAACCTCAGCCTCCAAGACCACCTGACTTGTTTTTCAGGGTTTCAACTCCAAATTCCCAGTATGAAAAATCTGACCGGCCTAGTTCAGGTTAGGTGTTCACCTCCAGTCCTATCCTTTGTGGCCATGGAAGAGGAGTTACATTGTACATGAGGCTTTTATAAAAATAAGACCATGCTCTGAGAAGGTGATAGAAAATATAGGACAACAAAAAGCCAAAACTAAACAAACAAAACAGAAAATCTCTCCAAAATCCTGCCTTCCACTGGAAGAAAAAAAAAAAATATGAATATAAAAGGGCATTTAAAAATTTAAAGAACAAAGTTCCAGAAACTACTGAGAAAAAGGGTGATATCATTATAAGAAGAATCTGAGGAAAATTCAGCTATAATGGAACATGTATTTCAATCTGTATCCCATAGACTCTAAGTTTCCCAGAGCCCAGAACCACCCCTACTGATCTTTATAACACAGTATATGTATCATGGCACTTAGCATTCAATATTTGCTGGGTTGAATAGAATCCCCTAGAAGATAATGGGGAGAAAATGACAGGGTGGTGGGCACTGAAATTCCCCTAATCTATAGACAAGCAGAATTCAAGTTTTCCTGGAGAGCCAAATTTTCCCCTAGCACTGACTATTGTAAGGAACTGTGAAGAGAAATCTTTATTTGGTTACATTTGGTCACATAACAGATAATGGCCACATCTAAGGCTTTGCAAAAGAGTCAGAAATATCCTTAAACTCTCTCTAATATTATCTGTCTCTAAAGCCAAGGACATCACTGCTACATCATGTCTCTGGGATGGCATTTCCATGGAGAGATGAGCTAATCTGACAGAGTGGGCTGCTTTCTGACCAAGTGCAGAATCAGAGCTGAGAAAACCTGGAGATGTGGCTCTCAGCCATGGGTAGAGGACTGGAGGAAAAGAGGTATTTCAAAATCACCTGGAAGAATTTTTCAAAATATAAACCCACCATTCTAATATTACCTGGGGCCCTGAGAGTGGGGGTAAGGAGTAATCAGATAGGATACTGGCATGTATAATTTTTAAAACTATAGCTCCCTTTCCCTTCCTCTTCCCCTCCTCTCTTAAATAGCAATGACCTAGAAGGATGCTTCTGTATTTGATATGTCTTTCTCAAATATCAGTATACATTTTATGTATGCATATATGTATGCATTTATATGCCATCTCATTCCAGAAAGGATAGCAGATGGCTTACAAGTATACATAAAATACCAAAAATGAGCATAAAAATAGAAACAAAATGCCAAAGAGGAGGAAAAAAAGTTGGAAATGTAAATGCAAGTAGCCCTAAGTGTATTTTCGCAAAGTTCATCTGGCTTAAATTTAAGAGAGGCTGAGCTCACAGAGAGACATGAGAACTGAATGCTAGCTGGACATTCAGGGGGCACATGAGCTTTAGGCACTGTACCATCTGCTAGAGAAGCTGATCATCTGTTACCAAGATGAAGACCCTCAACTCCTGAGTTCTCACAAAAATGGAAGCAATCTCACTTGAAAGGGAGGTGGGACACAAACATCCCATTTTATAAAACTGGGAGCGTTTCAGGGTGCCCATGAAAAAGAATGAGCAGGAGAGCATTTGGAATTTAAGAAATTAGCAGGCAAGGTAAAGAATTGTTATTAGCTCTTATTACTGCCTCTCCTATCCAGAGATACGTCACAAGTTGAGGCATCTGAAATTCAGCCTTTTATACTCAGATTCCATCTTGACTAGTGGCTGACCTACAGATGAGATGTCCAGGACTCTTAATCCTGCTTCTATTTCATTAATTCTGTCTTCTTACACATACAATAAATATATACTTGGAATATGACCAGGCATTTATATAAGATCCCATGACAGAACTGAAAACATTAATATGTACATGGAATTGAGGGGGTGGCACATTTAGGTGGAGGAGGGAAGAAGGTCAACTAATTAAACCCTTGGATAATAATAACAATAGCTAATGTTATTGAGGACTTTTTAAGTGCTTGATGCTTTATGTGCATTATTTAATTTAATCATTTCAATGACCGCCTTAGGAATACTCTTATCACCAGCCTCACTTTATAAACAAGGAAATGGAGGCTCAAAGAGATTAAATGTCTCACTGAGGATAGTTCCACTCTTAAGTTGTTGAAACAAGAATCAAATTCAGCAATCAGCCTGGTCAAGCAAGACCACAGAGAGGAGGCGAGAACTGATGTATAGTCTATAGTTACAGAACACAGGTTGAAAAACAACTTGGCCTTGAGGTATTTTCTGAAGCTCAGTGGACTCAGTTTTTCTGGACCAGTGAAAAAGCAGACATTTGCGGGGAAATGCTGTTCTAATTCCCCTTCCTAATACTGAGTCCTCAGTATGCCAAAGAAGAATTTCTGCTAATGATGTAGCAGTCATTCTGCTTTATCTGAGCCAGTGTGGAGATGCAAGAGGGTAGGGACAGGACAAACAAGAAAGCATTCTTAGGGTAACAAGAACCATACAATCTAGTCCAGAACTTTTCAGTAGTTTTTGTTTTTGTTAATCCAAACCACCATTTGATGAAAATTTTCATCATCACCCTAAGTATTATTGATGTATACAATAGTCTGTTTCCTTTGACATATCCCTCCCAGAGAAGATTTTATTTAGCTTTACTTTTTCTGGTTAAAATTACAAAAAAAAAAAAAATTGTTTAAATTTTCCAAATATAAATGTTGTTATAATTTACTTGTTTTAATTTAAATGTTTTTCAATTATAGTTTGCATTCAATATTATATAAGTTTCAGGTGTATGGTGCAGTAGTTAGATATTTATATAACTTATGATGTGATTCCACCCCTCCCTGCCAAATAAGTCTAATGTCCACCTGGCACCATACATAGTTATTACAATATTATTGACTATATTCCCTATGCTGTACTTTACATCCCAGTGACTATTTTATAACTGCCAATTTGTAATTTTTACTCCCTTCATCTTTTCCATGCCCCGCAACACCCTTCTCATCTGACGACCATCGGTTTGTTCTCTGTATCTATGAGTCTGTTTCTATTTTGTTTGTTCATTTATTTTGTTTTTTAGATTCTATATGTAAGTGAAATTATATGGTATTTGTCTTTGTCTCTCTGACTTATTACACTTAGCATAATACACGCCTGGTCCATCCATGTTGTCACGAATGGTTAGATTCTTTTTCATGGCCCAGTATTCCATTGCGTTTATGTTTATCCAGTCGTATATTAATGGACATTTAGGTTATTGTAAATAATGCTGCAATAAACATAAAGATGCATATATCTTTTCAAATTAGTGTCTTAGATTTCTTTGGATAAATACCCAAAAGTGGAATTTCTGGGTCATAGATAGTTCTATTTTTAATGCTTTGAGGAATCTCTGTATATTTCATCATAGTCACTGCACCAATTTGCAATTTCACCAACAGTGCATGAGGTTCCCTTTTCTCCTCATCCTCACCAAAACTTGTTTTTTAATTTATTGATGATACCCTTTCTGACAGACATGAGGTATCACCTCACTGTGGTTTTAACTTGCATTTCTCTAATGATTAGTGATGTTGAGCATCTTTTCATGTCTACTGGCCATCACTGTCTTCTTTGAAAAAAATGTCTGTTCAGGTCCTTTGCCTATTTTTTAATCAAATTGTTTGGGTTTTGTGGTAGTAAGTTGTATGTTTCTTTACAAATTTTGGATATTAACCTCTTATAGTATGTATTATTAGTGAATATCTCCTCCCATTTGGTAGATATCTGAATATTAATTTTGTATCCTGCTTACTTTACTGAATTCATTGATCAGTTCTAATAGTTTTTAGTGGAATCATTAGAGTTCTCTATATATTGTATGCAAATAATGATAGTTTTACTTCTTTCTTTTCAATTTGGGTGCCTTTTATTTCTTTTTCTTGTCTCATCGATGTGGCTAGGACTTCCAACACTATGGTGAATAAAAGTGGTTAAATTGGACAACTTAGTCTTGTTCTTGATCTTAAGGAAAATGCTTTTAGCTTTTTACCATCAAGTATGATGTTAGCTGTGGATTTGTCATATATGGCCTTTATTATGTTGAGGTATGTTTCTTCTCTTCCCACTTTGCTAAAAAGCTAAAGAAGTTCATCACCATCAAACCAGTAATACAAAAAAAAAATATTAAAAGGACTTCTTTAAGAAGAAAAGAAAAAGAGAAACATAAATATGAATAATAAAATGGCAATAACGTTTCTATCAATAATCACATTAAATATAAATGGATTAAATGCTACAATCAAAAGACAGAGTAGTTGAATGGATAAGAAAACAAGACCCACTTCAGACTGAAAGACACAGAGACTAAAAGTAAAAGAATGGAAAGACACAGAGACTAAAAGTAAAAGAATGGAAAAAGTAAAAGAATGGAAAAAGTGCAAATGGAAATTTTTTTAAAAGTTGAGGTAGTGATACTTATATCATACAAAATAGATTATAAAACAAAGGCTATAATAAGAGACAAAGAAGAACATTACATAATGATAAATGGCTCAATCCTACAAGAGGCTATAATAACCCTTGTAAGCATTTATGCATCCTACATAGGAGCACCTAAATATATAAAGCAAATATTGATGGGAGTAAAGGGAGAGATTGACAGTAATACAGTCACAGTGGGGCACTTTAATACACCATTGATATCTGCAGATAGATTTTCCAGACAGAAAATCAACAAGGAAATAGCGACCTAAAATGATACGTTAGACCAGATGGATTTAATTGATATTTTAAAAGTATTTTACCCCATTTAAAACTGAAAGAGAGATAAAGAGCTTTTTCCTTCAATTTTAAATGACAGTCTTTCTGAGTAGAGTAGCCTTAATTGTGAGTTCTTGTTTTTCATCACTGAGTATTTTATGCCAATCTCTTCTGTTGAGAAATCAGTTGATAGTCTTATGGGAGATCCCTTGTAGGTAACTAACCGTTTTCCTCTTGCTGCTTTTAAGATTCTTTCTTTGTCTTTAATCTTTGGCATTTTAATTATGATGTGTCTTGGCATGTGCCTCTTGGGATTCATCTTGTTTGGGACTCCTTGCACTTCCTGGACTTGTATGTCTATTTTCTTCACCAGGTTAGGGAAGTTTTCAGTCATTATTTCCTCAAATAGGTTCTCAATTCCTTGCTCTCTCTCTTCTCCTTCTATGCAAATGCTCTTACACTTGATGTCCCAGAGGTCCTTTGAACTATTTTTTCTGTTTGCTGTTTTAGTTAGGTGTGTTCTGCTACCCTGTCTTCCAGGTCACTGCTTTATCCTCTGCTTTAGCTAATCTGTTCTCAATTCCCTCTAGTGTATTCTTTATTTCAGTTATTGTATTCTTTATTTCCTACTGGTTCTTTTTTATAGCTTCTATTTCTTTTTTATTGCTTACTATCTCTTTTTGAAGTTCTCAATGTATTTATTTATTCTTCCCCTAAATTCACTGAGCATTTTTATAACCAGTGTTTTGAACTCTACATCTGGTAGATTGTTTGCCTTCATTCATTTTGTTTTTTTCTGGAGTTTCTTCCTGTTCTTTTATTTGTAAAATGTCCATTTGTCTCCTCATTTTGCCTACCTCTCTGTGTTTGCTTCTATGTATTATGTAGATCTGCTAAGTCTCCCAGTCCTGGCAGGTGGCCTTATGTAGTAGGTGTCCTGTAGGATCCAGTAGCACTGTCTCCCTGATCAACAGAGCCAGATACTCCAGGAGTGTTCCTTGTGTTGGTTTTGTGTGCCCTCTCATTGTAGTTAAGACTTGATTTCTATTGGTACTTCAGTGGGTGGGGTGACTCTCAGGCTCACTGGCTGATGAGAATTGATTACGATTACAGCAAATGAGCTGCTGTGTGGGGGTTTGACCCCACGGAGTGGGATTCACCCTGGTGGTGCTCTCGTACCTGCTGAGACCATGCTTTGGGTGTGCTGCTTGTAGAGCTTATCAAGTGGTGCTCTGTTGCATTCTGAAGCTGGCCACTAAGTGTGTTTGTTCTGGGGCCTCAGGAGGGGTTCCAGTGCAGGCCATGGTCATCCACTGCCTATGTCAAGCCTGGAGTCACATGGTAGGAGCTACAAAGTGATCTGAGGTTGATAGTTGCCTGGAGGCATGTGAGAGAGGCCATGCTGCAAACCTAGGTAGGCTGCCACAAGTTCCAGACCTGGGGCCACTTAGCAAAAGGCGCAGGGCACCCCGAGACCAGACTCTACCTGATAGCTGCCCATAAGGCACAGCTAAAAGAGCCTCAGGCAGTATGGGAATTGGGTGGGGAGGGACCTCAGGAAGTCGCCAGAATGAGGTGAATTATGTTCACCGGGTTAATACAGATTCAGATTTGGTTCCAGTGTTGAGCCTAGGTGGAGCCTATCAGCAAGAGACACAGTGCACAACAAGGGCTGTCCTGGCCACCTGGGCCCTGTGGACCTGTGAGATTTTTTTAGAATGACTGCACCATGGAGTGAGGTGGACTTCCTGTCTCTGAAAGAGTCTCTGGCAGTGCTTAAGTTAGGTGGGGCAGGGTGTCTAGGAGTCATCAGAGTGAGGCAAGTGGTGTTCACCAGGTTAATGCAGATTCAGATTTGGCACCTGCCAGCTTCTACAGGCTTTGTGGGAGGAGGTCTCAATACAAGGACAATGGCAGCTGACCCTCCAACCCTTGTCTTGAAGAAAATTAACTTTCTCTCTATGTGTCTCTGGTGCCTTCCAAGACTAGACATGCTGTCCCTTCACTAGAGCAAGGGCCCTTTAAGAGGATGCCTAGGTTTCCCTCTGTCTCACCCAGACAGATGTGATCCTCACTGATTTTCACAGCTGGATGTTGTAGGGGTTCTTCTTCCTGGCACTGGTGCTCTGGGCTGAGGAGTGTGGGGTGGAACTCCTCATTCCTCAGTGGAGATCTCTGCAGCTGAGATATACCTTCTGATTCTCAATTGCCATATGTGGGCATGGGACCGGCCCACTTCATGTTTCTGCCCTCCTATCAGTCTCGACGTGGCTTCTTCTTTATGTTCTTAGTTATAGGACTTCTGTTCAGCTAATCTTCAGATGATTCTCCAGGTCAATTGTTCTATAATTTACTTGTAACTTTGATGTGGTCATGGAAGGAGGCAAGCACAGCATTTACCATGTTGTCATCTTGACCGGAAGCCAGCCTACATGTTGTTACACTTTAAATACAAGTTTCAAACCATTCATTCAAACTCTTTGAGAGAACTCACCTTCTTATTGCATTTGAAAAATCCTGAGACAGTCCTTACTGCCGCGAGCTTTTGTCTGAACATATTTTCTCTGACATACTGCCTAGAGTTCAGTTGCCTCTGAAGAGTAAATAAGATTGCGATTTGGAGGAGTCAGAAATGCCTTGTTTCTTCCACATCTCTGGCTCTAAAATCCTTATGTGCCTTACTGAAGTAGCAAAATCACCTGATCTTTTGGGATTTGGATGCACTGTTCTTATTATTGTTTTAAAAATTATATTTCCAGATACTTTTCTAGTGTTTTTTCACTCTATGTGATTCACAAGATTATAGCATATATTCCATGTGCTTACTTACATACGGTTTTATCTGACATTTGGGCCACATACACATGACAAATAGCTAATCTTTTAGGCTTCTAAGTCAAGTATGTGATGTGTGTGTGCACACACACACTGATCTCAGGCCACTGAAGTTTTTTTTGTTTTTTTTTTGTTTGTTTTTTTTTTTCCAAGGTCTTGCATTCACAATTAAACTGTGTAGAATGATATTTCTGTCAAAGCTTTCAACTTTTTGGCTTTTCAACTACAAGTTTTCAGTTCCTTGCAAGTTTAATTAGTTACTCCCTAAGTAGCTAAAGATTTTCTCTAAATGTACAGTTGGATTCTGAAAAATCTCTGTTTGATTAACCTTGCAGCCCTTAGGCCAGAGCAGCTGCTGCAATGGAACTTTTAAGAAATGCCTTTTCCTAATGATAGAGAAAAAGATATTTAAGAATGAGTACAGACTTTGGAGTCAGGAGATTTGCTTTCGTTTTATATAACATTTTATTTTGAAAGAGTTTCATACTCATAGTAAGTTGCAAAAGAAAAAAATACAGATTGTTCCCATGGACCCTTCACCCAGCTACCCTCAATGATAATATATTACATAACCATAGTACACTGAGGAAACCTGCTTTCAATAATGAATACTTACTGAGCACATGCACAATATGCCAGGAACTGTTTTAAGATTTTTAATGGATTAATTCTCTTAAACCCCATGGCAAACCTTTGAGTTAAGAATAATAGCCCCCATTTTAGAATCGAGGTAGCAAAATTTACAATTGAGGCAGAAAAGGATTCAGTAGATTACCCTTAACCAGATTCAAACCCAAAAAGTCTGACTCTAGAACATGTGCTTTGAAGTACTACATCACCCTGGATTTTTCATCTATGTGACCTTAGCCAAGTTACTTGTACTATCTCCTGTTTATCAAAATTGGGTCATTTTTAAGATTTTTTAAAATTAGGCAAGACAGTACCACATACAGGGTCCAGGACTCAAGGATTGTAGTTTTTGTTTTCCTTCTTCCCCCACACTTATGCCCCATATTCATTGGATGACTATTGAAAACAGGTCTTCTAAGCACTAGAAAATACACTGCAAATAGAAGTCTGTGAATGGAGCAAATCACTCACTGGTCAAGCAGCATTTGCATCAAGGTTTGCACAAAACAAACCAATCATATATATGTTTTAATATTCCAGGAACAGCACCTTCTGTTTCTCTCTGTGATTTCAGATCCTTCAGATTGTTTTCTTAAGAAACAGCATATGAGTATAAAAGGTATGATTTTCTGATTACACAAAATTCAGCATAAATAGAAAGAAATTAACAAGTGAAAAGCGAAAAAGTTCTCAAAAGTATTCAGGCAAAAAGGATGAAAATAGATTTTTTCTCTCATGGTTAGGTCTGATGAAAAGAATAGATACCAACTATTTATTACATGCCTACTATGTGCCAAGATTTTTAAAGTCTCTCTGATCCTCACAACTTTCATAAAGTTAGCCCCTTCAAAGCAAAGAGAAAACCTGGAGTTTGAGCTGGTTTTCCTACCAAAAAAAAAGGAACAAGTGACAATAGCGTCCTTTCCCAATTCTGTCATCTACTTACCTCGATATTAAAATCCAAGAATAAGATGACAATGTGAAGATAAGCCAGTTAGGGGAAACTTTAACTGCCTTGCTAATTAGGAGGTGTGCCTTACCAAGCTCTTGAGGACCCTATAGAATGTATAGATCCCTGTGGGGACCTTCTCCCCCAGCATCCTTGACGAGTTTTGTGATTGCTCTTTTCTGTCAGTCATATATTACAGTGTGAACTATGATCAAATTGTGATTTCTAAATACAATGGGGATGACAGGATTATGGGGTTGCAGGGGCCAAGTAAGAGCAAAACCAAAGCAGTTATCAAAATAGTCTGACTCGGAGAAATTTTTGGCATTGGCTAATTGATTATGTTGTCCCTAGACCTAAAATATTTAGGGAGTATATTAAAGTCTTAATTTATCTGAATAAGCAGAAAAGCTCTAAGTCTAGTGAACAGAAGTCTGGCTTAAGTCACCAAACTAGAGAGTCAGAGCCTCTCAGTCAATTCCCAGAACTGAGCCTGGTCACCAACCTAGAGCCAGTGGGTCTTTAAAGAAGAAGCCTGCTACACTGTAAAAAATGTATACCGTTTATCTGTCTCTTTGCTTCTCCAAAAAGACCTGTGACTATTTATCATGTTGACTGTGCATTGGGAAAGAAGAAATAATCAGACTTTTCAGGAATTATGGGACACGGGATCTGAATTGGCACTAATTACTGAAAATCTAAAATGTCACTACGGTCCACCAGTCAGAGTAGGGGAATATAAAAGTCAAATGAGTAGAGAAGTTTTGGTTCGGTTCCATCTCTTAGGGGCTCGGTAGGCCCCTGAAACCATCCTGTGATTATTTCCTCAGTTCTGGATTGTCATAGTTGAAATAGACATACTCAGAAGAATCCTTAATCTTTAGAGTAAGAACTATTATAATAGAGAAAGCCAAGGGAAGCCATTAACACTCTCTATACCTTGGGAAATAGTAAACCAAAGGCAATACCACATTTCTGGAGAGATTGCAGAAATTAGTGTCATTATCATGGACTTGAAATATACAGAAATGATGGTTACTACCACGTCTCCATACAACTAGCCTGTAATAGTTCACCTGTGTAGAAAACAGATGGAGCCTGAATTACCTTAAACTTAATCATGTGGTGACTTCAACTGCAGCTGCTCTTCCAGATATGATTTTGTTATTGCGGCAAACCAACACATCCCCTGATATCTGGTATGCAAGTATCGATCTGTCAAATGCCTTTTACTCTATACCTATTAATAAGACGACCAGAATTTGTTTTCTTTCAACTAGCAAGGTCAGCCAAAACCTTCACTGTTTTACTTCAGAGCTATAGAAATTCTTCAGTTCCATCCCATAATCTAGGCCACTGGGACATGACTATCCTTCCATCCTATAAGATATTGCGCTGGTCCATTACATTGATGATATTATGTTAATTGGACCCGGTGAGCAACTACTTTAGGCACACCGAGATTACATTTGAGTAAGGTGAATGGAAATAAATCCCATAAAAACCTTAATAAAATGTTACTGTCTGGGGCATGTTGAGAAATCTATTCCAACATGAAAAACAAGTTGCTACATCCAGTCCATCCTGAATAATGGATCTCTGGATTTTAGAGGCAACATATACTCATTTACCAAGTGACTCAAAAAGTTGTCAGTTTGGGGTGATTACCAGAACAAGAGAAGGCTTTGAAGCAGTTCTAGACTGCCATGGAAGCTGCTCTGCCATTTGGACCATATAACCCACTGATCTAATCATACCTGAAGTGTCAATAGTTAATAGGAATGCATGGAACCTTCAGTAATAGTTTACAGATGGTTCTTCATCTGAAAGCAGGTGGCTGTAGCACTATAGTCCCACACTATAATGGGCTAGAAGGACAGTGATAAATGGAAACTCTCCCAGTGAGTAGTATTTGGAGCAGGGCACTTATTCATTTTTCCTAGAAATAGGGTTGGCCATAAGTATAGATCTAAACTGTTTTATGGGCTGTAACTTGCATGGGGAAGAGGTACTCTCCAAATGGGAATGGGGTGTGAAGATATTAGTGCTTCATGCACAAATACTCACTACAAGATGAGCATTTCTCATTAGAGGAGAAATTTTATAATCACGTGGATAGGATGACCCATTCTGTGGATGCCAGTTAACCTCTATTCCCAACCACTTCTGTTATTGGCTATGGATTCATGAACACTGTGGTCCTATGGCTCCAGCAAGGCTGATGTGGTTTCAGCTACTGATGACGATCCAATCAGCCAACAACAAAAAAACAAAACTGAACGTGGCTCAGGAAAATGAACTTCTCTTCAGCAAGGCTGATGTGGTTTCAGCTACTGATGAGTATCCAATCAGCCAACAACAAAAAAACAAAACTGAACAGCTGATAGGGCACCATTCCTCAGAAGGACCGTGTGGCTGGTTAATTACCTTGGATCACTTTTATCATGAAAGGGAGAGTAACTTGTCTTAGCCACTTATTTTAGATATGGATTTTCCTTCCCTGCCTGCAATTCTTCTATCGAAACTACCATCTATAGACTTACAGAATAACTTATCCACCTTCATGATATTCCAGATAGCCTCACTTCTAATCAAAGAATTCACTTCATAGAAAATGAAGTGCAGAAATAGGCCTATGTTCATCAAATTCATAGAATTCAATAGTCCTGTGTGATGTTCCCCCATCATCCTGAAGCAGCTATTTTGGCAGGATGATGGAATGACCTTTTAAAGACTCGGTTATAGCACTATGCGCGTGGCAAAATATTAAAGGGATGGGTCAATCTCCTCCAAGATGCAATATATTTCTCCTACAGCTGGGATTCATAGGTTTGGGTATCAAGGATGGGAAATGGGAGTGGCACCACTCTCTATGATCCCTAGTGATCCACTAGTAAAATTTTGCTTTCTGTCCCCTCAATTTCAGGTTCTGCTGGGCCAGATGTATTAGTTCCAAAGAAGAAATGCTTTCAGCACAAAAATGACTCCATTGAACTGAAGATTGAGACTGCCATCTGGTCATTTGGGCTCCTTGTACCGGTGAATCAACAAGCAAGAAGGGGGATGTTCCTGTACATGTTGAGGAAAGCGATCCTCTTGTCAAGTTGCTATACTATACAAGAAGGGTAAGGAGGAGTATTCTGGAATGTGGAAAATTCCCATGCCCTGAGATTAAATTCAACAACCCAATTGGGACAGCACTACTAATGACCTCGATCCTTCAGTAATGAAGGTTTTAGTCACCCACTAGGCAAGGAACCATGACAAGCTGAAGTGCTTGTTGTAGGCAAAGAGAATATGAAATGCGTAGTGAAAAAAGGTGGTTATAAAAACCAGCTACAACTCTGTGACCAGTCTAATAAAGGACTATAACAGTTATGAATATTTCTCATTTTTACATGCATATTACTGAATAATTTTCTTTCTCTTTCTCTTCTCCTTATCATCTTACATCAGATGTGTTAAAAGATATTAACTTCATATTTCAGAATTTAAAGTAGAGGATATAAAAGGGGGAGTATAAATCTCTTAGGGGAAGAATGAACATTACCCAAAGACAAAATAAAAAAGGACTTTATATCCTCTTTCAGAAAAAAAGGTTAATGTTTCCATTGGTGCACTGAGTGTTGTATTATGTTAAGTGGGAACATAACTTTGTTATTGTTTTTATTTGGAGATTAAGTATGGTTTTAGGAGTATGTATAAGTACCAAGTGGTCAAGAAGAGGACAACAGTGACTTTGTGATATATCAACTTAGCTAGGCTGAACTACATTTGCTTGAATTCCCTTTCCTGTATGCTTCAGGTTAGGGTGGGCTATAAGAGATATTCTTAAGGAAGTTTTTTGGGGGGAGAGAAAGCAACAGGTATTTTGTAACTCACACATATTCACTTATTTGCTGGTTCATCTCATTGGTGTGAAGGAGTGGTAGGGTTTACAACTGCTCTACCTTCCCCTAGATATTTCTTCAACTTATGCAACTCCTGGGCCAAGGGTGTATTTCACTTTTTGATGAAAGGCCTCAACTTCTACAGGATGTTCATACCACCAAGGCCGGAGGCAATGAGAACTGACATGGATTTCAGTTCATCCTTGTGGTTCCCGCTTGTGCTTATGGGTCACAGCTTGCCCTTGCTCTCCTCCACTTTATGTTCACATAAATACATAGATAGTGTTACAAGGATTTGACCTTGCCAATAAATAGTAGGAACTGTCTCTCTCTATATATATATAACACAATATAATATAATAATATTATTAACCAACCATGTGTGTGTGTGTGTGTATGTGTGCATATACATATATACATATACATATATATATACACACACATACACCAGTACGTATATACATATATACATATATATGTGTGTGTGTGTGTACATACAGAGAGAGAGAGAGAGAGATTCTGTTTCTCTGATTGAATCTGGACCAATACATAGGTCTAGCTCAAAGGATTAGAGACTTGTGACCACCAAGCACACATCCCAGAGACTTTGAAGACTTGCCCATTCTGGACAACAGCTATCCCAAACTCTCAGTTCTGTGTCTGAAGAATGCACTTTCATGATTTCTTCTTCTCCTTCTAGACTCATCCTTTTCCCTACTGCACCATCTCAAGGAGGGGTTTATGATAGAAAGGATCCAAAAGCAAGATATGCTTGAGGAAATGAGAAATAACTGCTGAGATTCTTCAACAGTCCCAGGCCTGGAATAATTATCCATCAACTGTGCTCCTCAAGGACCCAAGATTCCTTCTTTATCTCTGTGCATCTTGGGAGGATGTGATTTCCTGCTCATTTCTAGTGAACTGTGAACCTCCTCCAATCTTTCACCAAGAAGCACATATTCCTATCATGTGAAATTTAACATTTTCTTGTTCTCTTCCAAGAAATGTCTATGAGCTCCCATTCCAATTCAGCCCAGCCATCCATTGTCTCCAGAGCTTTCTCTTTGAATCCTGCTCCTTCTGCACACTAGCAGCTGACCTGACCTTTCCAGGAGAGCCAATGACATTGTCCTCCACCTATAATCATCTTGATAACTTCAGATATCTCCTATCTCAAAGCTAGTGTAGCTCAAGAGCAGAGATGGAGATGGAATATTGCCACTTCAGGGGGTGAAGGGGGAAGCAGACCTCATCCTCCCAAACCCCTCACCTTGGGTGTTTACAGAGATTAATGATTAAAAAAAAAAAAAAAAAAAACCCTCTCCTTCAGGACATTTCTGCTCCTCTGAATTCCTCAAAAGGTCTCCTTCTTCTAGGAAAATGCCACCCAGCGTCATAACCAGGGAAACCTGGGTCTCAGTGATCCAGACTACAGACTGTACTCAGCCCCAAAGGTACTTGAGAGACTGGTGGAAGTAATGGGTATAGTCAAGAGTTTAAATCAGACCAAAGCTGAGAGCCCTATTTGAAAGCTAAATCCTTTATGCTGACTTGCAAGGCAAATACAAGAGCCATTAAAGATCCTTTTACTCCTATAGACAAATAAGTACAT
>NW_006442484.1:13189455-13203713 GCF_000325575.1 Pteropus alecto
GAGAATAGTAAAAATGCCAAACAATGTGAATGTTCAATAATAGAGTATTGAGGAGTTATGTTTTCGCTAAAAAAAGAGAGATATTACCATAAAATGCTAAATTTTTTTTAAGAGCGAGTGGAAGAATAATATAAAGCCCATTTGTTTATTTTCTTTAAACTTTAAATTACTGACTGCTCAGAAAAAAAAAAATCAGCTTTTAGCAATAATTTCTTTTGGAAAATGGATTTAGAAAAGAGAAAATTTATCTTTCCTATTACATATAATTCTGAATCCTTGGGCTTACTTATAATAATTAGCATTTTTGTAATTAAAAAATGATTAAAAATTATGTTCTTAAAGACGGATGAATAACGGAAAAATGTTTATAATTCTAGGTTAATTTTAAAAAGCAAGATTCATAATATGTAAAGACTACAACTCCATAAAATATCACACAAAAAGAAAGAGGGAGAGAAAGACACTGAAAGTAAGAAAATAATTCAACACACAAATGCAGATAATTTGTGGGTATTAAAATTAGGGATAACGTGTCCTTCAAGATACTTTTGTATTCTCAAAACTTCTAAAATGTGAATTAATTTTTTTAATCAGAAAACAATAGACATTATTTTTTGTTACAGTCAGCTTTTATATTAACATCTTATGAATTTTTAGGCCGGGGAAACTGTGTAGGGCTCATACTTCCTTATTTTTTTCCCCAAACCAAAATTCTCTGGGGAGAATTTTTCTCATGGATGCTTCAGTAGCTGTGTTCCAGTAGAGAAAGTTAAAGAATGAAACTTGGAACAATCCTGCCAAGAAACAGCTCCTCAGACCACCCAGGCTCTTGGCTGTCACTCAAACACTCTAGATATCATTGACAGTCACTGCATCCAACTTATTAATGAACCTTTCTCCTAGACAGACTTTTTTTGTACCCAATTTCCACATTCATATCTGCTGTCAAGCACCATTTCCTTCATTTCACCAACAATGAGAATTGAGCAGAGAGTATTTAACTCACTGCCAAAAAAACTCAATTCAATAGTAGGGCCAGAACCAGATGTCCATCTCAGTCATTTTTGCATTTATTCAAGCTCCTAGTATGTGCCAGTCATTGTTGACACTAAGGACATAAAAACCACATTGGCATAATACTTGCCCTTTCGTTGCTCATAACAAGCAGATTGGAGAACAGAAAAGATGCCAGGGAGGAGTAAGAAACAGGTTTAAAACTAATGAGCCTCACCAGTAGTGATACTAATGAAAAAAGGAAATCTTGGTCATTGCCATAGAGACAAGAAGAAAATGTAGGGTAGTAGCAATGGAGGAAAGCAAGGCCTAAGCTTGTTCATTTCCTGAGAGCATGATTCTCCAGGTGGGGTCTCCAGATCAGCACCATCGGCATCCCCTGAGCCTTATTAAACATGCACATTTTGGGGTCCCACTCCAGACCTCCTGGGAATGAGAAACTCTGGAAGTGAGGCCCAGCCACCTGAATTTTGACCTATCCTCCTTCCCCGCTCTTTCTCCCCACCTCAGCCCAACCCCTACCTCCACTACCTGTGATTCTGACATGTGCTAAAGTTGAAGACCATTGATCTAAAAGTTCAGTGAGTGACAGATTCTAAATAACTCAGGAACACAAACACACAGCAGAAAGCCTGCCTTAATGAGTCACCTGCGCCTCCTGGTAAGACTGGAAAAGGTGCCCCTGACAGATGCTCTACCAAAGATAAGCCCCCAAAGTGCCTTGTTCTGCTTTCAAATTGAAATCTGGGAGTATTTATGACATGCTAGTTCAAAAGTAAGTTCAATACCTATTCGAACAACCCAGAAAGAACTCTCTCACCATTTTCTATTTCAGCCATTCCCAGGAGTGCTGAGCAAGAGGAAATCACCTAACAATCAAATTCCATGAATCTAGAGAATCATGTAAATTCACAGGTGGTAGGATGTGATAAATGCTTTATTAGAAATTTGAACACAATGCAACAGAGCACACAGGAAGCAATCACTGCTGACTGCAGATAGTTAAAATAAGGCTTCCTGAACAAACATCTAATGTGGAGCTTGAATAACTAGCAGAATTTTACCAGATAGAGAAAAGAACAGAAACAAAATTTGGTGGGTCATAAAGGCCTCCTGAGAGAGAGAGAAAGATGGGAAAGTCGATTACAAAGAACTCCAATGCCAGGCTGAGGAAGATAAACTTTTCCTGTAGTAAGTGGGGACCCTTGGAAAGTTGCAGAGTAATGGTGCGATGAAATAGACAAATAGAAAGATCATTTGGCATGGGTGAAATGAACAGATTGCAGAGGGAGCCAGTTAAGTGAGATTATTGGTAATTTTTTTCATTTGTACTTTTTCTGCTATAGATGTATTTTCTCACCACTTTTGTTGGAATTAAGATGTGTGATCCTGAAGAGAAGAAGCAGCTCAGGATAAGGGCACCTTGGAGATCCAGAGTTAAGAGACAAGAAGAGTGATCAGGCCACAAGCAAAAGCGTTAGCGCTAGAAAAAGAAGGGGCCATTTTTCCTTTGAGAGCAGAAAGAAAAGGATACAAATGTATGAAATATAAAAGTTTTTAAGTGGAATACAGGCCTCTACTAATGAAGATAGTAACATCATTGCCTAGGAATACAGGATCGAGGCTGGGGGTAGGAGCTTGAGGAGCCCTGCAAAAGTTCAAAACACATGACAGCTAATACCCTTATAGTGTGTGCTGTGTCAGGCACAGTCCTAAGTATTTTATATATGTTGACTCATTTAATCCTCACAACAACAACACCAGAAGATAGACACTATTATTATCACACCTATGTTACAGAAGAGAAAACTAAAGCACAGGGAGGCTACAGTCACATAGGCGATAAGTGGCAAATCCAAGATTGAAACTGAGGCAGTCACCAAGCTATGTCAAGATTTAGAGAAGGAATACCCCCAGAATGACTGAAAGATCATAAAGTAGTATTAAAATCTCATCTGAGTTTTAAAACCATGTATTTGCCACAGAGTCAGTCGGAAGCTCTGCTTTGGCCCGCTCCTGCAGAGAGAACCTTAGAAGAACTATCGTATGTTCTGTGAAGGAAAGACTTGTAGGGCCACCCAGAAAACGTTGCCACAAGTTGCATTCACATCATGATGAGAAAGGATTCCCGTGGAGAAGCCAACTGTGGGCAAGCGGATGCTCGCTGAGCCTAAAGCCATCCATGTCTCGGAAATATCTCTGATTTTTCCTTAAATTTTTGCTCTGATTCTGGCAAATTTGTGTTTTAAATATATATCCATGTCTCAGAAGATCAGGGAAACTTCAGTGGTAAGAGGATTGCTTTCCAGCCACTGTGCCTTTGCCTGTGGAATTGGAAATTCTTCAAGTATTTGGGGGAACAGCAGCTGCCAACTAAGTTGAATCGAAGGATCTAAAAATAGCTCAAGAAAACACTAAGATAGAATGTGAAAATCAGATTATCTGAGAAGCCAAGCCAAACTTAGAAAAACTACAAGATGGGTGGAGAGCAAGAAAATAGAACTGCAGCCTTTCCCCAGCAATAATTACATCCCTGATTGTTGTCTGTTTGCTATGCAGAGCTCTCTCTCCTGTTCCTTCCTAGTAAAAATATTCTCAGGCCACCTTCACTGAATATCAAAGCCTTCAAATCAGATAAGCAAAATGCCTTGTCTAGTACTTGCTCATGTCAGACTTAATCCCAGGGCAGTGAGAGGGGGCCCTATAATGTTCCTTGCCATCAGTGAGATGGACCTGCCTTAGGTGCAAGGAGAATAAATTGCAAAACCTTAAGAGTCTCCAAAAAATGCTGCCACCACACACACCTCCGGCCCTTACATATGACATTTTGAGATGCCCAGAGGAGACTCAGCTAAGATTTTGGTAGTTAGGATGCATTTGGCTGCCACATCAGAAAACGCTTCTGATAGTGACTTCAGCCATAAGGGATGTGTGTGTGTGTAAATAATAAAATATATATATACATATTTAATGCGACAACACAGTTGGGGAAAGGTAGTTCAGCAGCTCCATATTGTCAGTGTAATGGAGGCGGGGTGCGGGGGCATCCTCAGTGTCTGCCACTCAAGTTATATAGAAAGAGGCTCATTCTCTGCCCTTCTCAGGGGATGGTAACATACTTCCGGATAGGACCTCTACTAATCTCTCTTGCCTTTTCTATCTTCTGAAGGCCACCTGCATTCCTTGGCTCACGGCCCCTTCATCCATCTTCAAAGCACATCACGGCAACCTCTGCTTCCATCGTTACGTCTGCCCTCTCCTTGGACCCTCCTGACTACCTCTTTCTAAAGACCCTTGTGGATACTTTAGACCCGCCTCAACCATCTGGGACAATCCCCCACCTCAAGATCCCTAACCTAATCACATGCACTAGGTCTCTTTTTTCAGGTAAGGTAACATATCCATAGGTTCTGAGGATCAGGATGTGAACATCTTTGGGGACCACTATTCGGCCTACCACAGGGCCTCAAAGACATATCTCTTTGGCTGTGTCCTCTATGCTCTCGCTCACTCTAAGGAAACAAGCCACTCTTCCTAAAGACTTATGTCAGACAATTCTAGAAGTTTCCATGTATCTTTCAGGTAGCCCTTTTGGTTACCTGACAACATGACTTTTTAATTTGGGTCACCATGGTGATGCTTCTTGACAGTGTGACAGAGGCTCTCTAGAGCAACAGAACAAAATGTGTGCGTGTGTGTGTGTGTGTGTGTGTGTGTCTGATTTATTATTATGAATTGGCTCACACAGTCATGAAGACCGACAATTCTAAAATCTGCGGCACCCATGTTGCAGCTTGAGTCCAAAGCCAGAAGCTGCTGCAGAACCAGGAAGAGCTGATGACCCAGTTTGAAAGGCATCAAGAAGGAAAATCCTCTCTTAGTAGGGCAGAGTCAGGCCTTTTTGTTTTATTCAGGCCTACTTACTCAGTCTGTCAATTTAAATGTTAATCTTATGCCAAAACACCCTCAGACATACCTAGAATGATGTTTGACCAACTATCTGGACACCCTATGGCCCAGGCAAATTGACATCTAAAATTAACCATCACACAGTGCTGGTGGTGGAAGTGGCAGCTGCACTGCCCATGTGCAACTGAGCCCTGTTCGGACAAGTGTCACCAGGTACTGACATGGTCGGTGGCACCCATTTGTCTGCACTTGGGGTGCCCAGAGGCCACAAGCACCATCACCTCCCATTGAACAGTCAGCACACCACCTGAACCAGTGCAGCTGATACTCAGCAGGTTCCACAAAGAAGGCAGGAACATTACTCATATGGTTTGTACCAAATCTTTAATTGCAGATGCCTCTTCCTGACAGAGGCATGCAACATGTTCCACCCCACCTTCATCCCACGCATCGTCCTCTGAACCAAACTTATGTACTTTAACTTTCACTTTTTCTTACCTGGAGCATTTTCCGCAAAGATTCCTCTATTTTTCATTTAAATAAACTCCCAGTCTCTCATGCCTCATCCTCCACCATTAGCTCTCTACATGATCAGGCCAGCCTGAACCCTAAGATACACACAATTTGAATTTTAAACCCAGATTGGAAAATCTGCTGAAGAACTCGAAATTTTCAAGACAAAAAGGATGAGTCTCTCATGTCGCCAATGTCTTGAGTATCTGGGAACAGAGAACAAGTAGGAAGTTTATGAGCAGTGGGATAGGACAAGGGGTCTCAAGTTATACCAGGTAGGCCTTGTTCTGTCTCTTGGCTGAGTGTTTTTCCAGAGAATAATCGATTTACCTGCTGCCACTTTCAGTATCAGTCCTTGGCCAGCCTTTCTGATCCTGTGCTGCCCTTAAAACTTGAAGATGCTCTGGCAAAAACTCCTCTCCTGTCCCCCTTGGTGAAGGTCAAAGCAGCTAAATAAAAGAGCGACTCTTTCCAGCCTGCACTGTCAATCAGCCCAGCTGATCTAGACAGACACAGACTTCCCAAGGCTGTAGGAAAAAGCATACATATTTCATGGAAACCTAATCTACTTGAGCATACGGAGGTTGGGGGAAAACAAAGCCCTAAAGGGTGTTCCCTTCCCCTGCTGGGCAGGCAGGACCAGCATGGTGCAGGTGGTGTGCTGGAAGCTTAGAGCTCAAAGGCCCCAGGAGGGAGGATGACTTCTTAGGCCCGACCTGCAGAGTCAGGGGGACAGCAGAGCTACCGAACAGGCTACCAGGGCAGGGAGGCGCAAGCCTCTCAGGAGCCTTGACAAGAACGTTTCAGCCAGGTCACGAAAGAAGCTGACTTTCAGTTCTGCCCTAAACAGGCACACGTAACAGCTTGTTTCATCCTTGGCCCACAGCACTACAGGGGAGCAGCTAAGAAAGCAGGTTTGGAATCAGATAGTCCTGAGGCTAAGTTCATGCTCAGCTCTTCTTAGGAATAAGAAGTGAAGCCAGTTACTTTATCTCTCAGAGTTATGATTCTTTATCTGTAATGAACTATCTCATGTGAGATTTAGTAACAGCATCTCTAACAGCTCCATGATGTAATTAGGAAACCAGATTTCTCTTTCTACTCCGTCTCCCTAGTATGTGGCTTCCAATCTCAAGGTCACCTTATGGTCCAAGATGCCCGTGGAGCTTCCGAATTGCAGGCTGCAAGTACGGAAAAAGTCAAAATGGCAATAAAAAAAAAAAGGAGACTCTTTAGTCTTCCTGTTTAATCGGCACCCTTTAAGCAACCTGTCCTTCCCACACAACATATATTTATGCTTCCCTTTCAAGGAGGAGAGCTTGGTCTTAAGATCGAGCTCCATGGTATAAGGTCACCTGAGAAATATTCTTTTATGTGCTTTTATTAAACTAGGTTCATTGCTCACCACTCCGAATAAAATTGCGCTTCTATTACTAAGAAGGAAGGAGAAATGAATGTTGGGGGAGGCAACGAGCACTTGCCCCAAATACATACACCTCCTAAGTTCCCTTCTACTTTGTTCTATCATAGGCATCCTGCTCACAGTCTCCTCTCAGTAAAGACTGGAGTGAGGCACCCAGAGAGCAGGACTGAAGCTAGGGCATGAAATTTAAGGAGGCCCTCTCTCTTGCGTTTGTGTAAGTGCCTACACTGTACCTGCATGAACTCAAAAGTGAGAGAGAGCCTCCTTAAGTTTTCATCATGGACATCTTGCTGGCCTCATCCTAGTCCTAGCTCTTTGTATTGTGGGGTGAAAACACCCACCCCTTTTTCCCCCTCATCACGTTATACAGGGCAATTTCTTCTCATTACACCTGATTTTCTAAAATGGGCAAAACCTTCTCTGTGAGCTTCAGCATTAAGATTAATTTAGGGTTCTCAGAGACCTCAGATCTCTTGAGACCCTCTAGAACACAAAAGCCACACCCTCAAGGGCAGGTATCCGTACCCCTTGGAAAGCAAGCATACATGTGCAGATGGCCAAGCTGGATGCTACTTCACCAGGAAGGTCAAAGCCCATGGAGTAACTTCTCATTGCTCTGGATTTCACAACTGCTGCAGGAGGCCTGGCACTGTTTCCATCCCCCATCCCCACCTCTGCTTTGAGTTCTTCCAAGAACACACCAACCTTGCTAATGCTAGCATCTCACAAACCAGCTGGCCTAAAACAAGCTTAGATACATTGTGGGTTCCTGGCACAATAGGTTAAATTCCAATCCAATTATAATAATGGTGATAATTGGCCACGTTTAAGGAGCTGGCAATCACCACTATTTTTAATCTGCATCACTAAGGCAAATGGTTTTATGTACAGCTGGTTTCAAGAGAGCCGAGTTTTCTCAAGCTGGGAAAATCATGTACCAGAGCCCATTTCTCTTTCTCTGATGTTCTTCCAGTATGTCACCTACAAGTTCCAGGTTCATGGGACCATCAACCTGTTTCTTCCTTCTTGCCTTTCCTTCCCAGCTGGCTCTCCAGCCAGCAACAATCTGATTCATCCTATTACCATCTGTAGATACCCAGTGGCTCTTGAACTCTGAGCCCCGCTCAAGGCCCCTGTCCATACCACACATTCCCAAAGAAAACGTGTGTCCCTAGTTTTATTTTGACAACACACTTTCTGAACCCTGGCTCGGGCTTCCTGGTATTTTTCTGATATCACCGTGGGCCTGACCTCCTCTCTCACAACCTTTGCCAAGAGAGAGGAGGTGCTGGCAGGACACCAAGAGGACCACCCATACTGGGAAGCAGGAGAGAGAGAATAGGGCAAAAGAAACACTCCGCAGCTTTCATCTCTTGCCCCATGGACAGAAGGGGTTCTGGAGTATTCCTTGTATTCCCTGAAAAGGTTCTAGGGCAGAAAAAAAACCTCTGGGGAAGCATTACCTCTCCTTTGTGTTCTTTTTCTGTGGAATTGTGACTCTCGCTTATCCCCCCTTCAATATGATGTACCCCTTAAAGGTAGCACTGGTTCATTTTCTGTTTTCACCCAGCACACTTCTGATATAGTCAATGTCCAGCATTTTTTAAATAAACGGATAGCACTGGGCATGTTCTGGATATATTCAAACCTCGCCAACCGGGCATTCAAATATAGTCAAATTAATACCATTCATATGTTATATATGTCATATCAAAAGATGCCTATAGAAAATTGTTCTCTGTGTTCACCATTGGGTTGTTAAGAATGGATAAATGTGAGGCCAGAACTGGGGTGAGGAGAGGAAGGTATTCAAAGTGGATGCAAAATGTAAAAGAGCACACTCAAAAAAAAAAAACTCACTAATCTAGATAAATAATATTTTCACGTAATTGTGTTCATTTCCTAGAGCTGCTATAGCAAAGTACCACACACTTTGATAACTCGAAACAACAGAAATTTATTTCGTCACAGTACTGGATGCTAGAAGTCAAAAACCAAGGTGTCAGTTGGGCCACGCTCCCTCCAAAGGTTCTAGGGCGTCTTTCCTTGCCACTTCCAGCTCCTGGTGGCTGCAGCAATCTTTGGTATTACTCGACCCTTACCTGCACCACTCCAGTCTCTGCTTCTGTCCTCACATAGTTGTCTTTCCTTGTGTTTCTGAGGATTAACATGGCGTTCTTATAAGGACACCAGTCATTGGACTTAGAGTCCACCCTAATCCAATGTGACCTTAACTAATTACATCTGCAAAGACTCTATTTCCAGATAAGGTCACATTCTGGGGTTCTAAATTTTAAGGGGACCTATTCAACCCAATAGAGCAATATTTTTTAAATCAAAATTAAAGCAAAGAAAAAAAAATCCATGAAGAACAAAATTTTAAAATTCTAAATAAGTACAAGATTTGCTCCTGCACTAGCACGATGCTCTTTATTCATTCATCTCCCCCTAGGCCCAGCCCTGGGGAGATGACCTTTGTAAAAAGCCCCCCAAACAGTGTCAGGGAGCTAGAAAGACACAACTGATTTCTTCTACCACTTTGCTCTGTACATGTTCTAGTGAAGAACTCATCTCTTTCTGAGATTTGACCTCAGGTGTCAAGGAGCACAGCACTGTTGAAAACACTGCTTCTCCTTCTTGCACCAGCCATCCATACTGACCTGACTCCATTCTTAATGAAAGAGAGGCATGTAGGAGAGAGGCAGAGCCCATGCCGTGGACCAGGTGAAATCTAGTTATTGCCAGTGAGTGTCTAGGAAAAGAAGCACCAAAGGAACACCTAGAACCCTCCCCAAGGCTCCAGTACTGTGGGGAATCCTGGGGAAACAAACCAAAGTTTGCATATAGCTTTTCTGTATCATTCTGTGGCTTATGCCACACACTTGGAAAAGTTTCCAGAATTTCCAGAGGAACCTACCCAGCTCTTTGCAGAAAAACACACAATCTCTGCTTGTACATTGGTTTCTTAGCAAGGAAGCATAGGAAAAAGCACAGCCTAGGCTGCAGTGATTCGAAAAAGTAGGTCATAAATACCCTTGAATCAAATTACTGGGGATAACGGCTCCAGCGGACACCACAGCAAGCAAGTTCTAAGTGGTTTATTTTTCTTTCCTTTCCGAAGTCACAGAGGCAAAAGTGCTGAAATCTTTCTCTGCCTCCAAAAAAAGAAATAGAAGAGAATTCAGTATTTTTAATATCCATAAATATTCTAGTACATACAAAATTCTATGCAGTTTCTATATGTAGTTTCCATGAAATCAAACTGATGAGGCTGATACTGAATCATTCTTGTTTTCGAATGAGAAAAGTCTCAGCAAGACGCAGCCGACTTGCTCAATGTGCCCCAGACCGTAAGTGTGGTGCTAGGATTTGAACCCACAACACAGACATTTCTTCAAACGCTGGAATTCTCCATCTAGTTCACGGACTATATGCCAAGTAGCAATTCTGGTAGGTTTTGACCCTTCTGATGACTGTTTTTCTGGAGAGTTCAAAGACTGAAAACAAAATTGCTCTACATTGCAAGCCTTTGAAATGGGCACACCATCCCCAAGCAATTCCACTTCTGGGAATTTGTCCAAAGGACACAATCAATAATATACCCAAAACTTTATCTAGAAGGTTGCTTATAGCAGTATCATGAATGATAGTGGAAAATAGGGATAAAAAATACCCCAACTAGGGGGACAGTTAAATCAATTATAATACACTTAGGGTTAGAGTGTCCCAGGTTTTCCAGTCCTGTGTAGTTACCCTGCTATTTAATGCTCAAATAAAGTAACTGTACTTTCCATTCTTTTTGTCAAAGGGGTTCCTGAAGGTTTCTAACAATTCACGGAGAGTAGCTATAGTGGTTGTTGGTAGCTATCAGCTCTTGACTTCTAATATCTTTTGGACATATTTTTATCCTTTCTTCACTTTACTGCAAACATGAAAACAGTCCCCTTCATTTCTCCAGGCATCACGTGGTTGGGTAACTGTGCAGTAGTATTTACTGAAGCAATCATAAAAAGAATAGACAGAACAAAACTTCAATCTCAAAGTTGGAATCAGTATTCATAAATCCATTGCCAGTGCTTCAATGCAATGAACTCCCTGCTGACCATCTCACCTCTTTGTCCTGGATCACTTGTCCCTGCCAGAGTCCGCTCTTACTTACACCTACATCCTTCTCTATTTCATGGATTCGAGACCTACAACCCCTGGCTCCAGACTCCCAAAGGAAGCCAAAACTCTTCCACCATCTGGACCACTCAGGAAGGCAACGTCTTCATTGCCATTTATCTCCTCCATGTCTTAAAGTTAGACTCCAAAGAAGGCATTAGTTCTTGCCTTTGTATAATCAAAAGGTCCATTTACATGTTTCTTTTATCCCAATTTTTATTTATTTATTTTTTTTTAAAGTTTATTGAGGTAACATTGGTTAATACAATTATATAATTTTCAGGGGTACATTATAATTTGACATCTATATGTTCTATTGTATGATTACCGCTTTTATCCCAATTTTTTTTTAAAAAAATTTCTCCCTCAAATGAATTTTGCTACCACACCCTAAAGAAACCAAGACAAACTGCCAATAGCTTTTAAAATAGAAATTTATTTCCTTCTCGCCACACATTTAATTGAACTCCTCAGAGCCATTAAAAGTCATGGTAGAAAAATATTTAATGACATGGAAACACTGTTCATGGCATATGGAAAAGTGACAAAAAAAAAAAAGACCCATCACAAAGTATGTGCAGTAGAATTCAAATTATATGAAAGTTGTGTGTATATTTAATTATAAAAAGAGGGTAAGATTTGGAAACATATCGTTGTGTTTTTCTATTTTGCCTTCCTACATCCATCTGCCTCCGGGTGAGACATTATTACAGATGCCAAGAGAAAGAATTACTGTCTAGCTTTTGCCATTTTAAATAGAATTTTACACCTGAGATGGGCTTGAAAGCTGGAATCTGGTAAAAGAGCCATTCAACATATCAGTGGCTTCGCATGAGGGATTGGAACAAAGAGAAATGGAGAAAACCTGGGGAAATGGTCAGAGAGAAGAAGTTGTATCCCATGACCTCAAGGACAAGGGGCAAACAGGACTTTACCTTAGTCTCATTTTGGAACTTGGGGCAGAGACCACTGTGCAAAGCAAGCTCATGGGGCATGACTAATAAAGCAGAGAGATAGCTAAGCAGAGCGAGCATCCCCTCGGGCAAGCACTTTGAGTAAAGGCGTGGACAGGTGACAGTACAAGTGGACCAAGCCAGTCAAGAATAAATAGAAGATGTGGCAGAAACTCAGGGATCTACAGTACCCACAGGAGCCATGGAAAGACCTAGATAACAGAAGGAGGTACCTGGCCCCCTAACAAACTGAGAATGAATAGGACTCGTGTCAGCAGTCACAGATGCCAGGGGCAAATGCCAGCAGAATATCCAAAGATAAGAACAGGCCAGCTATCGCACAGTACATGGGGGACATCAACACAAGGCCAGGAGTCCCTCTGGTCATGTAGACATGGAAGCTAAGCCCTGTGTTCCCAAATGCCATTTTGAGAGGAGCTGAGTGAGGACAGCAGGGAAAGAATCTGAAAGACTGAGCAATTGTCCCCAAAAGATGAAGTAAAACCTAAAGGGACTGTATAAATTATTGGCTTAGACTAAGTTTAAAGGCTGGTGAGCTAAACTGAGAATCTAATGATTCTGTTTAGCAGATGGTGTAAGGATCAGAATAAGGCAGTGAATCAGTGAATTGGATTAGTTATAGAGCAGTAGTTCTCAGACTTTAGTGTACATTAGAATCTCCTAGAGGGCTAGTTAAATCATAGATCACAGGGGACATCCCCAGAGTTTCTGATTTCTAAGAGGTCTGAGGTGGGGCCTGAGACTGTGCATTTCTAAGAAGTTCCTAAATGATGTAGATGCTGCTAGTCCAGGAATGATACATTGAGAACAACTCTTCTAGAGAGTTAAGGAACTCCATTGTCTTGGCACAGCTAGATGTAGTGACATCAAGGCTTATCTATTATCTATCTATCTATCTATCTATCTATGACCAGAAGTACATATATCAAATGGTAGGTGTGGTTATAACTAGGTTATAGAATTATGGGTGATTTGTGCTTTTCACTTTGTGCATTCTGAATTTTCTAATTACTTAAAGTGAGCAGGTATTACTTTTGAAATCTGAAAAAAAATCAAAGTGTTATTCAAAAGATAAAGAGACATGCTGGTGGGGATCCATCTAACACAGTCCAAAAATATGAGCCTGACCAAAGGGTCAGGCTCTCATTCCTCCTCCAGGCCTAGGCTGATCCTTCCCTTCCCTGGACCCAACATTGTAGATACTTTACAGCAAAGACTAGTCTCTTTTATAGACAAAGAAGGTGTAGCTTGAAGTGTAAAGCAAATCCCACAGGCCATTAAATAGATCCCTTGCCCACCTGCTATGGTACCAGAAATTGCTCAGTAGGCTAACCCTAAAGAACCTTTGAAGATGTGCATTGTCACGGACTCAGCCTCCATGTTACCTGGTAGGGATCATCGTTCACTTTCCAACCAGGAAAGCTGTAATATACAACACCTGGATTGACCTTGGGTCACTAGGAGGCAGCATTAGTCTAAGGGGAGGAGACAAGTGACATTGATTTTGCTGACAGGTTCAGTACCAAAAGTTCCAGAGCTCATGACCCAGGCTGAAGGAAACAGTAGGCAGCTGTTGGCATCCATGCGGCAGCTCAAGAAAGGGACCTGGAGAGAGAGAGCTCAGGCTGACTTGCACCAAGACTGAGAAGCTCCTGGCTCCAGCCTGGTAACAGGGCTGCCTGGGATGCACTGCAGTTCTTGGCTGGACTCACCCTGCCTTAGGACGGCTAACATGCGCAGGGACTTGATTGGGGCCTGCTGCAAAGGCCAGAAGGCCAATAAGCTGGAAATAGTACATTTTACACATGATTAAGTTTTAAAAGCAGTTGGCCTGCTTGTGGAAAATTGTCCTTTGAATGTCTTAGGACATCTTATTTTGCAAAGGCAAAATTGTCTGGACAAGAAGTGCTGGAGGCTCAAATCTTGGTCATAATGAAAATTATAGAACGTATGGTGATTCTTTTTAAAAAGAAATCTTAATTCTTACAGAGGCCCAGCTTGCCTCCTGCAAGTACCACTGCCTCAACAATCATGAATGATCCTATCATTTCCTATCTACTGCCTTGTTTCTAAAATTGGTACAAATATAGATTTCGTAAACTCTGCTTCAGGGGTGACCCAGGTTTAGAGTCTGAGTGGGATGACTTACAGTTCTAAGCAAAACAAAAAGATCTATTTATTTAAGGAATTAGAATCCATCTTCTTTGACTGTAGCACTCCGTTGATGTTATCCGCCTTCCAGCTCAGGAAACAAATCCTTC
>NW_006442484.1:13203731-13213718 GCF_000325575.1 Pteropus alecto
GTGGTTCTCTTGAATTCTACCACAGGCTTGACAATCCATGGCCTCTGTACACAAGGTGACAGATACATTGAACACAGGGGCAGAGGTCGCCAGCTAACCGAACACTATTTGTCCATTGCTTTGTTACTCTTCTTACTTGGCTGTGAGCTCCTAGAGGACAGAAATCATGTCTGAATCCTCAATGTAACCATGAATGCCTAGCATTGTACCTGGTGCATGGTAGGATCATTCATGTTTGTTGAAGGAATGAATGAATGAACAAGTCAATAAACACATAATCATTGTAATGACTCCCACAGAGAGAACATTTACTATGTATCCAACAGTATGCTAAACAACTCAGATTTTACTATTGCAATTAATTCTGTAAAGATTATTTTACAAATAAGAAACGAGTAGAGGGAATGAGAATAAATGAGAGAAGATAAAAAAAAAATAGGAAAGGAGAATGAAGGCAGGGAAGGCAGGGCTGAAGGGAAGAAAAAGAAAAAGAAGAAAGAGTGAATAAAAAGAGAAGGGAAAGGAAAAAGAGGACAAATTAGAATGGAGAGGGAAAGAAAAGGATGAGAAAGGGAGTGGTAAGGAGAGATGAAATGGGGAGAAGGAGGGAGTGAGGGAGGAAGAAAAGAAGAGAGGGAGAGATTTAGAGAGAGACCAACTGGCACCTACAAGTAGCCTTGCCCTAAAGGAAGCCGGAGTCCAGTGGAAGGTACTGGGAGGATTTCAGCTGAGCCAGCAGAGCCCACCATCTGGAGGGATTAACCAGAGGAGCCTGATGCAATGCCAAGACAACAGTCAGCACCAAGAATCTGACAAGAATGACCTACTGGACGGCAGTCCCTGGCAAAAGGACTTTCCCTGCAGGCCAGATTTGAAAACCAAGGAGCCAGGCTTCATAAAAGTCTGTCAGCAAGTAGTGAAGCCAGAGATGCTGCATTAGAAACCAGAGACTGAATTCTGACCCAAGGTTACAAACAGAGACAGGCCCAGAGTACAAAGCAAGAATCCAGTTAGAGCGGAAGCACAGGGGAGACTAAACAAGATGGCTTAGATCAGACCGAGGGAAAATATTGTAATATATCAAAGTGTTGGCATATTTGTTTGTTTTTAAAGTCCTTTCTATAATGGACTTAATTGTTTTAGGGGGAAAGTATGTGGTCATTATAAAATAAAATTAAACCATACAAAATAGGACAAAGAAGGAAACTCATTAAACTACATTGCCTAGGAATAAACTTGTTACTGAGATAGATTTTATTTCAGATAACTCTCTAAGCATATATACACAGAGAAACATAGATAAATAAATAGACAGACATACAAGTGGGCATTCGAACAGACAGGTAGATATTTATTAAATGTTATTTTAAAAGTACTAGAATTTGGGGGTGGCTCCATAGCGTAGTGGTTAACACGTCTGCTTTACACCCAGAAGGTCCTGGGTTCCCACCCCAGATGGGGTCCCCCATCCCCACCACCACCTTCACCCCTGCTCATGTGGGAGGAGACGCCCCACCTTCAGAGATCCAGTTCTTAAGGAGAAACGGCAACATCCATAGGTCAGGGGTAGAAGTTGGTGGGGTGGTGGGGGGATTAAAGAGAGGGAAAGAAATAAAAGTATTAGAATTCATCTTACTTGATTCTATTTATTAAATTTATATTTTATTTAAATTGGCATCCCAAATTTGTACTTCTGCATGGTTTGAAAAAATTCAAGCCAAAAATACAATTTCAAAGCATCCCAGACAGCGATATCGCTTTACAACACAGAGCAGAAGCAAATGCACCTTTATCCCGGGCCCCTGAAAATTCCTACAGATGAAGTTCCAAGAAAAATAAGAAGCCTAGCATTTAATGTCCAAAAACGTATAAGGAAACCAAGTGCCATGACTGAGAGTAATCCAAAGCGAGAGAGGGCTGAAGCAACATGAAATAATTCAGACAGTAGAATTACCAGACACATACTTTAAAATCACGTTTAACATGCTTAAAGAAATAGAGGGACATTTGAAAATGAGCAAAGCGCTTGAAATATAAAGTATATCCAAACAGATCTCAATAAGGACCAAACAGAACTTCCAAAAAAAATTTTTAATAATTGAAATTAAACTTCAATGACTGGCTACATAGCAGATTAGTCACAGCTGAAAAGAAACGTAATGAACTGGAAGTGAGAACTGAAGGGATTATCCAAAATTAAGCACAGAGAGATGAAAAAAATTCCAAAAAAAAAAAAATGTTAAAAAGCATGAAGGACAAATTAGGAAGATACAGCATATGTATAGTTAGAATTTCAGAAAGAGAAGGAGAATGAGGCAGAAGAAATCTTTGAAGAAATAAGAGCTAAACATTTTATAAAAGTGATAAATTATTCTTCTCTACAGATTTAAAAAATAAGAAAGAGGACAGGTTAAAAGAAATACATCCTGAGATATACTGTAATCAAAGTGGAAAATATCCTCAAATAAAAAGTATATCATAAAAGTGGCAAGGAAGGAAGACAAATTAACTTAAAGGAATGAAAATTAAAATACAAGTCTTTTCTAAACACAAATCAGAATACTCTAGTAGCTTCAAATAATAGAAATGAATACTTATATGGTATCCTTAATGTCCCTAGAAATATTCTAAGGGTTTTATTGGCACTAATTTATTTAATCTTTGAAATCACAATGAGGTAGGTAAGCACTACTATTATTCTCATTCACATATAAGAAACTGAAGGAGAAATTTAAATACTTTCTCCACGTTCACACACTAAGTGTCAGAGTTAGAATTCAAATCAGATTAACCTTGTCTGAGGCTATGAACTGGACTACTATAAATTATTTTCTGTGCTGAGACAAAAATCATCAGCCTGAATTTTTTTTACCTGTGAAAGTGTCTTTCTATAATGAGGCCCAAGGTAGTGTTCTCTTTGAGTAATGGCAGACTACATAACTCAATTAAAACTTTGAATCTGTAATTAAAAACCTCCCACAAGGAAAACTACAGGCCCAGACGGCCTCCCTAAAAAATTCTATCAAATATTTAATAAAAAATAAAGCCAATCTTATACAAATTCTACAAAAGTAAACAAAGGAACATCCCAAATCCATTTTTCGAGGCAAATGTAATCTCGATACCTAAACCTGCAAGAAAATGACAAAAAAAAAAAGCAAAATTACAAATTAATCTCTCTCGTAAACATAGATATAAAAAAATCTTAACCAAAATATTACCAAACCAAATCCACCACTTCAATTTGGAAAAATCTGTTCAATTAAAAATGCATTTATCCTGACCTGGCAATCACAATTCTTGGAATTTGTTCTCCAGCTTTAACTGCCCTCCTGTAAAATGACAATGTTAACTACAATATAAAGCATCCATTGCATCATTGTTCGTATTAGAAAAGGATTGGAGACAATCCAAGTTTCTAACAATAAAGGCTTCAATAAATAAATTACTGTACATCCATACAGTGGAATTTTGTGCAGTCATATAAAAATGAATAATGAAAATCTTTATGTATTGATATTAAAGGTTCCTAAGATATACTGTTAAATTAAAAAATTAAAATAAAATACAAAGAACAGTGTTTATAGTATGCTGGCTGTTGTAGAAGTAGGTAAATAAAAGTAAGAATTTCTATTCATAGCTTTTTGTATGAATACTGAGAAACACCAGAGACTACAAAAATCTGTGTGGGGAAGTATGTGAGGAGGTGGGTTATAGTCAGAGATAAGAGAAAGAATTTTTGATTGAATTCCCCCTTTTATATTGTCTTTTGATTTTTTGAAACATAGGACTTTTATACATTATAAAAAACAAAAAATAAATAAATAAATATCAAACAATAATAACGCCTTATGGGGAGAAAGTAAAATAAGATTACAGTGAAAATACATGGCAAAAACAGCATATGAGGAAAGAAGGCCATGATTAGAATTGACATTCATTATCTGAGATTCGAGCAAACACATTGGTTGACTTTAAAATGTAACCAGTTAAGCATTAATGTTATAATTTCTAGGCTAATTACTAAAAGAATAAGAATAGTAATGTGTAACTTCTGAAATCACAAAAGAAAAAATTAAATAAGAAAAAATATTCAATCTCTCCTAAAGAAGAGCGAAAACCACAATGGAAAAGGCACAACAAATAGAACACACAACATAAAATGGTGGAAATAAATCTAAATACATAAGTAATAATAACATATATAAATAATTGTCTGCTTATTAATATTCATAGACCATCAGAATTTTTTAAAAATCTAATGATATGCTGTTTACAAGAGCATGTAAATAAAATAAATAAGGATACAGAAAAGCTGAAAGACATAAAAATCATAGAATGGTAAAGCTATACCAGGTAAATATTAACCAAAATAAAACCATTGAAGTTATACTAGTACCAGAAAAAATCTATTTAAAACATAAAGCCTTTCTGGAAATAAAGTTTAATTTATATAACACTTGATATAAGATTGATTTAATTGACATGATATGCATCTAATAACATAGCCTGAGACATATAAATACACATTTTAAAATCATAATGGGAGATTTTAACATACCTATCTCAGAAGCGTATAGTTTCAAGCAGAAAACAATAAACAAGGATATAGAAGATTCAAACAACATTATAAACAATCTTGACCTAATAGCCATGTGCTATATAACTTTGGACCTAATATTAAGAAAGAACATTTGAAGCACACATTAAGCATTTGTAAGACTTGACTCTGAGATTTATATTTTTAAATTTATTGGAGAAGGAAAAAGATAGCATTCTCAGTAAATTTCAAATAACTGGTATCATCAGACTATGCTTTCTTACTACGAGGCTATTAATATAGAAATTCACAAGTAAAAATTCATATTACATTATGACATTCAAAAAAATTAATTCCAATCTTACTCAAACTATTGAAAGATTCTAAAATAAAAATAATACACTCTAACTTATGAGGCAAATATAATCTTGACTAGAAAACATTGCAAGGACATTATGAGAAACTAACATTACAGTCCAACCTCACTTGCAAACATAATGCAAAAGCTTTACACTCAATATTATGCCCTTTCTACTGGTAAAGCAAGAAAGGGATGGAAATAAAAATGGGGGAACTACTGAGGCTAGAATAAGAGGTGGCACAAAGCCTGCAGTGGTCAGAGGAAGATTTCCATAGCTTCTGCTCATCCCTGGTGGACTTCAGCTCTGTTTTGCAAGAGTTCTGGAGCTAAGCATCAAAGCCAACCCACATATGTCCGTTGTGGAGCATAGAGGGAGTGGAGGAGAGTTCTCACTTTTCTAATATAAAGTCAAAATGGCTATAAAATCCTCAAGTCACACTTTCTAAAAACTTTGTAGGTATGATTTCACTGTGTTCTTGCATGTATTATTCTACTAGTTTCCTCACCGCCCCATGGTCTCCCCATTTGTCTCTTGGTCTACTGGATTTTATCACAAACTAGTTGATTTATTTGCTTGCAAAATGGCTCATATATACACATTCCCTGATTATTTAATATTTGTTAATTGCCGATATGTATTTTTTGTGTCATACTATCCCTCGTATAATTGTAGACATTGATTGCTCTATTGAATATTGCTATGGGAAATCTAAAGATAACCTGATCCTCGTTCAAAAAATTTCCATATTCTGCACTGTGACCTATAGAATGCTATCTTTTTCCTTCTCCAATAAATTTAAAAGTATACATCCCAGAGTCTACTATCCAGACCAATGTTTTTCTATAACATACCTTGTCTTTTACATCAAACTCAGGTATTCCTTTCAGGTAAATTTTCTTCTATTAAATCATTTAATAATTGTTCTGTTCCATTTCTTAGGTTCTCTACTTCACATTTATCAATATTTGATTAGTGTTATCTCTCTTTCATAGCTGTTATCTTCTCTTTGTCTAATTCCTTTAATCTCTTTCTAAATCACTTAAATCTATTAAAATTATCACTAGCATTTCCTGGATTTCAATGATTACATTTTCATCCATGATTATTCTATTTCTTCTTGTTTCTGATTTCCTTATTACTTCTTTGGTAACAGTGCTTTATTATTTATATTCATTCGTTAGCTTTGCAACCTCCATTTCCATCTCATTTAGATGTTTTATCATCTAATTTTTGAACTCTTTTATAATCAAATTCAAATTCTTGTTAAATTCTTGTATAGAATGAAGTATTTGCAGAATATTTTCTTCTGTTTCCTAGATTATGTTTCCACAGAATGGATTTTTCAGCCGTATACTGCATTCTATGTTCCTTTTACTTATTTTGATTTTTCTACTATTACTATTATTTTGGTTGCTATAATACATTGACTTAAGTGTCACACAGTTTCTTTTGATATTGCTCATGCTTAACGGGAAAGCTTTATCCAATGATGGAAGGTGAATGAACTCTCATTGATCCCCTTCCCACTTGAAATCTGTTTCCCATTGCTCCTTTCTTCAACTGAAGAGTTGAGTACAAAATTCTATCAGCTTGAAGCTAGAGGAAGTGATAGACTTGGGCTCTGTACAATCTTTGTTGGAAAACTTGGCTCTAACCTCTCTCATGTGAGATTCAGTTAAATGTCCCAAAAATGAGTTCATAGATACGTACTTAATAAAGTAGTCAACATTAGTCATATACTTCAGCTTTGAATTATACTCTTAATTCAGTGTGACTTCCTGGAGCCTGTATGTCATATGAGACTGTCAGTTCCAGTTGTTTACTTCTTCTTTTCACCCATCTCTTCCCAGCAGCTGTTTTTATTTCCTCAGGAAAAAAAAAAAAAAATCCAGAACTCTATGTTCAATTCTTATTCTTTTTCTTCTCCAAATAGAGGATATTTGCAAAAATTCTCAGGACTTTGTTGGTTAATCTTCTTTTTTAATATGGTTCTTCTAGGAGCTGGAAAGAGAAAGGTATTTCTTCTTGACCATCATTTCAGAAGATTATGAAGGAATATAGTTCTCTATTTGGTTACTGTTGGGTTTTTTCTTCTTTTGAATTTGTTTTTGTTTGTTCTGTTGCTTTTATTTTATTAGACATAGACGGAAATAAAGTCTATGCTCCAACTTCATTCCGCTGCATTTATCTGGATAGATGCATACTGATATAGAGAGATAAATTGTTGAATTAAAAAAAACAAGCTATGAAATAGTATTTACAAATTGTCTTATTGTCATTAAAACGCAAATTTGATCAATTTGTGTGTGTATATTTCTATAATTATATCATTGTCTATAGATATAGATATATAGAGATATAGATATGTCTATCCATATAATATATAAATATAGATACATGTATAACTATAATATATAAATGCATTATATACATTTTATATAAAAATACATACTATTTTATATAAATTCTTTATATAAGAATATGTACCAAAATGTTAATACTAGTATTCTCTAGATGGATAGTTTTTCTTCTTTATACCTGTCTACATTTCATAAATTTCTATAATATATATGTATAGCTTTATTTTAAAAGCATGCTATCATTTTATTTTTGTCTTGGTTTTATTTATAGCCTGTCTTTTTCCAAAACGCATTTGACATGGTTTTCAGAAGAAGAAATATACAATGGGGTTAATGAAATAGAAAATCAGGACCATATATGAGCCATTCTGCAAGCAAATAAATCAACTAGTTTGTGATAAAATCCAGTAGACCAAGGACCAAGGGAAAAATAAAGAAAAAAAAATAAGGAAAGGGAAGAGGAGCAAAGTAGCTGCAAAGATGGGCTGATTCTGTCATGAAATAAGTTCCTGCCATATTCAGCCTGGAAGAGGCCTAGGTCCTGTTAGGGGAGTCAGTAGGACCCAATTAGGAAAAGAGGAGTCACATGAGGAAGCAAAGCAGAGACTGAATCTACACGAGCCCTTGAGCTGAGAGGATATTTTCTCACATATGCCAGCAGAGAGTAGAATACATAGCCATGTCATAAATAAAGATGCTGCTCTTACACTCAAAGCCAGCCCAACTGATGCCATCAAGAAACATGTATGAATGTGCTTACAGGGAGTTTTAAACCAATCAGCATTGGAACCTTAAATGAAACATTAAAATTGAAAGCTAACATGAGAACAATTCAGAAATTAGCTCATTGTTCTCCTCTGAGGGATAACATCTTTACATGACTATAATGTTTGAGATAGGTGAATTGGGCAGGCCACTCAGCTGCCCTTCATACCTCTACACATATCTAGACTGTTCTTTTGTTTGATGTTACCTCATTTTTCTTAAGCAAGGCAGAGTCCATTTTATCACTCACCACCCACACAGCTCCAATCTTAATGCCTCCACACTATCTACAAGATAAAATACATCTTCCACAAAATGATATTCACAAAACTCTCAACAATTAGTCACACCTTGTCCATGTAAAAAATTTCCAGCTCAAATTAGCAAAGACTTACTCAGCCAAAATGATGGAGGTATAGAACCACATAAGTTTCTCCCCAAAATCTAACCGCCTAACAGGAGTGATAGATATATAAACAAGTGCCAATAATAAAATGTGATGATGGAGTAATTTATTCTTCTGTGTAGAGTAAAGGGACTGTTAGAAAAATCTAAGATGGCTAGAAATCCTCTGAGCTAAGTTTTGGAGTAGGAAGGAGGATTTTGCCAGTAATGAAGCTAAGGAAGGGTATTCTAGGTAGAACAAGAAAAGAGTCCACAAGTGTGACTGTACTTTCTCTTTAAGGGAACAGAAAGTAATCCAGAGATGCTAAAAAATAAGCAGGCTATTTTACTGCAAAACTCAAGTGATACTGCATTCCATAGGATGCCATTTATATAGAAACACCATATGAATGCTGTCTCATGAAGCTGTGCAACATCAGTGGTCCCCGAATATCTAAGTAGGAATGACCGGACATGTGACTAGAAAGATAAGTTTAGAATAGATTATGAAGGACTTTGAATTCTAAATAATTTATACTTTGTTCTGTGGAAATTAAGAGAGGTATCAGGAATTTGTAAGTCTTGGAGTGACTCAATCGAAAAATATATTTAATTTACAAGATCACTCTTAGTCAGAAAGATAATGTGGGGGGCAACCATTGAGGGGAGCGGTGGGGGGAGAGAGAGAGAGAGAAAGAAAGAGAGAGAGAGAGAGAGAGAGAGAGAGAGAGAGAGAGAGAGAGAGACCAGAGTTCAGTTAGGAGCAATTACAATGGTTTGGGTAGTGACTATGAAGGCCTTGAGTACAGCAGTGGCAGAGAATGGGCTACCACAAGTCAGAACCCCAGGTGTTGGGCTATTGACTGGGGGAAATAAAGAAGTTGCCTCTCTCATTCTCCAGAGTTCCCTGCAGGAGGAGGGGGAGGGGTGAAGGTACGGCGACTTCCCTGAACAGCCCTGCCTGGGAAAGTTATGAGCTCCCCGTGGCCAGCAACAGTGCCCAGTCATCAGGGCAGAAAGTAGAGAAGCAGGACGGGACCGCAGAGAAACAACCGTTGATTTTTACTGGCCCCAGTTGCAAAAACAGCCCCCAACTCTCAACCCAGAGGACCCCTCCCCCCATAGCCTCTGAGACGGAATGCCGTGGAGCCCCAGGGGAATCTGAGCAAATGCTGCTGAGACTGTTGCTGACACTGACAGGCACTGAAACTGAGAGTAGTGAGCATAGTTAAATATCTACAAGAAAATTTTTAAAAGGCATTGTTTAGGCTTTATATAAAGCAGGGATCCAGGAGGCTTAGTTGCCACCTACTTGAAACCAAAAGAAAAGCTCCTTTGCAGCAGGCTAAAGAGAGACCTTTATATAATAAATCTTCTTTCTGGAAAAACAGCAGAATACACTTCCATTAATGCCCAGGCAGAGAAATAGTCCATTAAACACCATGAACGACCAAGATGACAAGGCATCTCAGAAAGAAAGAGAAAAATCTTTAGAAAATAAGCTTACAGACATAGAAATATGTGACTTAAATGACAGAATTAAGGATGGTACTTCTGAAAAAACTCAATGAGATCC
>NW_006442484.1:13214439-13244413 GCF_000325575.1 Pteropus alecto
GAAAAGTGTCAACTCATCTAAAACAAAATAACAAAACAAAGCAAAAAAATACATAATTAGGAGTAAAGTGACTATCAGGCAAATAGAAGCAGAGGAATGCAATCCTTACTAAGAACAGGGCATTATAAGCTTAAATAATAAGAAGAGAATTGCTATAGCAAGATAGCAATGAACGTTCAGCATACATAGGGACAAATTGAGATAACAATGACTGAAAAGGGGAGGATTCAAAAATCTTCCCTGGAGATGTCTGCTGAGTCTCGACATGTGTCTGCGGAGAATCCAGCCTGTAGTAGACAGAGGGACTTCAGACTGTCAAGGAGAGACCGGTGGAGCTTAAAACAACTTTGTGAGCTGGCAAAAGAGATTGGAATCTGTAAGAGCTTTAAATGAAGAACTAGTTATCTTTGTCCACTAATTCTCCCCATGCAGTATTTACTGGGTGTGTAGTCACATCTGGGGCTGGGCTGGAAACCAGAGACAGATATCCATAGCCATGCAGTGCTTGGCATCCAGCATCCTGCTAGAGGCGAGAGCCTAACATACGCAGGACAACATTTTGACCCTTGTTTCTCACTGTATACAAAAATTAATTTGAGATGGATATATAAAACGTGAAAGCTGAAATTATATTTTTAATTGATAAATTGGAGTTGGTCAAAATGAAAAATGTTTGTTTATAACAAGATACCATTAAAAGAATTAAAAGGTAAACCATAAGCTGGGAGAAAATATTCACTAAATATACATCTGACATAACTTGTATTTTGAATATGTAAAAAACTCCTAGAAATCAATAAGAAAAGCCAAACTACCCAGTGGAAAAAAAAAATAAGCAAAAGACTTAAGAAAGCATTTACAAATGAAGATATCCAAATGATCGAAAGTCATGGGAAAAGGTGTTTAAAATATTTAGCCATCAGGGAAATGCAAATGAAAACCACAAAGAGATACTGCTGCAATCACCAGAATGAGCTAAAATGAAAAAATGACAACTGCAAGCATTAGTGAGGATATGGAGAAATTAGAATTCTCATAAACAGCAGGTATGAGTGAAATGTAGTAGAACCATTTTGGAAAACTATTTAGCACTTTCTAAAAAATGTATGTATAAGCTTTCTCTATGGCCTAGCAATTCTACACTAAATTAATTACCCAAGAAAAATAAAACTATATATCTACAAAAGCTTATAAAAAGTTCTTCATAATAATTTTATTCATAATAGCACCAAACTGAAAACATTCCCCATCAACAGGAAAATGGATAAACAAATTGTGGTATATTCATACAATGGAATACTAAATGACAATGAAAAAAAGTAAACTACTAATATACACAACATGAAAGAATCTCAAAAAATTATGTTAAATTTAACTTAACATAATTATGTTAAATTATGTTAAAGAATACCAACTACATAATTCTATTAATATGCAATCCAAGAACATGAAAAACTAGTATATAGAGATAAAGGGAAAATAATGCCTCCCTTGAGGATCGGGGTAGGAATGGGCATTAACTGGAAAGAAGCACAAGAAAACTTATTGAGTGGATGGAAATATTCTAGATTTTTACTTTGTTGCTTATATGGGTATATCAATATGCAAAAACATTATCAAGCTACAAACATGATTCTTGCATTTTTCAGCATGTAAATTATCTCTAGATGTAATACTCTGAAAAGACTGTAAAATCACCTATACAGTATACTGGCAGAGAATGCATAACCTCAATTTAATCACAAGGAAATATCAAATAAACACAAAATGAGAACTTTCTATTTCACAACAATAACAAAAAAATGTTAATGTCATAACATACGAAGAAAGGCTGTGAAAAAGTTCCAGATTAAAGAGGGTGTGAAGACATGACAATTAAATACAATAGCTGATCCTGGATTGACTCTTGTGTTTGAAGGAAAAAATGCTATAAAGGACATTATAGGATAACTGACAAAACTAAACTGTAGACAGTAGGTTAGATATAAATGTTGTATCAACATAAATTTATGAAGCCGATAACTATACTGTAGTGATATGAGAGAATATCCCTGTTCTTAGAATATATACACTAAAAAATTTAGAGGTAAAATGCCATAATATATTCAACTTGCCTTCAAATAATTCGAAGAGAAAGAGCAAATGATAAAACAAATGGGATAAAATAAATCTAGGTAGGTTTTCTTCTCTTGGTACTGTTTTGATTTTTCAAATTTTTGTACATTTGAAATTATTTCCAAATAAAAAGTTTTTAAAAATAAAAACATTTTAAAAGATGCCCACAGTGAGAAAAAGGCAGATTATAGATATTGTATATTGGATGATCATCCCAAATTGTTAACAATGGTTATTCTTGGAGAATGGGATTATGTGGAGATAGGGGATGAATATTGACTTTTTTCTGTATTATTTGAAACTTTTATACTTTTATTATATTCAGAAAAAAAGGTTATTTCAATTTTTAAAAAGTACAAAATGAAAATTGAAATGTGATTTGACTCATTTTCTTTGGTAGCTCAGGCTCAGAGCAAAAGCCAAAATTTAAAACACCTAAATCCTATTCATCCTTTAAGAGTCAGCTCAAATTTCACCTCCTCTGAAAAGCCTTCAGTTTTAGAAGGAATTCTTTTATTTGCAAGTGACACAAACCCAACCCTAACTAATGAATACCAGTGGTGAATATGTTGGCTATTGATATACAAGGAAGGTTTGAAGAAACAACACACCAAAAAAAGGGAGAAATTACAGCTGGGCCGCAGGAACAATGAGAACCATGGTATTAAAGGCCATCAGACTCTCTCTCCTAAATCTCTCTTCATTTAGGCTCCATTCTCTCTCACTATGGCCTGTTTTTCTCTACAAGGCAAAAAAGCATGCTGCTTGCAGCTTGCTCCCTGAAACTTTTCCTCTTAAAATGTATGCTCTTAGAAAGAAATAGAAACTCTTAATTTTAGTATGAAATATTCTAGAGAAGGAAGCAAATTGGCCAAGCTTGGTCAGGTCCCTTCCCTAAACCAATCAACAACGACCAGGGAGGTGTAGATCAGCTTGAGTGAAGAGCCACAATTGAACCAAGAGTCGAAATTATATATGGACATGGAAATTCCATCGGAAAGGAAATAATGCTATACTCTTCCACAATTCTTAGTTTCTAGCTCTCATATCATCTTCTACTCGTGTTATGGCTCTTTGTGTGCTTGCCATAACTCATCAGTAGACAGTAAGTTCCTTAGGGATAAGAATCATGTCCTTTTCACCATAGATATTCTCTAAATTGATGGACAATGTTTTCTACACAATAGGTGAATTATAAGCTCCAAGAAGAGAAAAACATTATTCACCGTTTTCACCAAGACCTGAGTCATGCTTGGCACATGGTAGACAGAAACTCATAAATATTTCTTGAGCAAAGGAATATTACATGCTCAATCTATATAGAATAGATGACTAAATGGATGAAAGGGTGCATGGACAGATGGGTATGTAGCTTTTCCTCTAGTAAAAATAAATTTGTCCTTTAAGGATACCCAAATATGCTTTCTGGGCCTGGATTGGTAGAGCTGACTGGCGATCATGCAAGTACAGTTAATTAACACTTGGAATGTTCAGGCTCTGGCCTTGATTTAATTACCTGCAACCTGTTCGTTCCAGCCTTAGGACTGTGGGTGAACTAGAGGCTAAATCGGTCTTCTAAAGCTCTCTCTCTAAAAGATGACAAGATATCTGAAAACCCAGCTTAGAAGCATTGATGTACATATGAATTCAATTAGCAAGTGTTTGGATTCCTACTGTGGACCAGACACTATTCAAAGTCTGGAGGCCTAGTAGAGAGCAAGACAGAAATAAATGTGCTAGTGCCGTGAAAGAAAAGTACAAGTTGCTACCTTGGTATATAACAGGGAAATCTCACCTAGCCTGGGAGTCAGAAAGCCTCCCTGGAGGAATTGATATTTTAAGCTCAGACTTAAAATTGATATTTTAAGTCTGAGCTTAAAATAAGCAGAAGTTAAGTAGAAGTTAAGTCGAGAGCCTGGAGAGAGGGAAAATGTTTCAGGCAGAGCAGCGGTCCTCAACCTTTTTGGCACCAGGGACCGGTGCTCCCATGAGAATCTAACTCCTGATGATCTGAGGTGGAGCTGAGGCAGTGATGTTAGCGCTGGGGAGCGGCTGCAAATACAGATGAAGTTTCACCTGCTTGCCCACCACTCACCTCCTGCTGTGTGACGGTCTGGTTCCTAACAGGCCATGGACCAGTCACCGGCCAGGGGATAGGGGACTCCTGAAATAGAAGATATAAAAGCCTACAGCTTAGAACTTAAGAAGAACTGAAAAAAATTAAGTATATGGATCAAGACTTATCTATATGGATGATCACAGTATTATTAATGAGAATGGGAAATGATATCAACTCAAATGTCCAATTACAGGAGAATGATTAAATAAACTCTTCTACAGAGAATTTTTAGGTCAGTAAAAAAAACTCTGTATAAGATTATAATGATGGATAGATGTCATTATACATTTGTCCAAATCCATAGAAAGTAAGAGTCAACCCTAATGTAAACTATGGGCTTTGAGTGATTATGATGTATCAGTATATGTCCATCAGTTATAACAAATGTCTCACTCTGGTGGAGGATGTTGATAATGGGGAAGCTGTGCATGTGAAAGTCAGTGGGTACATGAGATATCTCTCTACTTTCCATTCGATTTTGCTGTTAACCTAAAACTGCTCTAAAAAATGTTTCAAAATAAATGAATAAGCTATGCCATCCATGCAATAGAATCCAACAAACCATAAAAAATAATGCTACAGATGACAATGCACAAGATATATTATTTAAGTTTTAAAAAAAAAAGACAGGGCTATACAATCAATATGATCCAAATTTTGCTCTATCTATATTTTATTGTATATGTACATTGCATATCCAGGACGATTATCTCACAATTTTACCTGTAGTCATAGCTGGGTAGTGAAATACAGGCAATAATTTTCTACTTTGTGCTTTTCAGCTTTTTTAAAAAATGCATATGCACTTCTTTTGTTGTGGAAAAAAATTTTAAAGAAGAATCAGTCTTGCTTTTTAAGTCCCTCTTTCACTGTGTTCTCTCATGTGAAAAGCATCGATAAGTCCAACAAAGGCTCAACTAGTAGCTCCACTGAGCAGGCCCCAGGCTGTGCTGCTCAGCAATTCCACCTCCCTTGAGTGGGGCTGCTGCCACATTCTACAGGAGGCCCCATGTCAGAGCTACCTGGGTTCGTGACCTTCCTGTCCCAGCCTCCTCGAGTGGGGGCATTTTCCTCCTTCACAAGGGTTTGTTTTACCTCCGTTGCACAAGTGCCGTTGCTCTGAAAGTGACCTCATTGTCTATGAAAGGAGCTTTATTAAGTGCCTGACTGCATGAAGAACACTGGAGATGGAGCCAAGATGATCTTAGCAAGTAGTTTGGGAACAGTTGCTCACTCCTGTGGTCACAGCACCAGGAATGGGCGTGCCTGAGTCTCTGCTGAGGAATAAGGGGCTGCTGCTTTTCTGCCACTCGTTGCCACCTCCCCACCCAATGTGGAAGCAGCACCATCTGCCCCAAAACTGTGGGCTCCTTCCAAGGTGAGATTTCAGAGTGAGGCAGAAAGGAAGGAGGTGGGTTCTGAATGGGAGTGCACGCATGTCTCGGTTTCAAGCACTTGGTTTCGGACTTGGCCCCACATTGAAATCCTTCGGAGAGTTTTCAAAAATGATACCTAATGGCCACACCCAGAGGTCCTGATTTAATCTGTATGAGGTGTGACCTGGGCATTCGGATCATTCTTCCTTCCAAGCTTTATTCTTGCATTGCATTTTCCCCCTTGAGCTCTTCCCTAAGTGAGGATCCCCTTCCCACGCCACCAGCCTGCCAGGCTCTTTCTTCTTTCCATCTTTTAAGCCAATTCTGAAATCCTGTTTCCTGGAAGAACTTCCAGTTCTGCTATTAAAGCTGTGCGGTTTTTTAAGGCAAGTCTCTTAACCCCTGAGAGCCTCATTTCTTCACTCAGATGGAACTGGTTTACAGTTTTTCTAACACTTGGTAGAACAAGCCTAATGGCGTCCCCTCCTTGACACGCCAGCAGCAGCCAGACCGCAAACCCCCTCCTCCAAGCTTCTAGTGTTAATAATTCCAACTCCTTTTCTTTGTTCCCCTAGTTCTAGAGGCAGAAGCTGCCTCCTACAATTGCTACCTCCTTGATACCTTGATGCTCAGCAGAGTTCAGCAAACTTTTGAGGCAAAAGGCCAGATGGGAATCATTTTAGGCCTTGCACACCGTATGGTCTCTGTTAAGACTATTTAACTCTGTCATTACAGAACAAAGCGGCCATAAACAATATGTAAATTAATGAGCTTGGCTGTGTTCCAATAAAACTTTATTTGCAAAAACAAGCAGCAAGCCAGATTTGGCCCACAGGTCATTTTCAGACCCCTGACTTTATCCTCATTTTACCCTCTCAGTCACCTAGTTAACTTTGTACCTGGCTAACAATTCTTTATATTAAATCGTCCATGCTCCTAAAGACCTGTTGTTATTTCTGTCTTTGAACTAGACTCAGCCTGATGCAACTTCCTGGATTTCTTTTTTTATTCAGGTGGGTGAAAATTTTTAAAGTATTCAACTCTATTGTATTGTTTGAATTTTTTATAAGCACATACTTTTTCGGAAAAATTTGACCTAAAAATGTGTTCTTTAATAAACTTAGTACTGTCTTTCCTGTGCTTTAGCAGCAAAGGGAGATTATTGATATGTTAAATATTTCATTTCATTTAAATTTTTCCTCTGAGGATGGATTAGTTGTACTCTTCTCAGAAATATCACTGGTAGTTCCTTAAATTTTTGCTCTGATTCTGGAAAATTTTTGTTTTAAATATGTATTTTTAGAAGAAGCAACAAAATAATAGCTGCACCACCAACCCCAAGGTGAATGTGAAAAACAGATTAGACAATGGATGGAAAAAATGCTTTGAGAAGTTAAAAGTGCTGTGCAGATATGAAGAATCACAAAACCCTTTCAGCCTTCCTAAGAAAAGCTCTTAATATACCTCAGAGAAATATTTAATTACTTATTTCCTGGTTTTTAAGTGCATTTCTCTTATAAGTGGATATTCATTATATGTTCTTGCTAGTCACCTGCATTGTGTGTATGCAAGATGACAGGCACAAGCCACGCTCTACCCTAGCTGGGCAGAGCCAAGGGTCACTGAGCTGTTGGTAAATGCCTTGGAGTTAAGACTTGGCTGGAGACTGGGCCTCCATTCTGCTTGTCCTTGATGTCCCCTAAGAGAATCCACTCACATAGAAGCATTATATTCCAAGGTCATCTTTTCTAGAGACTGCCGAGGGAAGGAGGAAATTTACATTACACCTTAGAGCAGGGTTCTTAATTTAAGACCTATGAACCTGGCTGGACAATAATACTGAAGTTAAGCATTGCTTTCCATTATGAATATAGGCAACAGTGCTAGCAGTTCCTGATTTCTCACTAACAGAAATCAAAGGCATTTTCATATCACAATATATTTGTTGTATCTAGAAATATGTTATCTATGGTCACCACTACTTCAAAATCTATGGTGGTTATTAGACCCACTGCTAGATATTTTTATGTAGAGAATTGATAACAAAGTATATATATTACATATCTCAAATTTGTTTTGGAATTTTGATAATTATATTTCAATATAATTAGCTTCCTTTATAATCCTATAGATTGTATTTTATGCATTTCATGAAATTAATAGGCTTTGTCCAACTGCCAGTGGGTAGATGGCACATAGAAGGTTAAGAACCCTCTCTTTAGGATAATAGTTATGTTCACCAAAGATATTTTGTTCTTATTTTTATCAGTCTATATCTTGCTCCTCACTGGTTCTTCTCTCTTAATTCTCAGATTTTTATACACACTCCCCCCAACTTCAAATTTCTCACCAAACTCAACTATACAGAGCAATTCATCTTGGCAACCTTGTCAGGGTACTCAGAAAAATTAAGGCTTCTCTAGCTACAAAACTCACCTTCCTTTGAAAGCAGTTTATAGATTATGTTTTTTCCCTTGAAGAAGACCTTGGGGTCTTAGCCGCTACATCATGGGCTTATTAAACTACTCTGCTCACAAGTAATTTTGATGAATTATTGTAGAAAATAAAACCCCAGACTCCAGGCTTTGAAGATTTTATTATTTACCCAAAAGCCTCATACAGGAAGCAGTGAGGCAAACGCACACAATACAAAGTTTCTACAACACTCACCCCCAGTTCCTTCCCTGATCTTTCTAGTCATACAATTCAAATCTACGAAGAAACAGTGTATTCTTTTAGGTACATTAAATTAAATTAAAAAGCAAGATGATAATAGCAAAATAGTCCAGCGAGGCAAGATATTCTTCACAGTTCTTTTAAAGTAGAGCCTGACTTAGCAGTTTCTAGAGCCATTATAAAGCATACTTATAACTGACTTTTGAAAGGGGTCACAATATTTGTTCAAGAGAACTAAAACATAAGGTTCTTGTTTTCCAGGTTCTAAATCAGCAGTCTCTGTGACATGCAGCTTTATTGTTGGGGGTCAAAGAGGGAAGGAAGATTTCTTCTGCAGAATGATGTCTTTCCATCTTACTAAACCAAGTTCACAGTGCTATCTACAAATGACACAGGGAAGTATTAAATGTAACTATCAGGTCAAGAAATGGCACAGTATGGAGAGAACATATTTTCCTGGCAAGTAGTAACAAACTCCAAAAGCAAAGACTTGAGAATCACACAGGCCATATTAAAAGCCGTATGGGTCTCCCAACTCATAATATGAGACCCGGGATATTTGGCCTGAATCTTGGTACGCTTCAGTGAAACGTTCTTACAATCTTCACTGCATCAATAATGAATGCCAGAAAATAATACTTCTTGATTTTGCCCTCATATTTGAAAGATATTTTCACCTAGTACAGAGTTCTAAGCTGGCAGCTGTTTTCTTTAACCACATTGACAATGTGGTTTTCTGGCATCTATGTTTTCCGTCAAGAGCCAGGTGTCAGTCTAACAGTAACTCCTTTGGTGGTGATCTGCCTCTTATCTTGGCCTGCCTTTAAGATATTCTCTTTGCCATTAGTTTTCTGTAAGTGTGGATTTCTTTTAGTTATTTTTTCTTTTCTTTTCTTTGTAATCTTCCTCGGGATTTCTTGTACTTCTTGAATCTGCGGATTGGTAACTTTAAACAGTTGGGCAATATTCTCAAAAAAAATATCTCTTATAACACTGCTTCTATCCCACTCTCCATGCCCCCTATTTCTAAAAGTCCATTAACATGTATGTCAGAACTTCTCATTCTATTCTCCACGTCTCTTAATAGCTTTTTCATATTTTTCACCTCTCTGTTTCTCCATGCTGCACTCTGTATTTTTCTCTCACTGAGATTTTGGCCTGAAAATTATTTACACCTTTGTCAGCTTTCCAATGCTTTTAGAAGATTTTAAAACTACATTTTGTGCAGCATTTCTGGTAGTTTCCATTATATGGTTATTTTACTTAGTCCATCATATTCTCAGAAGCCGATGCCTGTGGTTGGAACTTGATGATTAAGGCTATCCTTACACGTTGGAAAATTTGTAACATTAAATGAGAAGTTTGGCCTACATGATTTGTGGGGATCCTAAAATATGTAAATATTTTTTACCATATGCATGGGTTTATTTCTTGGTTCTCTGTTCTAATTCATTGATTTATGTGTCTGTTTTTGTGCCAATACTATTCTGGGGCTAAGCACCAAAGCCAACTCACATATGTGCGTTGAGGAGCATGGAGGGAGTGGAAGAGTGTTCTCACCTTTCTACTATAAAGTCAAATTGGCTACAAAATCCTCCAGTCACATTTTGTCAAAACTTCCTAGGTTTTTTGTAGTATAGTTTGAAATCAGGAAGTGTGATGCCTCCAGTTTTGTTCTTTCTCAAGATTGCTTTAGCAATTTGGGGTCTTTGTAGTTTCATATGAATTTTAAGAATTGTTTTTTGTATTTCTCTGAAAAATGCCATCGTAATTTTAATAAGAACTGCAGTGACTCTGTGGATTGCTTTGGATAGCCTGGATATTTAATAATATTAATTCTTCCAATCATGAGCATGGCATATCTTTTCAATTATTTGTATCTTCTTCAATTCCTTTATCAATGTCTTATAGTTTCAATGTACAGATCTCTCACTTCCTTGGTTAAATTTATTCCTAAGTATTTAATTGTTTTTGATGCTCTTGTAAATAGAATTGTTTTCTTTATTTCTCTATCAGATATTTTATTGTTAATGTATAGAAATGCAACTAATTTTTGTATATTAATTTTGTATCCTGCAACTTTACTGGATTCGTTTATTCTATCAGGTTTTATTGGTGGAATCTTTAAGATTACCTATATATAATAAGATCATGTCATCTGCAAACACAGGCAATTTTACTTCTTCTAATGCATTTTATCTCTTCTTCTTGCATAAATGCTCTGGCTAGGACTTCCAGAGTGCCATATAATATTAGCTATAGACTTGTATAGACCTTTATTATGTTGAAGTACATTCCTTCTATACCCAATTAGTTGAGATTTTTCTTATCATGAAGGGCTTTTGTATTTTGTCAAATACTTTTTCTGCATCTATTGAGAGAATAATATGAGTTTTACCTTTTATTCTATTAATGTGGTATATCACATTTATTGATATGCATATGTTACACTATTCTTGCATCCCAAGAATAAATCCCAATTGATCATGGTGTATGATCCTTTTAATGTGGTGTTAAATTTGGTTTGCTAAAATTTTATTGAGAATTTTTGCATCTATATTCATCAGGGATATTGGCCTGCCATTTTCTTTGTTTGTAGTATCCTTATCTAGACTGGTTTCATTAGGTAAAAACTTTCTCTCTGTTTCCCAGGCTGTTGGGATTACCTCTGGGATTGCAGTCATGCTGGGTTGGAGCCAGATGGTCTGCAGTTGACCAACTAGTTACCAGGAGCTCAGGCAAGCATGGATCCTGTCTGGTCCCTAGGTAGATGAAACTATTTTCAGTACCTCATTCAGTAGGGTGGCACTGGGACAAGGGTTCACATTAGGGTCCTCAGTCAGCAGACTATTACCAAGTGTATGATGGTTGTGGCTCCCAACAGGGTCCTGAGAGAGCTGCTGCCTGGTCACTAGATGGGTTTCTGGGTGGGCAGGACTGGCCATATACCAGGGCTAGGAAGGGCTGGAACCAAGACCCTGGGCTGCCTCATGTTCCACATGATTGAGTCTACAGACCTGGCTCTGAAGGCACAAATGGATGTAACTCCCCAGGTCCCTGAGTGTGTAAGTCTGATGGAAGACTATAACTGTGATGGAGTTGGAGTCAAGCACAGGGCCCTACAGGATCTCTGGAGATGCAGACAGTAAATTCTCCTGCTGGGTCCCTGAGCCAGCAAGACTGTTCATAGACTGAGGTTAGGTGGGGCTGGAGCTGAGTATAGGGCCCTTTCAGAATCTTCAGGGTTGCAGAGAGGGTGTGTCTGGACCCTCCTGAGTGTAGAGCCCTTTCATGGTCCCCAGGGGCGCAGATGGTAGTGTCTCCTGTTGATTCTCTGTGTCAGCTGACTGTGTGGACTGTATCTGGGACAGGCTAAAGCCCAGTTACAAGCCTCTTTTCAGATATAATCTGAGTTTGGCAAGTTTATTTCCAGGGACTGCCAGCCCACAGCCAAGAGGGGCTGCAGATAATCATGGGCCACTTCAGTGTCCACAGCTGGAACTGAGGTCTGTATGTCTATTATCCAATGCACAGGTGGGCATGACTCCTCCCAATTCCCTTGGTATATGGTACTCTGACAGGACCAAGTCAAGCAGAGCTAAAGCCAAGTCCTCAGGGGTACAGAGTTCTTTCTGCATTTGTGGCGCAGGTATCAAGTCGGCACCTAGTTGCAGGCCTGCCTTATTAAAGTGACTCTTCTCGAGCTTGGACTACATACACTAAGTTTTTACACTCTCTAACCTGGATCCCAAAGCTCTCACAAAGGCACTTTTTTCTGTGGACGAATGCCAAATTATTGTCATTGAGGGGGGGAATACATATGAGAGGTGTCTTATTCAGCCATCTTGCTGACAACTCTTTGTATTACACCTAATACATAGTCCTCACTTAATAAACATTATTGAATGAATAAATTTTAAAGTCATTTATCATCCAATATTCTGTGTTGGTTTTTTAAGTACTAATCTGATGTTCAGTTTAGTCTCATTGTTTCCATTTATTTTTCAATTAGGTGTCTAGCAGGTGGTAATCCTAAGTTCTTACAAGAGGATAGCTTTGAAAAAAAAAATAGCACAGATGATAGAGGCTCTGTTCATCTTTTTGGTGACCAAATCAAAGTTGTGACAAAAACAAGGAGCAAACAGCAAGGAAAATTGCCTGGGATCTAGTTGAATAAACCATACAACTAGAGAGACAGAGAACAAGCCATGCAATGAGAGGAGGTAGGATGGGGCAAGGACACAAAGCTGCCTGATTCTGAGCAGCTGAGTGGGACAGAGACCATAGCAGCAGGAGCTGGCAACTGCAGATGTCTCTTAAAGGGGCCGTTTCCGCAAGTGGACTTTTGCAATGACAGACCTGCTCACTCAGCACCAGCACCTGATCAGCTGAGTAGGGCACCAGAGACTTACAGGGGGACACTGAGTTGTTGTAGTGAGGGCCTAGACAAGACTCACTCAGTACAGAAGTGCCGGCGATATCCCTTGTTCCTGTGTTGAGCCCTCCCCACTCTCAGAGTGCAGACTCTATGCTACCATAGCTGAGATGTCACCAAACTGGATAACAGAGGTTGCTCCACCCAGAGGATTCCCTGAAACTCTGCCTCCCCCAACTCACGGCCCCACCCAAGCCACATCCAAATGTATCCTTGGCAAGTAGGGTGCCGCTTGCTGAATAGCGCCTCGACTCACGCTGGTGGCAGATGACCACTGTTTCTGGCATGGACTGTTGAGGCAAATATAAGCACAGCATCTGTGGATTTCTTGCTGAATCTTAACAGGTGACCCAGAAGGGCACAGGCTGGGGCTATACTTTGCCTGAAGCTGAACCCCTCTCAGGACTGTGCCACTGGACACCTACTAACCAAAGCCACACTAATAAGACCAGGAGACTTAAGAGCTTTGCTTACATAGAAACAGACACAGGAAGGCAGCCAAAATAGGCAGACAAAGAAGCAGAAACCATATGAGAGAACAGAATAGAGATCTAGAAATAATGGAGTCAAGCAATCTATCAAATACAGAGTTCGAAACACTGGTTATAAAAATGTTCAATGAACTTATGAGAAGTGTAAATGAATTCAGGCAGAACTTCAACAAAGAGATAAACATTAAAATGGAAATGGAAATTCTAAAAGGGAACTAGTCAGAAATGAAGAACACATTATCTGACATGAAGAGTATATCAGAGGGAATCAACAGAGTGAATAAAGAAGAAGATCGCATCACCAATATAGAGGATGGGGAAGCCAAGGACACTCAATCAGAATGGCAAGAAAAAAAGAAGCCAAGAGTATAATAATAATTTAAGGAGCCTATGGGACACTATTAAATGTAAAAATATCCATGTCATAGGGATACCAGAAGAAAAAGAAACAAGATGTTGAAGAGCTATTTGAAGAAAAAATGATGGGAAAATTCCCTTACCTGGTGAAGGAAATAGACATACAACCCCAGGAAGCTCAGATTCCCGAAAACCAGAACCCCAAAGAGGCCCACACCAAGCACATCATAATTAAAATGCCGAAAGTTAAAGACAAAGAGAATCTTAAAAGCAGCAAGAAAAAAGAAGTTAGTTACCTACAAGGGAGCACCCATAAGAATGGCAGCTGGTTTCTCAAAAGAAACTATGCAGGACAGAAGGGCTTGGCACAAAATATTCGACCTGATGAAAACCCAGGATTTACAACCAAGAATACTTTATCCAGTAAAGCTATCATTTAGAGTGGAAGGACAGATAAAGAGCTTCCTAGACAAATTTAAGCTAAAGGAATTTATCAACACCAAGCCAGTATTACAGGAAATGTTGGAGGAACTTCTTTAAGAAGAAAAAACAGATATCAAAAACAGGAATAAAGAATGGTAAGAATTACATTCCTATCAACGAGTACTTCAAATGGAAAATAATTAAGTGCTCCAACCAAAAGATAAAGTGGCTGAATGGTAAGAAAATAAGATCCCTACATACACTGCCTACAAAAGACTCACTTCAGATTAAAAGACACATACAACTAAAAGGAAGGGGATGGAAAAAGATATCGCTTTGATGGACCTAGAGGGTATTGCGCTGAATGAAATGGGTCACTTATGGAAAGACAAGTATCTCATGTTTTCACATACATGTGGAATCTAAAGAACAAAATCAACAACAACAACGACGGCGACGACAAAAGAGGAAATAAATTCATAGATACAGAGAATATTTTGAGCGTTACTAGATGGGAGGGGTGTTAAGGGAACAAAAAAAGGCAAAGGGTTTAAGAGATACAAATGGATAGTTGCAGAATAGACATGGAGTTGTAGAATGTAGATTGGGGAAAGTAGTTAATAATGTTGCAATAAATATGTAAGGGGGAAGCGGGGTGCTAGATTTAGTGGGGTGATCACTTTGTGAGTTAAGTGGATCTCTGATCACTATGCTAATGACTGAAACTGGTATATTATTGTATGTCAACTATAACTGAAAAAAACTCATCGAATTGTACAATGTAAATACAAGCAACTAATTGTCAATTATATATAATTATATATAATTAAGGTTCACAAATTGATGTTTGATATAAATAAACACTATGAAATATTCACCACAATCAAGTTAATTGTTAAAAAAATAATAAAAAAAGAATAGTTTTGACTACTAGTATTTTCTTAGTGGCAGTATTCAGCTAGTAGAGTAGGGTATTAATCAGTTGTGTCACACCACTTTAAGGTATATGTAGAAAGTTATGTAGAAGAGTTTTATTTAACATCTCTGGGACATGTGCAATGATTAAATGCATGGTTATAGCTGAAGATTCATAAACACAGATCTAGATAAGCAAACCAACTGTGCTTTTTATTATTCAGTTACTAGTAATATTAGAACTTACATGTTTTTACATATTCAATTAAATATTTACATTATCGAATCCCTATCTGATATTAGAACTTTTTATATTATCTTTATACCTTTTCGAACAAGTCTTCCTCTTACAACGATCAATAAAATCCCCTTATATAAAAAAATAGATCACGTATTGTTATACCAAGTTTACAATATATAAATCTAAGTCATTCTCCCAATTAGTGTTAAATTAGACCAACATCAGTAAAAGCTTTACTTTTTTCTCAGGATATTTTAAGGAAAATCTCTAATATCTCTAATGTGATTACCAAGTAAGGATACATGTAAATATAAGTTTTTATGATTATGCATAAGCATTGTTTCATATAGTGTATGTGTTATTAGAAGTCTTAATTAAAAACAATTCTAGTATAAAATGTCAACTTCTGAGAGGCCTTTATATAAACACAAATGTTCATTATTCTAATATCATATAAATTCAACTTCTAAAAGCAAATTAAGAATATTAGAAAATAGAGCAAACATTTCTAAAATTTGTATGGAACCACAAAGACACTGAATAGCTAAAGCAATCTTGAGAAAGAGCAAAGCTGGAGGCATTACCCTACCTGGTTTTAAACTATGTTACAAAGCTCTAGTAACCATAACAGTGGTAGTGGCATAAAAACAGACACATAGATCAGTAGAACAAAATAGAGATTCCAGAAATAAACCCACATATATGTGGTCAATTAATTTATGAAAAAGGAGCCAAGAATATACAATATGGAAAGGACAGTCTTTTCAATAAATTGTACTGGGAAAACTAGACCACCATTTTACACCATACACAAAAATTAACTCAAAATGGATAAAGACTTGAAAGTAAGACCTGAAACCATTAAATTCCTAGAAAAACATAGGTGGTAAGCTCCTTGACATTGGTCTTGGCAATGACATTTTTGGATCTGACACCAAAATCAAAGGCAATGAAAACAAAAATAAATAAGTGAGACTACATCAAAATAAAAAGCATCTGCATAGCAAAGGAAACCAACAACAAAATGAAAAGGCAACCTACCTACCAAATGAGAGAAAATACTTTCAAATCACATATTTCATAAGGAGTTAACATCCAAACTACATGTAGAACTCATAAACTTGATGGCAAAATAATAATATTAATAATAATAATAAATCAAACTGAAAAATGTCCAGAGGATTTAAATAGACTTTTTTCCAAAAAGACATGCAGATGGCCAACAGAAAAGGTGCTCAACATCAGTAATCACCAGGGAAAAGCAAATCAAAATGACAATGAGATACTACCTCACACCTGTTAGAATGGCTATTAACAAAAAGACAAGAAATAAATATTGGTGAAGATATGGAAAAAAGAGAACCCTTGTGCACTCTTGATGAGAATGTAAACAATGCGTCCACTATAGAAAACAGTATGGAGTTTCCTCAAGACATAATGGAGGTTCTCAAGAACTGCCTTGTGATCCAGTAATCCACTTCTGGGTATTTGTCTGAAAGAAATAAAAACATTAACCTGAAAAAACATATGCTTCCCTATGTTTATTGCAGCATTATTTACAATAGCCAAGATATAAAAGCAACCTAATTGTCCATCAATAAATGAATGGATAAAGAAAATGTGAAATATATATACATATACAATAAAATATTACTCAGCCATAAAAAAAAAATCTTGTCATTTGCAATAACATGGGTGGAACTTGAAGGCATTAGGCTAAGTGAAATAAGTCAGACAGAGAAAGACAAAATCCATATGGTCTCACTTATATATAGAATCTAAGAATAAAACAAAGACCAAAAAAACCAAGCTCATAAATAAGAGAACAGATTGTTGTTTGCCAGAAGCAGTGGGTGGGGAATGGAAGAAAGAGGTGAAGGGGGTCAAAAGGTATAAACTTCCAGTTATCAAATAAATAAGTCAAGGAAATGTAATGTACAGCATGGTGACCATTGTTAATACTGTCTTGCATATTTACAACTTGCTCAGAGAATAGATATTAAAAGTTCTCATCACAAGAAAAGAAAATTTTGTAACTATATATAGTGACCCGATGTTAACTCGACTTATTGTGGTGATTATTTTGCAATATATACAATGTTGTACATCTTAAACAAATATAATGATATTTGTCAATTATATATCAATTTAAAAAAGAATACATAAACAAGTTGAACAAGATAAAATACATGTGTAATAGAAAAATGTGACAGATATTACATTTTAAAATTTTACTCAGAACAAGAGAAAAAACAAAATACTAACAAACCAGTTGTTTTAATAGAAAATGTACAAAACCTATAGAGGAAAACTTTAAAACATTCCTGAAGGGCACAACAGCAAAATCTTGGAAATAAGCAGGGCCCAGCAATAAGAGATCAATTGAATAGACTGTGATAAAGTGACACAATAGAGCACTCCACAGCTGAAAAAAAGAATGCAGTCTTTTTATGTACAACAAAGAGCTACAGGTTATATAGCGAGTGAAAAAAGCAAATTACCTAACAGTGTCTTTATAATGCTACTTTATTATGCTATGAGAGAAAGCAAGAAAACAAGAATAAATATTCTTATGTGTTTTTACTTGCTAAAACAAACACAAAGATGACAAACAGGTAATTAATACAAATGGTTATCTATGGGAAACAAGATGAATGGAGTGAATGGAAAAAAGAGTGAGAGTAAACATTTTAATGCATACTTTTTTGGATTGTTTCGATTTCATTGAACCATGAAACTATATTACTTATTCAATAAAATAATATTATCCAAAATGTTCAGGTGGAAACATTTCTCTAGATGCATTTTTTTTTTAGATTTTTTTTAGATTTTACTAAAGGTTTTACTAGCACCAATTCATAAAAGATGCCATTTTTTACGATTACAATGCATTTCAACTGAAAGCCCACAATATATTACATTTACATAAAGCGATTGCATTTTTCTCTATGGAATAAAACAAATCACATTCTTAATATTACCGTAACTGTAAAATTTTCCTTTTTCATTATATAAATGTTTTTGAAGTTTAAAGAGATATTATACAAAATATAATATCCTTTTGAAGTTTAAAGAGATATTATACAAAAATATCTCTACTTAAAAAACATGTTTTAGAAAACCAAGATCCACAAAAGACTTTTAAACCAAAAAACCACCCCCATATATTTGTTCTTTCTAGAACCAGGACTTTTTATTCCTTGGCTTGTGTTCTCTTATTAACAGATCAAAAGTTTTTGAGCTAAAGACTATGGTAGAAAAATAGAATTCTTGCTTTTTAAATCAGCTTAATTCATAATTTTTAGTTGTATACAAATAAATTCACATACTTTTCCTGGCTATAAAAATACACGAATTTTAGGAAAATGTCTGAAAAGACATACTTGTGACTTTATCAATGAAAATTTCATATTTTCATTCAAGCATTTTTAAATTGTTTGCTTGGAAAGAGTATTCCAAGTTGTCAGTTATTCTTCAGACTCTGCAATCACAAAACATCGTATTTGTTCAGTACTCAAATTATTAGTGTTTGTTTTGCTGAATGTTTGTGTCTTGGTGAATTTGCTATGATCTAATATGCTTCATTAGTTGCCAGTTACAAGAGATTATGAGGCTGCACTTTTATCACTGGCCTAATGGTTGACTATGTCACTCTTGCAAAGCTTGTAGGGCCTGTATGTGACCATAGTGATCAGTATGCAACCTCTTGTCCGGCACTGTTCCAACTCTAGTCTATCTGGAAGTCTTTATCCAACCCATGGAATTGTTCTAAAACAAAATATGTATAGTAAAACTGTGAAGAGAAGACTCACCATCATCAAGGGGGCCATACACACGAACCCAAGACTGACTTATTTTCCCAGTGCAGCTGCTGGGTTTAGAGAACTGGTTACTAAATCTTTTGCTAGGGTACTGAGAATGGATGAGGCAGATGAATAAGAGATCAGAGACACCGAGAGATTAGGGGTATGACAAGAGGGCAAAGGGAAAGCTCTTTCTAGCAAACTTAGCCAACTACAATGATAAGCAACGTAAAAGTGGTTAACAATCCTATGGAAACTCAGCATTTTCCTGTCCATGTCTCAAGTCTTAAACTCTACATCTCCAAAGAGTTCTTTACTACTCCCTTGCAGGCTTTACATGGTCTTCATTCAGTGAATGCTTTTCCCTCCAGAGTAGGGGTCAGCAAATGTTTTCTGTAAAGGACCAGATAGTTAAAATTTAGGCTCTATGGGACATACCGTCTCTATTACAACTTCTCAACTTTGCCACAGACAATACAAAAATAGTGGACATAGCCATGTTCCAATAAAACTTTATGGACAATGAAATTTCGACTTCATATAATATTCAAATATAATGAAATAGTCATCTTTCTTTTTCTTTCAACTACTTAAAAATCTAAAATTCATTCTTAGATGGCAGGCCATATAAAAACAGGTGGCAGACTAGATTTGGCATGTGGGCCAGGATTTTCCAACTGCTGTTCCAGGCGTTAGAAAAAAACAGCTGGAATATAAGTTGGAACCACCATACACCATCCTGCCCAATATATGGGCTGGGCTCTCTGGTTGTAGAGCTCTCTGGGCTCTCTGCAGTCGTTATAACTCAAGTTATAACTCATTATATTCATACACCATCCTGCCCAATATCTTATGGGCTGGGCTCTCTGGTTGTAGTTTTGCAGTCGTTATAACTCAAGTTATAACTCATTATATCTTGAGCCATTTAAGATCTTCATTGAAATGCCTATTTAAATCTTGCTTAATGTATAATTTTTGCTCTTTACCTTGTCATAGTTTTCAAGCTTACGAGTTCTATAGTTAGCATTTAATGTTTAGGGTTTTACAAAAAATTGGAAAACTTATCTCATAAAATTAGAAACAATCTTAGTCTATGTTTAGAAATATATTTTTGGAGCAATATTTTGGCAAAGTATAATGTCTGCTTTCCTCTAGGGCAGTAGTTCTCAAAGTGTGGTCGCCAGATGGATAGCATCAGCATCACCTGGGAACTTGTTAAAATGCAGATTCTTAGGCTGCACTGCAGACTTACTAAACAAGAAACTGGAGATGTGGCCCAGAAATACACATTTTAACAAGCCCTCCAACTGGTCCTCATGCACACTCATGCTTGTAAACTAATCTCACAGGGAAAATCTTGGACTCTCCAGAAAATAAGCATATTATAACTAGAACTTGGAGTTATCACTTGGTAGGAAAAGGTCAATACGTTTAATTTGCTAGTGGTTGAAAGGCATTCAATTACTGGTCAAGCCCTGGATGGCTCCTGGGCCAGCTTCCTTACACTGCAAGCAGAGAGCACACACAATGACAAACTGCTATATTAGATAATCCAGGCACACACAGGCAGTTCTGATTTGTTCTGTTCCCTCTATTTCCCCATGTGTCCCCTCCTACTGACATATTGACTGGTAGAAGGAACATAGGAGTTATGGAATGACTATATGGATGTAAATAGTTTGTAAACAGGGTAAAGGAGGCAAAATGCTGTTTTCCTGATGACCTTTTTCTAATCAGGGGCCTCATTCTTTAAGTCATATAGTTGTTTTATGGTTGGCAGGTGGCAAGAGGAAATAGGTGATCCTTGAGAGAAGCAGCTATAGTGGTTGTAATAGCTCAAGCAATTCTCTAACTAACCCCATCTGTGTAATTAATGTGTGCTATTGGTCATGGTAGAAAAGGTAAGAGGTATTGGGAATGAGAGTACACTGAGGAGGAAAAATAATGCCGTGGCCAGGTAAAACAACAGAGACCTGAACTGGGACACTGGAAAGGATGGTATTAAAATTAAGAACTACAGGATGAGCGGGACTGACACGCATTAAGGCGGCATGGATTCTCAACAAAGCAGTACACTTGTCTGTTATCAGAGTTAAATTCCATGACATCTTCACTAGGTGTCTAGAGGTATGCAGACTCGGGGCCAGACCTAAGACACCATGTTTAAAGAGGCTACTAATGAAGGGCTTATTTTGAACACAGGTGGTTGGAGCATCAAATGGCCACATAGGCAGCTTGACTTTTGTTTTAGCAGGAGGCGCCCTAAGCTAATTCCCCAAATCATTAGGGTAGATGCCCACAAACAGATGGAACTTCTTCAGGGGTCAAATCCAAACTGGAACAGTGTTTATGACTTAGTCATTGTTAGTTTCCCACTGAATTTTGTCCAGATAGGAAGATCTGGTCCACATATACTATATTCAAAGTTCAGTACATCTCTGTACTTAATTTACAAAGTAAATCTCAATTCAATACACAGACAGGCCAAGGAGGAAGGTATGTTCTTTCATGAAGGGTTCAGGGATGGTCTGAAGTCATTTAGTAAGATCATGGCTGATTACTTTTCTTCAGTTCCTATACCAATAATCATCCAACCAGATAGTAGACAGAATAAACAAATGACGATATTGACTAAGTAGCCCAAGCGCAAGAAAACTGTGTTTCTGTCTGTGATGGGATGTAGGATTGGTAGGTAAAAGTGGGGAAAGTGTTCCTAGGAATGGTTGAGGCAGTCTAGCAGGACATCCTGAGTTCTTTAAATATAGGGGCAATGTGTAGAAGTTTTAGAGGTTTCCTAGGATGTTGATTTTTTCCAGTGCTCTGGATTTTAAAATAGCAGCAATTCACTGGATGAAGTTTAGAGAAAACTTGCCTTTAAGGTGTGAGGTTACAAACCATTGCTCTTGCAAACTTTTACCTCGGAGGAGCTTAAAATGAGCTTTCTCCCTTTCTTTCGGCGGTAGGGTTGGTATGTGTGTTCTTGGAAGGCAGTTAGGGTAACCAAACTAGTTTGCTGAGATCCATCCTGCTTTTAGCACTGAAAGTCCCACGCTCTGGGAAACCCTCATCAAAATGTCAAAAGCCCCACTTTTCCATCAAAAGATTAAAGGAAAAATACAAAATCCATATGATAGCCCCCAAACAGGGGCTGAAAGTAACAGTTTTTACTGTCCCAATGGACACAGTATAGATTATCCATCTTCCATAATCATAGTCACTGATTTGTCCCCTGGTCAGAAAGAGAGACAGAGAGAGAGAAGAGATAGAGAGACAGAGACAGAGACAGAGACAGGGACAGACAGAGACAGAGAGACAGATAAAAAGAGAAACAGAGATAGAGACAGAAAGACATAGAGAGACTTTCATGAAGTGACTATAAGAACCTTAAAGACATTTGTCTGACTTCTGTTTATAGTCCTTTCATTTTTGGACAATTATCTCTAATATAAAACTGATGGGTTTACTTTCTTTATGTCATGTATTAACTCTTTTCTATTGCAAGCTAGTCTATCACTAGCTGAACACTTGCCAGTTGCATTCAGGGCCTTTCCCCCAGGGAATCTGCCACGTAGCCCTCTGTAGCCTCTTATTGACAGACAACAGAGTTATTACTGGTATTTTGTGCCTCAGAGGGTGCAAGAGAACAATGTCTAGATTCAGTCCATCTCTGTATTGCTGCAGTGCCCCCAAGTCCACTCATTTTATGGACCTTGGTACACACCTCAAGTGAGCACACAGGGCTATCTATTTGTTGTTTCCAATCACTTTCCTAAACTATAAGGGCATTCTTCTGATGAGCATCGACATGTCCTAGTTTAATGCACCTCTCAAGTTTCCATAGGCCATGGCCCATATGGGCACACCTTTAGTAGGCCAGGCTTCCATTACCCTCCTGCCTTACTTTATGGCCAGGCCATTGACCACTGCCCATGAGTCAGTAAAAATCCAAATGTAGAGGGTCTTACCACTGCTCAATTCTTCTATCATAGCTAGGAAAACTGCATGCAATTCAGCTCACTGAGCCAATTTATTCTTACCTTCTTCAGTCAGAGTCTTGCCATCCATTGGTCTATTCTCTTCTCTTTTTTATTGTTTTTTAGTCTATTTTTTAAAATATTTATATATTTTTCAGTTATAGTTGACATACAATATTGTATTCATTTCAGGTGTACAACACAGTGATTAGACATTTACATAACTTATGAAGTGATCACACTGATAAATCCAGTACCCATCTGATGTCATACATATTTATTACAATATTATTGACTATTTTCCCCATGCTATATTTTTCACCCCATGACTATTTTGGAATCACCAATTTGTACTTCTTAATCTCTTCCCCCTTTTCACTCAACTCTCAATCACCTTCCTATATGACAATAATCAAAATGTTCTCTGTATCTATGAATCTGTTTCTATTAGGTTTGTTCATTTATCCTGTTTTTCAGATTCCATATATAAGTGAAATCATATGACTTTGTCTACCTCTGTCTGACTTACTCCATTCAGCATAGTACCTTCTAGGTCCATCTATGTAGTTGAAGATGACAAGATTTCATTCTGTCTTATAGCTGAGTAATATTCCATTGCATATAATATCACCTCTTTTTTATCCATTCATCCATTGATGGATACCCAAGTTTCCTCCATATCTTAGCTATTGTAAATAATGCTGCAATGAACATATGGGTGTACTTATCACTTCAAAGTAGTGTTTTGGGTTTCTTCAGAGAAATACCCAGAAGTGAGATTACTGGGTTTTTCTTTGTTTCTTGCTATAGGCTTTGTTTTAAAGTCTATTTTGTCTGGTATAAGTATTGCTACCTGAGCTTTTTTTTTTTTTCATTTGCATGAAAATCCATTTCTTTACTTTCAGTCTATGTGTCTTTCGATCTAAAGTGAATCCCTCATAGGCAGCATATGTAAAAGTTTTGTTTTCTTATCCATTCAGCCACCCTACCTTTTGATTGGAGCATTTAATCCATTTATAATTAAAGTAATTGCTGATAGATTTTAATTATTGCCATTTTATTATTCATATTTTTTATCTTTTTCTTTTCTTCTTCTTCTGAAAGAAGTCTCCTTAACATTTCTTGTAATACTGGTTTGGTAGTGATGAACTCCTTTAGCTTTCTCTTGTCTAGGAAGCTTTTTATCTGTCCTTTGAGTTTAAATAACAGCTTTGTTGGGTAGAGTAACCTTGGTTGTAGGTTCTTACTCTTCATCACTTTGAATATTTCATGCCAAGCCCTTCTGGCCTGCAAATTTTTTGTTGAGAAATTAGCTGATGTTTTATGAGAGCTCCCATATACATAACTAACTGCTTTAGCTGCTTTTAAGATTCTCTCTTTGTCATTAAACTTTGGCATTTTATTTATGATATGTCTTGTGGGTGTGTGGGCCTCTTGGGGTTCATCTTATTTGGGATTCTGTGCTTCCGGGGCTTGTATGTCCATGTCCTTTGCCAGGTTAGGGAAGTTTTCCATCATTATTTCTTCACATAGGTTTTCAATTCCTTGCTCTCTCTCTTCTCCTTCTGGTACCCTTATGATGTGAATGTTAATATGCTTGATGTTGTCTCAGAGTCTCAGAGGTCCCTTAAACTGCCCCTCTTTTTGGATTCTTTTACTTTTTTTGCTGTTCTGATTGAGTGTTTTCTGCTGCTTTATCTTCCTACTTTATCTTCTAAATCACAGATTCAAAACCCTGCTTCATCTAATCTGCTGTTGATTCTCTTTAATGTAGTCTTCATTTCAGTAATTGTATTCTTCATTTCTGACTGGTTCTTTTTTATGTTTTCTATCTCTGTTTTTTTTTGTTTGTTTGTTTTCTATATCTTTATTGAAGTTCTCACTGATATCATTAAGCAGCCTTATAACAAGTGTTTTGAACTCTGCATCAGGTAGGTTGCTTGTCTCCATTTTGTTTAGCTCTTTATCTTGAGCTTTGTTCTATTCTTTCATCTGGGACATGTTTATTTGCCTTCCCATTTTGGTTGCCTCCCTGTATCTGTTTCTATGTATTAGGCAGAGCTGCTTTGTCTCCTGGTCTTAGTAGAGTGGCCTTATGTAGTAGCCATTGTGGGGCCCAGTAGCACAGTCTCCTTAGTCACCTGAGCCAGGTTCTTTGGGTGTGTCTCTTGTGTAGATTGTGTGCCTTCCTGTTGTAGTTGAGCCTTGGTTGCTTTTTTGCACATTAATGGGTGGAATTGGCTTTTGAGATGATTGATTGTGAGGACTGGCCGTGATCATAGTGGAGAAACAGTAGTGCAGGGGCTGACCTTACAGAGCAGAGTTTGCTTTAGCAAGGCTCTGGTGCCTGCCTAGTCTGACCTTTCAAAGTGTCTTTTGTAGAGGTGGTTGGGTGGTGCTCTTGAGTGCTCTGAATCCAGCCACTAGGTGTGTTGGTTCTAGGGCCTCTGTTGCAACCTAAGGTCAGCTTGTATCCTTTCCAAAGCCACTTGGTATGAGCTACAAAGTGATCTCCCACTTGTGCTTGGCTTGGAGGTGCCTGGGAGAGGCTAAGCTGTTGAACCGAAGCCAGCTGCCACTAGTGCTAGGCTTGGAGTTACTTAGCAAGAAGTATGGGACATGCTAAGGCCAGAAGCTGCTTGTTTGGGGTTTGTGAATCTTTAAGAGATTTTTAGGAAAGTTCACAGCAAGAGCCAAGACAAGCCATTTGTACAGCTTGGGTGAGTCCACAAGTTGGATGGGGTAGGGGTCTCAGGGAATGACCAGTATGAGGCCAATGGTACTGGCTAAGTTGATATAGACTCTGATATGGTGCCTGCCTTGGTATACAGGCTGGGTTGGGGGGCAGCTCAACAAAGGAACAATGTCCTCTGCCAATATTTCAATCTGGGAGAAAATTGCCCCTCCAGTCCTCATCCTGAAGCCAGACAGTCCACCTCCTCTTTGAATATCTCTGGCATCTTTTGAGCCGCTGCCCAGTGCTGCAGCTCAGAGTGAGTGAGTCTGTCAACAAGCAAGTCCGAGCCTGGCCCTTTAAGACAAACACCTGGGACTCCGGCCACCTCCATTTCACTCAGCCATAATCTTTGCTAGTTTTCACAGCCAGAAGTTGTGGAGTCTTCTCTTCCCAGCACTGGAACCCTAGGCTTGGAACTGGGTTTGGGGCTGGGACCTCTCACTCCTAAGTGGGGAGCTCTGCTGCCAAGATATCTTTCTCAATTTTTAATCTCCACTCACAGAGAGTGGACCAGCCCCTTCCGTGTCCCCACCTCTCCTAGCAGTCTTGATATGGCTTTTTCTCTATATCCTTAGCTATAGTCCTTATGGTAAGCTAGACTTCAGGCGATTCTCAATGATGGTTGTTGTTTAGTTTACTTGTAATTTTGTGATCATGAGAGGAGGCAAGCACAGCATTTACCTACTCCACCATCTTGATCAAAACTCTGCAGTTTTCCAAAGGTGATATGGTCCATTCATCTTGGAACTGCCATCCATAAAACCAGCAGCTTCTAATTGTTCAGTCGAGAACTGTTCATAGGGCATTATCCACATGGTAATCAGTTCTGGCATCTCCTCATGTGGCTCTGAAGTTGGTTCTAGGGGAAAAGAAGCTATCTGCTAGTGTATACAGTGGATGTCTCCTTGTCTTAGATAGTTAGGTAGGTGTGAGTGACAGGAGCAAAGGCTCAGCTCTGTAACCATAGAAACCTCCCTTAAAGACCACCCAGAAACACCCATTTTTATGATTAATTATCCAAAATCCTAAGGCACAAACCTGCTGGCCAAACCAGCCACAAATGTGAGTGCAGAAAATACTACTCTAACCTTTCCATAACCTCAGCCCCATTATACCATCACTATAATATCATAGCTATGCCTGAAGTTCATGAATTTAATTATAACAGACTGAATTCTGGATAAGCACATGCACAGTAGGCAAAGTGTTATATAGCAGCCAACTGTCAGTCAAGGTGATCTCATATGCTGATCATCTAGTACCACCCTTGTACCCTCCCTTTACAGCCGTATTTCTGAGCTGTTACAGCTCTCTTCATGGAAAATTTGCTCCCCCCTTGGAGCATACTCTGTCTTTTATCTATTATCTTTTCATCTCCCAAATTCCACAGGGCTGCAGCCTTATTTAGCATGGCCCATCTCCTTCTAAAATGTACTTTCAATAAATCTTACTTTTTCTAAATTTCGCTGACCTGTAATTTTTACTGCATTAGTGGGGAAGAACTAATGACCCCCTCCTGCTGGGGTGATGCCAGATTTCATATCACTCAGTGGGAACACTTGCATTCCCCTGGCAGCACACTCCAGTTTAAACCATTTTCATTTTATTATGGAATTCTTATGAGCACTGCCTTCCTCATTAAAGTGTTTTTCTAACATCACCCAAGACATTATGAGTATCTCAGGTTCCATGATAATTTTATGTTCTTCGGTCATTGAGGCAGTCTCAATTAATGCTCAATAGCAGGTTAATAATTGTTTCTCAAATGGTGTGTTTCATGTAGCAGCATCTGAGAATTTTTTGGTCCAAAATCCCAAGAGTCAATGCTGGATGGGGCTCATGGGATTTTGCCATAAGCTCCAGCTCTACATGAGTACAGGCAGTAGGCACTTCCAAAATGAAATCTGAGTGGGGGTCATAATGGTCCAAAGGTGCTGAGAGAGCTGCCACCTTTTGTAATTCAGACATGACCTACTTTTGTTCAGGTCTCTACTCAAATACAAAGTTCTTTGAGGTAGTCTTATCATATTCCCAGATGTGGAATATTCGTTCTCCAAAATCCAAATAAACCAATTGAGCTTCTTATTTGGTCCTAGGGGTGGGTAGTGATGGCAGTTTATTTTCAGTTGCTTGTGGAATATCCTGGGTGCCTCCTGCCCAGCTTATTCCTCAGAATTTTACTGTTTGGGCCACCCCTTGGACCATTGCTGGATTTATTAGCCAGCGCCGGTAGGTCATGTGCATCACCAGTGCATTCAAATCAATCTTAACCTGCTCTTCAGTTTCTGATATTATTATAATGTAATCACCACCTGTATGGGTTCGGGCAGTTCCAGTGGTTCCCATTTAGCATGACCATTTAAAACTGGCCTGTGAGTGGATTTACATGCCTTCCGTTTTACAGGACTAGGTGGGGGAAAGGTTCTCTAGTAAGACATAATATCCATCCCAATAATACATTCAGGTAGAGGAGATACAACCACTTCACACAAAATCTGTTCATAAACACCAATTTTCATCCAAACTTTCATCTTAAATCTCATCAACTGTTGCATCTCCTTATCCTTCTAATCTAAAGGATTAGAAGGATAATTAGGCCCCTATTAAGGCTTCACCAACAAGTTTTGGAATTACAGTGTAACAGGATTCTGTATCAAGGAGTCCCAGAAAAGTTTCTTCTCCTCCACCTGGCCTTTTTACCCACACATGTGCATATGGCCTTGAGTCCCCAGATGGGGGGTGCTTGGCCTCTAGGTCAAACTTCATCTCAATTAATCTGCCTAACTATCACTCCAGTGAATTCCTTGTCAGATTTCTCATCATAATCTTTGCCTTCCAGCTTTACCCCATACTGGGATAAATAGAGTGTACTTGTTTGAGACTCTTTAGTGTTGGGGACAGCAAGAAGGTCTCATTGGTATACCTTGTCTCTGGTAGTGCTATATCAACACCTTTGTTCAACTCCATCAATGTCTACTTTATTCATCTCATTTTTCAATAACCATCTGAAGACTTCCATTCTGCTGGATGTAGTCCCTTGACTCTCCCCTGTGTCTCTCCCCATTTTTACAATTACTTTAATGGTCTTGGTATCAGTAAGGCCCATATGAGAAAGCTAAGATAGAAAAATCTGATGAGGCTTATCAAACTGTTGTTCAATTCTGTAGCAGTAAAGTTACATGGAGTACCCATGCAATAGGGGTCCCCTTAATCATAGTACTTACCATTCCTACCTAAGTAATGACATACTTAGTGGGTGACTATTCCAGTCATCATAAAGCCAGTCCCAAATGGCTTACTTATGAAACATAGCTTCTTCATCAGGTGTGTTCCACTTTGCATTCACAGGAAGAGATGGACAGTCCCCCTTCTCAGGGTAAACAGACCTTACAGTGGCTTTTATTCAATCCATCAGGCTAGGTGTTCCTCAGGAATAATTTCCTGAGTGTCTGGATCACATACAGCCATCTGTGATTGTTCCGTTGTGAGCTACAGGTCCTGCATCAATCCAAACACGCTCTTCTACTCTTCAGCATTCAAAACCAAAGGCACAACCAAATTGTTTACTCTCATCATTCATGTCAGTAAAAGTTCTTCAGGAAGCTGGCATTACGGATCCACATGATGAGCCAGTTCCCTCACACCATAGTCCCTGGTTTCAGTCATTTCTTGATTTTGCCCTACCCTTACATTAACTACCTTCTTGATGACCAGTGGTCTTAGAAGTACTTTCTATTGCTTTGAGGTTAATGGCTGAAGATCAGATTGACCAAATTTAAGTTTGGTTCAGCATCAAGACCTGATCCAGCACTTACTTTTACTTTCATTTTGGCTATTACAGAGATAATCACCAGGGAATCGTATATTTAGCATACTTATTATTATTTTTTATTCTCTTATATAGCCAATGAGCCAACTTCTTGGGAGTCAGGTCTACTACTACCAAGTCTAAATTCCATTGGTAACTCTAACCTTTAGTAACTAACTGATTGAAGCACAGCTGCAGTTTCATACTATGGGAGGCTAGGTGACCATTAAGGATCAAAGGTTCTTTAACCTCCACGCCTTTAGCCCTTCTCTTCAAAATCATGTTCCCTTGAGCCAGGACCTTTCAAGCAAACCTGCGTCACTGATACCAACTGAATCAATGCTCTGAGACCCGAAATCCAATGGTGGGAATGGGTTCCCTCCACACCAATGAACAATTCTCAGAAACCAGCAGAGTGTTCAAGAATTAAATTCAATTGTGACACTATCTACCCAGAGATAGCATCAGATTCCAGAGGTTAAGGGTTCGGCTCTACAAAACTGC
>NW_006442484.1:13244499-13250441 GCF_000325575.1 Pteropus alecto
ATTCTTCAGATGAAAGTTATTCTTTTCCATTCCAAAACTCTTTTTTTCCAACTTTTAAGGGAACTGTTTTTAAATATTATTGCACATTTCTTCTCCTAAAACACTGACTGAATAATTAAACTCAAACATTTACTTAGGGCTTTTAAATTCACAGAGGACTTTCTCTGTATATTATCTTGTCTTCACAAGAACCCTGTAGCAGGTGTTCTACTATTATTATGTACATCACCCCTATTTGATCAATATGAAACCATTCTGAGAGGGACAGTGACTTGCTAAAGGTCATATGGCCAGTAAGTGGTAGAATTGAGGTTGACCCCCAGGTCTTCTGAGTCAATCTCTTTCTTTCCACTTATGCCCTCTGCTGCCTTCTGACAGTTAACGTCCCCTTGAGAATTCAGGTCCTCTTTCTGTCCGTGAGTTGCTTACGGTTTGTTATATGCAGGGTCCAGTGGGCTATGAAGCCATGGAGAGTGGTTACGTCCCAAAATGGCTCCAGGTGCCATATTTTTTGTGCACATGCATTTATTATGTATAATGTCTCGGTTTTTTCTTCCCTTACTATCCTGTAGTCAGCATGTTCATCTTTAGAGCCTCTCCTCATACACATGCCTTGTATTAGTCAGGGTTCTCCAGAGAAACAGAGCCAATAGGGTATCTATAGGAAGAGGTTTATTACAGGGAATTGGCTCACACGATTATGGAGGCTGAGAAGTCCCACGATCTGCCTTCTGCAAGCTGGAGGCCCAGGAAAGTCTTATTCCGGTCTGAGTCTAAAAGTCTGAGAACCAGGGGAACAAATGATATAAATCCCAATCCAGAAGCAGAAGACCAGTGTCCCAGCTCAGCAGGCAGCCAGGAAGCAAAGGGGCAATTTCTTCTTCCTCTATCTTTTGTTCTATTCAAACTCTGAACAGATTGGATGAGGCCCACCCACACAGGGGAGGGCCATCTGCTTTACTAAATCCACGCATTTAAATGCTAATCTCACCTGAAAACACTCTTACTGACACACTCAGGAATCATGTTACACTGAGCACACCTTGGCCAGTAGAGTTGATACACAAAATCAATCATCCTTTCTAATTTGATACTTCTAATCGCCTTCAAGATAGAAAGTCACCTGCTTGGACTGATCAAAATCATACCTACTATAAGAATTAGCAGGCTCTGAGTGAAGTCTTCAGAAACGATCTATTGAGTAAGGAGTAAGAGCTTTCATGCCTGGTCTTGGGTTAGCTGTCACATAGCCAAATGTGCAGGATGAATATAGCAAACTCAGTAACCTACAAGCTGGGTCAAGAGGTCAATGCCACCAGTGATGGCGCTGGGTAGAGTTTCATGAGTTGGCCCCCAGGAAACAGGCAGCTAAACAATTTGTAGCCTGAGGTTTCTACAAATGACAGAATTAGACTCAGAGACTGGAAATTTTCGGACCAGCTCTCAAATCTGAGTCAAAGATTTACCCAGGAAATGCTCTCTGCAGCCTTGGGCAGCCCTGAGAGCAGGGCTTCATCTCAGTGCTGCTTCAGTGGAACCTGGGACTTCTGCCACATTACACATGACAGTGCCCCTAGGCTGTCCAGATTTAAAGAGACTTCTCTCTACCTGTCAAGCTTCCTTCTTCCCCCAACAATGTGCTTCTAGTGGAGGCAAAGTTTTCCCTAAAAAGAATCTGTATAGACTCCAAATAGTCCAGGGCTTAGATTTGAATGACTGTGTGCTGACTATAGCTACAGATTAGATGGAAGTATGCACATGAAGTACTTAATACCATCCTGGGACATCCAACAAATGCTAGTTATTATTAGTGCTGCTTTTACTGTTTTCCTATGTACTATTCCATTAACAACAGCCTATTAAATCCATGCCAATAACTCCATAGCTTTTTGAAAGCTTCTTGGTAAAATGTATGGTCCATTTCATTTTTCTCAACAATGTTGTAAATAGGTAGAGTATCTGGATAAGTGATGTATATATAATAAAATATAACTAATGCATGAGCATTGTGTGTTTCCTATGTACCAGGCACTTTTAAATGCTTTACATGAGTTAATTCATTTAATCTTCGCATTACTAAGAGGCAGATAATATTACTATCCCCATTCACAGATGGGGAAATGGAGGCACAAGTTCATTCAGTAATTGGTGCAGTCAGGATCATACTTGCTGTTTCATTTTCCTGGAACATCTTTTTTTTAACCCACACTCTCTCTCCCTTTTCCCCTACTCATAGTTGTAATCTCATTGAGTTTTTGAGGCAGATTTCTGACCACACTGTTCTCTCAAGTGACCTTTTTGATCTTTCTGACTCAACAGGTTCCCTTCCTCTTGTGAATCCATCAGCCTTGTGTCCCAAATCTGACTCTGCCTTGTAAAGTGGCAATTTGTGATCTTGTCTATATTCTACAGTATAGCATGCCAAAGCACAGGTGTGGAACCAACCAGTATACTGAAATAAGTTACTGGGTCTTAATCAGCATTTTCAAAAATAAGTGGAATAGAATAGAATAGAATAGAATAGAATAGAATAGAATAGAATAGAATAGAATAGAAGTATAATAGAATAAAAGAAAATATCAGTATGTCCCATGTAGTAAGAACAAGCATTATTTTGTGAAACTTTTGTATCAGTAGGGTGCATGAGTGCATGTGTACACATGTGCCCATGCTGAGTTGCAACATGAATGATATTTCTTGTAGGGGATTAATATTTAATGGGTATAGAGTTTCAACTTTGCAAGATAAAAAGAGTTCTGGAATTCTGTTACACAACATTGTGAAGTATAATAGTCTCCACTTACCCAGGGTTTTGTTTTCTGTGGTTTCAATTATCCACAGTCAACCATAGTATGAAAATATTAAAAGGAAAATCCCAGCAACAAAATGTTCATAAGTTTTAAATTGCATGCCATTCCGAGAAGTGTAATGAAATTTTGTGCCATCGCACTCTATACTTCCTGGGATGTGAACCATCCCTTTGTCCAGTGTGTCCATGCTGTATGCACTACATGTACCTTAGTCATTTAGTAACCATCTTAGTCTCAGATTGATTGCCACGGTATCACAATGCTTGTGTTCAAGTAATCCTTATTTTATTTAATAATGGCCCCAAACTGCAAGAGTAGTGATGTTGGCTGACAACTTGAATATGCCAAAGAGCAGCTGTAAAGTGTATGTACGTACAAGAAACAACATAGTATACACAAGGTTCAGTATTACCCACGGTTTCAGGCATCCATGGGGGTCTTGGAACGTATCCCCGGTGGATAGGGGGTGGCTACTGTACTTAACACTACTGAACTGTATGCTTAAAAATGGTGACAATGGCAAATTTGATATTATGTGTATTTAACCACAATTAAACATAATTTTTAAAGGTATTTCTTACTGTGATCAGGGCCAAAAAGTTTGACCTTGTATGATTCATCTTTTTATTCTAAGCAGTACACACCTAGCACAGCAGCACCAGCTCCAAGTACACTCATTAAATGTCCTTGAATTGAATTCAGTAAGTCCTCGATGTCATTGATAAGTTCTTGGAAATTGAAACTTTAAGTTAAACTACATATAACGCAACCAATTTTACCATAGGCTAATTGATATCAACAAGAGTTAAGTTCCTGTGGCATATTTCTAGTGACAAAAAAAAATCACCAAATTTCTAAATAAAGACCCAAACCACTTCTAATATTAAACTCTGAAATGAATGTGAGCTTTATATCCACTTAAGAAAGATTAATACAAACAAGATTATTTTCCAAACTGCTTGCAGTTCAGGGTCGCAGGTGGCTGTCACTTATCCAGGCAGCTCAGGGTGCAAGGCGGGACCCACCCTCAACAGGAAGCCCTTCCATCACAGGACCACTCACACATACCCACACTCACTCAGCCCGGGACAATTTAGACACGCCAGTCACCTCGCGTGCACATCTTTGGAATGAGGAAACTAGAGTTCCTCTAGAAAACCCATGCAGACATAGGGAGAATATGCAAGCTCCATACAGGCAGTGGCCCTGGCCAAGAATTGATTTTATTTTTTTCTCTTCAACATTGTAAGGAAAGGATGTTGAAGGAAATGATGTTATTTGAAGATCTGCTGTACATCAGTTAACCGCGGTTCAAAAACAATTAAAAGGAAAATTCATAACAAACAAGCCTCAGTGGCTCATCATGCTCCCTCCCTCTCCACAGTTACAGCCACTCTGAGCTTCACAGGAGTATGCACTGCTTCTGACAGGAGCAAGCCTTGGCTTCCCCTGAGAGCTGTAAGGGTACAACTTCCTGAAGGCACACACGTTAATTCCTCCCAGGATAGTCCAATGATGACTGCCTTCCTGCCTGCAGAGCTGAGAATGGGCAGAAAGGCTGTGCCTCGTAGTTGCTTAGGGGTTCTCATGGGAACTTGAACTACCTATGAAACCGGAGAATGAACGTGCCTCCCTACCCAAAGGAGTTGTATTCTTTGACATGCCGCCATTGGGTAGTGGTCTGTGACTGACACTATTCCTTCACACAGGCCCAGACAGGTCTGGAAGAAGAGTTAAGGTGGAGTGGGTGTTGTGACATTATTATGCATGATATAAGAAAATAATTTCCCATGGTGAGAGGTCGGTGCATGGATAATTGTGCTATGTAGGAAAACATTTTATTTTATTAATATGGACTAAAGTGATTGAACTATCCGAGAGAATTTGTGTATGTCTTTGGGAGTTCAGTCAATAGTTACCCCAGTTCAACAGAAAGAATAATCTGTGTAAATAAATCTCACCTCGGCAGGAAGAGCTCAAAAGAGACCCAATTTAAATGCGAAGGAAGAGCTCTCCTGCTATGGCTAGTGCTAGGGATGGCTGTCTCCAGAGGGCTAGGAGGAGCCGAGAGATGGAGGATGGAGGGCATGAACTTGGAAAGATCAGCCCTCTGGGGCCAGGCAGTGGACTTTCCTGAAACCATGGAGGTTTGAAGGAGATTTTCTTCAGAGCTGCTACACTGCACAGCTCAAGGGGGCACCAGTTCCACCACTTTGAGTAAACAGTACCCCGTGGAGTTAGGTGGTAAATGCACATAGTAGCCCCTGATTCTCTTTCAAAGGAGATTGACCTGAGAGGAGAGAACAAGGCTAGGAACTGGGGCGTGTCACCTCTATGAAGGGCTAACTGGGCTTTTCTTTCAGTTACCAGGGATGGTAACATAAAGTACAATGTAAAATGTTTCCCTCCTGTGAACTATTCCTTTTTCTTGCCCCTCCCCCGCCTTCACTGAAATCAGATTCTCCCATACAGCCTTAGGGGAGGTGGGTGTGAGAAATAGAGGAATGGCGGCACGAGGTGGGTGTGAGAAATAGAGGAATGGCGGCACGGCCTAAATTGTGGCTTCGTGGTGGAGGGAGAGGCACTGATGGTGGTAGGGAGGGAGAGTCCAGGAGCTACCAGAGCCGACACTTGGTAGAGAAGAGGCCTTGGCTGTGCTGGGTGGAAAAGAGAGGATCCTGCTTCACAGAGGAACACCTCAGGGGAGCACATTTGGAACAAGTTTCTTCCTCCCCAGATATTCCAGAGGAAGGTACCCTTAAAGGGAGAGGCGGACACTTGGGTTGTACATGCCTTTTGGGTCTAGGGGGATTGAATTCACTGTTCTCACTTCTATAGAACTGTGAAAAATTCTGTATGTCATCTGACTTGAAGAATCTTGTACTTTTTTTACTTTTTTTTCCTTTAAAGAGAAAGGCATTTATATTTTAAAAAGCTATAATCTTCTAAGTCAGAGGAAAAATCACTTTTCCAGCTATTTTCTTTTGGAAACGAATTTACTTCCCGTTCCTATTTCATTCCTTCACTCTTTCATTCATGTATTATTTGAAGAAGATTCTTACGAACTTCTTACAAACCCCTCGCTAGGCCTGCTAAGTGCTGGAAACCAATGATGGCTGACCAGGTCCCTAC
>NW_006442484.1:13250557-13257519 GCF_000325575.1 Pteropus alecto
AATTGCTGATAATCCACCCAGTAGGGACCAAATAAAAGCACACATTGCAAAAGCAGCTATGGCATAGGCTAGCCCCATGAGCTAAATCTGTCTCCCTTACAGCAATTCTCTCCATGGAGAGAGGGAACGGTGATTTAGAATCTCAGCTGAGGCAGGGACCAGGGAATTCTGATATGCCCACCTACCGTCACCCCCAACCCCGATACTGAAAGAGCCCCAATCACAATCCTTTGGAGAAAGTGACATTTTAGAAGTCTTAAAAGGTGAAGTAGATATTTCTCTGGTAAAGATGGCAAGGAAAGGTGGCCCACACAAAGGGACCAGCATATACAAAGAGAGAGAGAGACTTGGAAAAATATGAAGATGTTGGAAATTTCTAGAGGTCAATTCAACTGGATGTATCCAGGTGGGACGCAGATGGGAGAGACTGAGCAGGGAGAGTCAGGTAGGATGCAGGCTTGAGAAGCTAAGGAGTCCCTTGGATCTAAAGTAACTCCCATGTATTTACAGCAAGCTAATTTTTCCTGTTTGGACGATATTAAGCATTCAGATGGGAGAGAAGGAGGCGGGGAGAACTTTCGACAAGGCTAAAAGAAACTCACACCTTGACAGTTCACTCTGCTATCTGAAGAGCACTAAATTAATTTCCATTATAACGCATTATGTGGAGATAAGACACAGAAACAGGAATTACAAAAGGCACATCCTGCTCTTATTAAATTTCCGAGAAATACAGTGCACCCATTAGTCTAAAGCCCAGAAGTCTAACACGAGAGAGATTTGTTGGGAGCAGCTCTATAGAGATGGATTAAGGGGAGAAATAGGTTTGGTTCTGGAGCTGATGTTTTCTTTCCGTCTGTGAATGGAACAAGATAAGACACATTTCTTACAAAATGTAACCGTTTCTGGCATGCTTTCCCCGATTCCCAGCCCCACCTTAACTGCCAGCAAGCACAGAGACTGGCTCTCAGCGTGAACCCAGAGAGCCCGTTACCCAGCCACTTGGGCCTCTCTGACCCTCTAGCAACCCTTGCAGATAAATTGTGCAAATACAGTAGAAAAACCAGTCTCTAATCTGTGCAAATGCAGGAGAAAATGCCAGTCCCAGTCCTCTCAGGTCTGGCTCTGTGCTCTGTCAATCCAGCTTTCGATGATGAATTGATGAATTTCCCATGTGGAAGGCACCATCGCCGCCAGGCCTAATCCTAATGCATTTTTAACCTTCTCCTTTTTAACCAGACGCCAAGGAGAAAAAGACTGACTTGAAAAAATTCCCTGGACAGGCTCACAGGAAGCCAGAAGGATGAATGCCAGTTTCTTTGAGAGGCCGAAGGCGCTGGGAGTAGAGGAGTTGTTAGAAAGTACCAACATGGATTCAGGCCCCTTTGGCTGTGGTTGATGCCACCTGTGGCACCCTAGAGACAGCATGTGGCCTGCCTGGTCCTCTCTATGCTCCTGTGGAGAGTCCAGAGGTACATAGCATGTGAGCTGTCCTGTTCTGGAAGCAATGGAGGCAATGACAAGGGTTTGCTCTGCTATGACCTTGCCATGTGACCTTGAGCATCACTGAACTCTGCATTTTCTTCCCCTGTTCAATGAAGAGGTTGAGCTGCATGATCTCTTGTATCCCTCTGAATGTCAATATCCTATTATTCCTATTATTCTATGAATTAAAAGCTTTTGCATTGTGGTGGACGTCGTAATGAGCCTCTCAGATGACCTTCAATGAAGACTTTATTGCCCAGCTGCTGAGAGAGTCATTGGGAAGAATCACCTAAAGATACAGAGAGCTGCCTCGCCAGGGCCCCAGCCCATCCTGGGACAGCCCACACTGATAGATGTGGAGTAAAACGCCTGGCTCTTTCACCCCTGCTGACGCTACTCCAAAGGGTGCTTTAGCTCCAGAGCTCTCCCTGCGGTTTGTCAAGGCTTTCACTGAGCCTTGGCTTCTCCTCTGCCCCAGTGAGCTTCATCTTCTTCCTTCCACGGTGTTGCTCCCACAGCTCCTTCTCAACAAGCAGCCTGCATGCTAATCCCCATCTCAGCTCCCTAGGGAACCCCACCTGCCAATGCCCATTTCCCATAGACTCACATACAATTCGAACCTCTGAATGCACCCCCACCCAGTTCTCCTCCCTCATTTTCAAATGAGGAAATGAAAGCTCAGAGAGAGACTTACCACGTTCACTTTGTCAGCGGAACCGGGGCTAAATCTTCAGCTTCCCAAGTCTCAGCCACATCCTCTTTCTATTACACCTCGGTGCCTTCCCTAACTTATTTCATTTTCCTTTGCATGGTGCAGAGAGACGTGGAGGCAGAGAGATAAATCGATTCATCCATCCATCTCCACTACAAGGAAGAATAATAAGCAAATGCATGAATTCATGAGTTATTCGCTGCCTCTATTTTAAATAAATAAACCATTGGTTTTCGTTTGGGGATTTTTTTTAACATCCTGTGAAGCTGGATCATGTAAAGACACAACAAACTCTGGATTAGGAACCAGGGAGAGTTTTAGTCTAAGCTCCTCACTTTTGCATTGCAAATACGTCACTGTTTGATATTAGGTTTTCAGATTCCAAGACTGATGAGGGGTGGGGTTAAGTGTCGGGAAGGAGGTTACTCTTGTAAAATAATAGCCAGTGGTGACGGTTATGTAAGATGTCTTGGGGGGAAGCTGGGTGAAGGGTACACAGGAAATTTGTGTTATTTTTGTAATTTTTTTATAGTTAAAATTATTGCAAAAGAAAAAAATTAAAAATATCCAAAAGGTGGTTTCATTTATCCTAACAAAGAAGGGAAGACTTGAGGTGGGGTGAAGGGAAAGGAATGGGCAGGTTACAGAACATTCTCAGAGTACCTACTTGCAAGGCTAGTGTATTCTAAATGTCACTCAGTGAGATGGAAGCTGAAGATTGTTGCACCGGGTATATATTTTTAAAACATGTCCTTTATGACTAAAAAAAAAACTGAGGACTGACATTCTTTGAGCCAAAGCCTTGAAAAATGTCTGCTACAGCACCTGCTTTCCTGTTTAGGCTAAATCTCTCCAGCGAGTCTCACATATCTTGACGTCTCTTATCTACTATGTCTGGCCATTTTACAGGTGAAAAAAGTGAAGCCCTCAGAGATAAACGGCTTGTGCAGGTTGTCCAGAGAGTGGCTAATTTTACATATAATAAAAGCAAACAATTCCGAGTTATAAACAGACACTTGGCCAGTGGTTTGTAAAGCGTTTGTCTTGTTTCAAGAGTCTGAGTCAGAGGTTCAGAAGCCACATGCAGGTGGCATAACAGAGTAAAATGCTCGGTCTCTCTGACTCTATCTTAATTCTAGCCTGCTTTTTCCCATGTCTTTCAGGCTAATAGCTCCTGCTATAGATATGCTAATCATTAGAGGAATTCTGCTTGAGGCTTGAGTTTTTGGAAGAACTGTGCCTTGCCAGAAGGTACCTTTCCCAAAGAGGTGGGGAAATATGTACAAAATATTGACTGTTTATCAGAGATTTGCAGGGGCCTCAATACTGGGCTCAGATCAGCAGGGGTCAACGGACCAGTAACAAAGAGATTTGGAGACTTTGAGCTCTTCCTACGATCCCTGTGGGTGCTCAGATATCAGTCACCTCTTGCCCCTCCCATTTTTCCCTTCCCTTGATTTAAAAGAAGCCTGAACCTTGGGCTTGGGGAAGATGGATTTGAGAAACCTCTAAGGCCCCCATCCTCTTGATTGGGCACTGTCTTGATCAATAAACTCTTCCTTACTCGAAATTCTGAAGTTTTGAGTATTGTCCTTTCGAAGCATCAGGCACACAAAATTTGGACGGGTAACACAGGGACCCCTGCCCTGTGGAGTGGCATCATGGACTGCCCCCTTAGAACCTGCAAGCCACTAGCAGTAATATCAGGTGGGCTGTCCAGAGGGTCCCATGGGAAAGGATCCTGACAGTAGGAGCCATCCACAAATCATTTGAGAATTGAATTTGTTGAAACTAAACTGCATTCCACAGTGCTGTCAACAATAAATGAAATGTCACTGTAAACGAAAAAAACTAATCAACTAAATGGAGACAGCTGCTCCCTCTTGCAAGGTCATGTGATAAAAGGTCTATTTGTTTTCTAAGTTCTAATTTTCTCTTAGGATAAGTGAATGTTTTTGCAGTTACAAGACACAAACACTAACCCAAACTGCTGTTGATTCAGAATGTATGTTATCTTAGTGGTGTTTAATGTCTAACAAAATAACGATGACCATTATTACATGCTCCAAAGTCTAAAGTTATAAGAAGAACCATTTGAGGTTTTATCCATGCACATTTTGAAGGCATATTTTTAATTACTTTTTTATTGAAGTATACCTTTATACACAATCAAGTGTATAAAACCGATTAATTTTTATACATTATATACCTGGTAACCACCACCTTGACCAAGAGAGAGAACATTTCCAGCACCCCTGAAGGTTTCTAGAGTGCATAGATATTTAAATAACTCTTAAATATTATGCAAATTAAAGCCTCCACAGTCCCCTTCACCAGGGACCAGATGCTCCCAGATTTGGGATAGACCCCCCTTGGTAGCCAGCTGAGATGGAAGAGATTTATCCTCAAGGCAGGCACCAGACACCCAGGCACACAATTCCAGAACTCTCCAACTGCCTTCTCAAAACAAGTCCATGCCCTTGAGGACAGTTTCTTGACAAAAAGAAGCCTTAAGGCAATAAAAAAGGGCAGGAGGGTAGTGTGAGGATGGCGATGAATTTGAGGTTTAAGGAAAACCCAGATTTGGGAGACAAGGAAAGGTAACGGTGAAATCTGAGAGGCTCAACTTGTAAGTTATGTTTTTCAGTAAAGAATAATAATGCTTACAATTTTGTTTAATAGGCACTGGGTGGTAGAAATATTGGTCTTAGGGCTCAAGAAAGATGCTCCTAGTGCTTTTAAATTCCTAAACTGATGTTTGTAGGGAGCTGCCTTTTCTCTCTTCTTGATTGTTCAATCTATTTTTTTCCAATGGGAAATTCCTTTCAACTCTAAAGTCATGATTTCAGAACCTGTAAAGCTGCTGGCAACCCAGGATTTTGGATTTGACTTCGGCAACCTTCTTCATTCTAGGACACATTTAAATTTTTTCCTCCTGAAGTTTCCTACTCAGAAGGTTTCCTCTATGAGGGGCATAACTGAAACCTACCTATGAGGCAGGATAGTTAGCCTAGAAAAGACGCCCCCTCCAGGATGCGGCTCTGGAATTTTTCCTCAGTCCCTTAGTCCTTGGCCCTGCAGCTCTGGAATTTCTCCTTGTCCCTTATTTAGCCCTCTCCCTGTTTTTGATTTCAAGTGTGAGACCCCAGCATGAGAGACAAGTCAAGGCCAGGAGATAAGATAGTTAACCTTGGGCCGCCTCCTCCCCTTCCGGATGGCATAGAAAATAGGCCAAGACCAGGAGGCAGGCCAGATAGCCTTGGGACAACTGCCACCTCCAAGAAAACAAAAGCTTGTGATTCAGACAGTTGAGACAGACTCTCTGAGCTGCTCACACTCTTCTCCAAAGTGTGCACCTTCTCTTTAATAAAACTTGCATTTTCTTGCTTGCTGTTTGTTGTGCTCTTGAATTCTTTCTTCCAGCATAAGACAAGATGGGGTTAGGACCCCAAGTGGTGACCTTTGACCAATGGAGGAAAGAAGATAAATAGAAGGTATCTTTCTCAGAAGATTCAACTCAACCTTTGTAATCTGTAAGCCCATTTGGCTCCCCTTGTTATCTATCATAAGTGAGAATTTCGAGGAAATACCAAATACCTATGAGCTCAGCACTCACTTCTTTGCTTACAAGTTGGGTTTTGATTCTTCGGCTTCAACAAGATTGGAAGGCTGTGTGTATATATAGCAGAAGAACCCAATTAAGCTCAAATTGAAGTCTGGCCCCTGCTATGGATCCAGTGGGCTCTGGTCATGCCTTGGAATTTCTAGCCACAGTGAGCTGATATGTCGAGAAGAATTTGCTTTCTGGCTTCAGGGAGGAGGGAGAATTTTGTGCACAGATGTCTGGAGAGCAAAATCTCACCTCGGCCTGAAAGTTTACTTTTTTCTACACCGTTTATAACCCCTTCCTCACAGTGTTTTTTTGATTACAATATGAAACTATCACACATTCTTGTAAATAATTCAAACAACTTACAAAAATATAATACCGATAAAATATATATTACCATCCTAAGATAACCAACACTAATATTTTGGTGACCATTTTTATAAGTATCTCTTTATGCATACGTGCATATATCTACGTCATTTTACAAAAATAAGATCTAGTATAAATTATAATTTTTCCTGTGGACACCTTTCTCCATCTCTCTGTCTTCACCCGTATCTACACCCCATACCCGTCTCCATTTTCCCCAAGTAACCCATGTGTCCTAGTCAAAAAGCAGAGTCTGAGATGAGAGTTTACATGCAATAGTTTATTTGTGGAAGTGACCCAGGGAATAGGAGAGAGGGACCAGAAAGAGTAAAACAGAGAAGAAAGAAAAGTCAAATAAGCGTGTTTTATTAAGTTGGTCATTGCCATGAGCAACTGAAGCCCTCTAAGGAGCTCTGTGGAATAAACCTCAGAATTGTCCACCTATGGGAAGGAATATGGAAGCACTTAGTTATTCACTAGCTTCTATCTCCATTGGTCCAGGATTGCCTCATGGAATATTAATTCCCTCTTCTAACAAGTGACAGACTGATTTAGCAGTCATTTCATAGAGTGGCTTCAGAGAGGCTTCCAGGCAGAAAGTGAGAAATGAGGTGCAACTGAGGAAAGGTACTAGAAGGTTATAGCTGCATGAAGCTGGTCACTGCAGCAATAGACACAGTAAAAGATGAGCTAAAGGGATGTAAGGCATGAGACATGAGAGATGAGCAGTACAGATTACTCCTTATGCTGCTCAGATCCGCTCGTGACCAGAGGCAACCTCTATAA
>NW_006442484.1:13258239-13262410 GCF_000325575.1 Pteropus alecto
AAGCTACAGAGTATAAGGGGACCCCACAAAATGAAAGAAAATATTTACAAATCATATATCTGATAAAAGGTTAATATCCAGAGTATATAAAGGACTGCAATCCAACAACAAAAATAGACTTTAAAAATGAGCAAAGGACTTGAATAGACAGTTTCCAAACAAGATGTACAAATGGCTGATAAGCACATGAAAAGACATTCAAAATCAGTAATTATTAGGGAAATGAAAAAGAAGATCCCAATGAGATACCACCTTCCACCCATTAGGATGGCTGCTATCAAAAAAAAAAAACCTCCAGAAAATAAGGGTAAGGATGTGGAGAAATTGAAATCCTTGTGCACCGTGAGTGGAAACGTAAAATGCTGCAGTTGCTGTTGAAAACAGTATAGCAATTTCTAAAAAAAAATTAAAATAAAATTACCATGTGATCATACTATACCACTTCTGGCTAAGTACCCAAAAGAATTGAAAGCAAGATCTCAAAGAGATACTTGTACATCCATGTTCACAGCAGCATTATTCACTAGCCAAAAGATGAAGCAACCCATGTGTCTATCAACAGATGAATATATAAACAAAATGTGGTGTATACAGATGATATTATTCATCCTTAAAACAGAAAGAAATTCTGATACATGCCGCAACATAAATGAACCTTGAGGACATTATGCTAAGTGAAATAAGCCAGTCACGAAAAGATAAATACTGTATGATTCTACTTATTAAACTACCTAGAGTAGTCAAATTTATAGAAAGAAAGTAAAACGATGGTTGCCAAGGGCTGGAGGGAGAAAGAATGAGGAGTTATTATTTAATAGTTATGAAGTTTCAGTTGGAAAGATGAAAAAAGTTCTAGAGATGAATGGTGATGATGGTTGCACAACAAGATGAATATACTTAATGCCACTAAACTGTACAGTTAAGATGGTTAAGATGGTAAATTCTAAATTATGTGTATTTTACCATAATTTAAAAACTTGTTTTAAATAAATTTGTTTAAAGGTAGACTGAAAAGATGTGAGGTGGAGCACAAGAGGTATCTGATATCTTATAATGACCTGAGTTATGTCTTCCATTTTGTTTCTTAATATTAATAGAATCTTATAAAGACTATGTTCCAAAACTCCTTTACATGTATACATGTACTAAAACACATGGTGGGGGGGACGGGGAGATTACATTGCAGTTTATTTTCAGTTCTTCAACACCAAAACGTATCTAAAGTACACATTCAACGCCTAGTGTTGAACTCTGTGGAGAGAGGAGTTCAAAGCTGAAAGTCTTAGAATTCGTGAGACTAGAGATAGGCAGTGATAGTTCAGGACCTCAATGAGAAGATGCAAGAGCTCGCCATAGACCACTCTGCAGCCTTGTCATCTGAGGACACGGGCAGCCCCAACGTTCAAGGAATGGTGTGCCAAGAGGAGTGCATTCTCAGAGGACACCAGTGGTAGAGACAGGATGTGAGCAGACCTATGTGTCCCTAAGCACAGGTGAGGCACCCCTGGAGTCTCCCAGAAATCAGTGGGGGAGATCATGCCTAAGCTTTGAGTTTCCACAGTCACCCCTCAATCATTTGTCCTATCAGGTTGTTGCAGCTTGGGGACATCTGGATTAAACAGAGAAGGCTTCTTTTCAAAGTAACCGTAATGCAAATGTTTGCTCTGAGAAATTCAAGGGATTTTGGACTCTTGAAATCATCACAGGAATTCTACATTTTGCAGATCAAGCTAGAGAATTGCTTAAGCAGCTTTATTTCTCTTCGACAGTAAGAGTAAAATAAATCTGGCAGGAGAGGACACTGAGGATATAAATGGCAAGGGTCAGAATGATAAAAGATTCCATAAGGTACGTGGTATGAATAAGAGAGAGAAAAATTTGGAGACTTTATCCGTTTTCTTTCCCTCTCGTTGACTCTTAATTCTTCACTTTATTATCATCTATTGAAAATTAAATTCTCCAAGAGGGACTTCCAGTGGAGGAACTACATCCAGATGACCCTACCCAGGGACCCACTCCACCCAAGTGCATCAATTGCCTGGATTTATTCTTAAGCTCACAATATACTTAAGTAGCCAGTAGAAGAATAGTTAAGTGCTCACTCTGGGAACACCGTCTGCTTACCGCTAAGTCATTTACATAAAAATATCCATAGTTCCATATGTCGTTTCCACCTGATTCTACTCTTCTTGTGCATTCAGACATAACTACAACATTTTATATATCTTTAAAACTCAGAAGGTGGAGAAAAAGACAAGGTAGAGTGAGAGGCAGAAAAATAATTAATTACTGAAATAACCACAGATTTCCTGCCCCACCAACTGCTCTGCTGTCTTTACTGCATTCTCATTTTAACTTGAAGCTCGCATCTGATCCCCAGGGCTCTGTGATGCATAACAGGATAAAGTTCAGTCTCTCATGCCAGGATTCCAAGCCCAGCCCCATGCTCACCCTCCAATTGGATTTCCCGCTGTCTCCACCTCCAAGCACAAACTCCCCAAGTCTCCTCTCATTATTTTGTCCTGAGTGTTTCTTGTGTCTGTTTCATACTTGCTGTCCTCCTTGTGATGTTGTCTTCTCTCTGCCACTTATGGTTCCCCTTCCTTTAAGATTCAGCTCAAGCCCCACCTCCAAGAATGCAAGCTCCCTCTGGGGAGGAATTTTTCATCTCTTTTTTTCAATTACGTATCTCTTGGTGCCTGACACATAGTAGCTGCTAAATAAATATTCGCTAAAAAATGAAAAGCTAAGTCTATCTTTCCACTTGCCAACTATGAGGACATCTGTCGCTCTTATTACCTGCACTTAGATCTTTTGTCATGTAATGCCTCACCTGACCAGGCGACTGTTGCACATTTTGTCATCTTGTCTTCCTAGAAGGATCCTAGAGAGTAAGGATCTGGTCCGACTCATTTTTCCTTTGAGCTGTCATTCACTATCACACCATTTAGTTTTACTGTCAGCTGTGTACTTTACTTTTAAATTCTGCAGCATCAACATTGTAATAAATATATATGTTAATTTTCATCTTCTACCACTCCCCAGGGACAGGGGTGGGTTAGTTTGAAATCTCTAATCAGGCATCCACACACTGTGAGCCTTCAACCACCATTATATCCAATCAACACTAGAGGGTTTCCTGAGAGCTTAAGGGATGCTAGAAAGTGTTTTTCATCACTGAAATGCAGACTGTTCATAGTATGTGGATCGCCTACAGATATTGTTCGGGCACGTCTGCCATTGCCTAAACAGAGCACTAGTATCTCTCTCGGAAAACTACAATAGTTTCCTAACTCAGTTCCTTGAACTGTACTCTCCTGTGTAGTTTTCAAGGAGACTGTCTGACTCCAATCTAGTGTTCACCATGCAAGATGCTATTTCTAAAACATGAAGCTGTTTTTCACATACTCTCTTCAAACTCTCTGGTGGCCTCTGTGCAGTGCACAGCACAACATCCACTCTCCACTTCACGTACCCAACTGTGCACACATGCGCACAACCATTTTATCCCACATACATTTAGACAGCTCACACTGTTGGTGACCCAAGTTTGGGGACTCAGACAAATGCAATTTCCCACTTTATCTGCATCTGCTGACAGAAATAGTGAGTTGTGTCAATAACTCTCTGCAAGGCCCTTCATCTATAAAGCAGAAATAATTTTATCACTGCTAATTCTTCCCTGCAGAAATTTCAACGAATCCATGGAGGATTCTATAACTTTCATTTCTTAAAAGTTGGAAAATAAGATGACTAGGGAAAAAGAAAAAACCATTGAGCCAAGAGAAAAGGCTAAGGACTAAGTCTGTGTATCTTTGTTTCCATGTAAATTCATTTCAGTCTTGGGATGCAGAATAACATGTCAGTCAGGAGATGAGCTCTGAAGCTATATTGTTTGAAGTCAAGTCCGGCTTCTTTGCATGGTTGCTGTGAAAACTTGAGCAAGTTTTTAATCTTTCATTGACTCAGTTTCCAAATCTGTTAAATGACAGCAATAACAGCATTTACTTCTCTGGATTTTTGTGAGAATTAAATAAATTAATACCTGTAAAGTATTTAGCATAATGCCCAGAACACAATGAAGACTCAATAAAGCATTTATTATTATTGTCACCCAATTTATAATGCGATGATCACAATATTGTTACCTTGATGGTATATGCATGGGCAG
>NW_006442484.1:13262442-13266586 GCF_000325575.1 Pteropus alecto
GAAAGAGCACCTTAAGAGACCTGGTTTCCAGTCTCAGCTCTGTCACTTGCTGATTGCGTGATATTTGCTGAGCCTCTTCCTAACTCTGGTACTAATTTTACCAATGAGAGTGTTGAATGAAACATTGCTATTCAGATATAAGCAATGGAACCCTCTTTCTAATGATAAATTTTATGCAGCTGCCAATATAGAAGACAGATAAAAAATGATGCTGCTTCCTCCTGACTATCCGTGCCCAAACCCTCTGAGATACCTTGGGCCACCCTAAGACTCCTAGGTGAGATCACTAGATAATACAATCTCTATGGGTCTTCGATTTATGCATGACTTTCCCTTCAAAAGCACATTCAAAAATTCTGGCCACATAATAAACACTCAAGAAGTACTATTATTACTGTAGTTGTTGATGGCGATGATGGAAGCACTACTGCGCTTGACATCCTATCTGGCCATTTTATTCATGCATGCATTCAACAAATATTTTTCTGGAGAGCCTACCACATGCTCAGGTGCTGGGCTAGTGCCAGGTCATTTGAAGAATGTCATCATTCTAACACACAGACGATAAATTCTCTCCATGGTCCAGTTGCAGTCATAAATTGGTAATGAACCTAACTCAGTGACAGGCATCTATGGGAACCAATCTCAGTTCCAGGCTCATCTTTACTACCTGTTTTAAAGCAAAACCAATCTCTGCTAACCAGTCATTTCCTTTTTCAAGAATAGCATTGTAGAAAGTAACACTGAGTAAAGGCCCTGGGTTATCAACCAAAGAACTTCCTAGATGACTCGTTCTGAGAATAAGTGTACTCTGGGTGCCCACGAGAGTGTACAGAAATACCCACTCCTGGGTAAATAATTACATCTGGTTGCTCGTATACATCAAAGAACTGAGAAAAGAAAGTCAATGACGCCTTTGGGAAGGGAATTCTTAAGGGGGAACAGAAACATCATGGTATTTGTCATTAGCAGGGAGAGACTGGTGGAGAGAAGGATAAATCTTTGGGCCCCAATTCCCAGCCATCCCTGCACATTTGGAGTTTCTCCCTTCACTTCCAACTTTATAGGATTGGATGGGGGCGGGGATATTAAGAAAGCCAGTGGGATTTCTTTAGAGATGCTCCTCTTTACCAGAATGTCACCCTGTGTACTCCCCACAATGACTGTGTACTTTTTACCTATTTCTACATTGGTCTGTGCCCTTTCCGTCATTGTTCTTCAAAGAACTCGTCCATGGAGAGGCGGGTAGGGCAAGGGTGTTGGCAGGCTGCCCCCCACAGAGAAGAGGCAGACTGGGCTCTCTCTGAGATTCACTTTTAGGAGAATGCTAAATTCATATATTCACATTGCCCAAGTTCATACTTGAAGCCCTAAACCCCAGTGTGACTATATTTGGAAAAAGGATCTTTAGGAGGCAATTAAGGTTAGATGAGGTCATAAATGTGGGGCCTTGATCTAATAGGATTAGAAGAAAAGATATCACAGAGCTTGCTCTCTTGGTCTCTCCTCACGCACACTCAGAAGAAAGGCCATGTGAGCACACAGCAAGAAAACTTCAGTCTACCAAGCCAGGAGGAGAAGTCTCTCCAGAAATCAAACCCTGCTGGCATCTTGGTCTTGAACTTTCCAGCCTCCAGAACTGTGAGAAGATACATTTTAAATCACACAGTTCATGGTATTTTGTTATGGCAACCCCAGCTGACTAAGACAGAGATGTTTGTGTGGTTTAAGGGTGTCGCACATGAAGCTTTGGCCTGCTGAGCTGGCTGAGGAAATATATCAGGATGTTTTATCATCCCCTACACAGAAACTTTATGCTGGCAATAAGAACTAACTCCATTCCACTTTTTATAACTCTCTGGAAGCATTTGAATTCTCTCTGGCAATGTGTTTGTTCCTTCAAAATGCGGTAAATGGAGCTTTGAAAGCCTCTATGAGACCAGGCTTTTGAAAACCTGGCTTAGGGTATAAATGACTCTCAGGGAAGGTTTGTACTCTGCTCCTGCTAACCAACTGAGAGCCTGTCCCAGTGTCCTCTATGCTGCAGGGGTCCATGCCAGGAGGGTGGTCATAGAAAAGCAACTTTCAGTCCAAAACAAACTACATTTAAAATATATAGTAATGCATTCATATAAATAATCTGGTTACAACAGTAATATATGCTTATTGTAGAAAAATTGAAGAATTTATTTAGGTATACGGAAGAAATTTTAAATTACCCGTAATTCGACTGCCTACATGAATTTTCTTCCAATCTTGTGTGTGTAATTTTTTAAAAGAAGTGGAATCATACCCTACATAGTCATATATCCCTCTTTGTCATTTTACATTATGTGTCATAGACATTTTGTCAAATCATAAAGTCTTCTCCAAAAATATAGAATATTATTTTAGTGGAATTTTAAATGTAATTTTTACCTGTCTACAATTTATTAATATAAAGATGCTGACGGTCAAAGGAAAAAAGGACGATCGTAAATTCATTTCCTCGTGTTCTGTATTCCTTTTAGTACATCCTTCTAGGATGGGCTACAAAAAGGAACTATAGAATCTTTTTCCTTTAGAAGAATCTGAGAACAGAAGAGTCCTGCCCAGCTGGGGTGTCTTCAGCAGGTGCTGAAGTAGCAGGTCAGTGTGGTTTTTACCAAAATCAAGCATGCTGGTTTGGGGTCATACTTAGTTACTTTAGTTTTCTGCTCTTTTCCTCACCCTCTTGTCCAGACACAGCCTTAGAAGGATGCTGACAAGCAGACAGATGCAGGTCCCTGCAGGCTGGTACCTGAAATTCTAAATTGTTGAGTCCAGCTCTTTCCATTTCCTGGGTTAGGGAACAAAGGCTTAAAAAGCTGAGGGTGAGGGAGCAGTGAGAGACAACTCTGAAAACTCAGGCCTTGCCCCTGGTGTAGTTCTCTGTCCATTCTGGCTGCTATAACAAAATACCATGGACTGGCCGGCTTATACACACCAAGCATTTATTTCTCATAGTTCTGGAAGCTCCAGACACCAGCAGATTTGGTGTCTGGTGAGGACCCACTTCCTTGTTCATAAGCACGTCTTCTTGCTGTGTCTTCCCATGAGCTCCCCAACGGAGCTCCTGGGGTCTTATTCATAAGATCACTAATCCCATGCATGATGGCTTCACCTTCATGACCTAATCTCCTCCCAAAGACCCTACCTCCTAATACCATCACTTTAGGGGTTAGGTTTTAACATGTATGACATAGACATGGAAGGGGGTTCCCAAACATTCCGTCTATAGCACTCTCTTTTAGGCATACAAAAGAGTATAGCAAAATAAGTCAAGTACCCTGTGGCTATCACCCAACTTCAGAAATGAAAATATAAAACAACACTCCTGTGTTCCCCTTTCTCATGTACTGGCCTTCCTCCTCAGCTCACCCCCAGGAGGTGACCATTTCTTGAATGTGTTCTTCTTCACATCCATGAAGATTTCATGTCTCTACTACATATGTACCTATCAGATAGTATATTTTCTGCATATTTTAAACTTTATGTTTGTTGTCGTACTTTGGGACTGTTCTGCAAGTTACTTTTATTCTTTCAAAAAAAAATTTTTTTTTTTGAAATTTACCCACATCTTAACATCTGTAGTAGTCTATATTATGAATATTTCATAATATAGTTACCTATTTCAGGTTTGTGAACATTTCACCATTACATGTTCACCATTACAGCAGCCCAGCAGAAAACATTCTTGCACACATCTCCTGATACTTCCAGTGCTTTGCCCACTAAGCTAAGTAGTCTGTAATATCAGCTACTCCCTACACATGTGTAGATTCTAGTTACATGCCACTATGCACAGTTCTGTTGCAACTAAGTGTGTACTGTGCCATTCTGGGGAGGATGGAAAGGAAACAGAGCAATAGTGAAATGGATGAGTTGAGCCCAGAACAAGTTGGCAACTGGAAATACATGTAAGAAAAACCCTGCTAAAAAGTGGAATAAGGAAAAGAAGTTCCAGGGAAAACTACCCCCAATCCCATCCTATGATCAATTCCCGAACTTCTCTAGGTTGGATATGCAGGTATCTATTGATTAGAAAGGGGTTGCATCTGACTCTTTCTTTGTGTTTTTTTGTAAATAATTTTTTCCAATTATTGTTGGCATGAAATATTATATT